>NC_139910.1:10797065-10844382 GCF_905171665.1 Trachurus trachurus
AAGCCAAGCCGCTTCCGTTTTCGATTTTCAAATAAAACGCCCGACGTCGAACTCGTTCTAGAACTCTCTCTGAGCGACGGCGAGGCTTTTACTTTGAAAGCTCAAAACTATTTACTTCCTACCAAAATGTGGACGTATGTGGTTTCTGACATGCATGTTGGAATCAAAATGTTGCAGCGGATTGTCTTTCTGGAAACTTGGAACAAGACAGTGCCAAGAGGTTTAAACAGGTGAATTTTAGAGTAAAAACTGATAAGTTTTGTGTAGTTTTCGAGTGGTAACCATGCCAACAAGAGTTTTCCCAACTATCCCCGGTAAACTCCTTTAGGAATTTAAGTATTGGCAGCAAGACACCGAAAACTTTGTGCCGTATAAACTTGAAATACACGTTGTAAGTCGCAGTGTATATCCTGGTGTTTCCAGCTGTGTGTGTGAAGTTTAGTCTACAGCTTACGTTGCTACTTTTGGCTGCGAACAGAGCAACATTCATTGTTCAGTAAACTTGTAAAAAAAAAAAAAAAAAAAAATGCAGCAAGCAGCCACCATATCCGCGCGACTGAAAACACAAGGCTGAGGTGCAGCCAAGCAAGAAGTATAATTTCCAAAAGCAAAAAAAAAAACAGAGCCAATTTGAACGCAACAACGTTTAACTTACAAGCCCCCCGAGTTACATCTTTGAGTGTGCAGCAGCAGCAGCAGCAGCGGGCTTGCCATCTTAAAACAGCTGAGTGAGTGAGACGAGGGAAGAAAAGAGTTCATCTCACCTCAAACATCAATCCAATCAAAATGAAAATCACAAAACTGAAGACGATGTCGGCATGGTTCTGAATGAGGAACTCCTGGCTGAAGAAAGGGTAACTCTTGTTTCTTCGGCGAAATGCCATGTCAACTCACCGCTGTTTTCCCCTGCTATTTTATAAATCTGAAATTTTTCTGACTACGAAGTTCAGGAGTTAACTTTCTGGCCGCTGTGCGCAGGCGCGTCGTCTTAAAGGGCGAGTGCCATAAATACCTTCTTTGAGGCCATTTACACAAAACGACTGCTCAGTCCACCGTGACCACTTCCACCTGAGTGATCACAGAGCTGAGTGTTTTTTCTTTTTTTTTTTCTTTTATTTATTTATTTACAGGAAATTTACAAAGAACATGAGGTTATCATGAATGTTACAGTTTAAAATCAGAATATATTTTTATATTATATATATATTTATATTTTTCCACATACATCATTGCTATTCAAAGTGCATAGGCCTACATAATCCATTTTTCCCAGCGTTCTGTAGCTACATTTCTCCAACTCAAGTCTTAAAACAAAATTAAGTCTCTCCCATACAATAAATGTCTTCCCGCGCCACTAGTCTAGTGTTGCCATTTTCAGGTGCTTTCCCTTCTTCAATGAGTATGTATCCCTGTGTTGGATTGTTTCAGGTATTTTACCAAGATGTAAAGCAACAAAAGAGTAATCTAACCCTACACCCATTATTTATATTTATCTCGGTAGCCACCTCCCTGCAGTATGACTGGATTTAGGGACAGACCCAAAAGACATGGAAATGATTAGCCATAGCGGTTCCACACTATCTCCAACAGTAACCTCGGTCGGCTATGTGCCTGTTTGCAGTGCTGTTATTTTAGGAGTTATAAATAAAATCCTCACTACATTCTTCCAGCAAACTCTCCCAACGATCTTGAGTTCACAGTGGTCGCTTACATCTTGCGTATTCCCATCCAGGTCTCCTCTGATATTTATGTCTCTGACTCCCTCTCCCATTTTTGTTTGATGGGTGTCAGAGTGATAGAGCTGTGCACCATGTTTACTTAGGAACAAATATATAAAAATCAGATCAAATAATTACACACACACACTTATATTCCACTCACCCCAATACGTGGGCTATTTATTGCTTATTTAAAGCCACCAGTGGCCTTGCACTTCACAGTTCAAAATGTCAGTTACGGCAGTCACATGGCTGCAAGAGAAAACCCAGCATCACTTCACTGCTATGTGAATTTCATCCCTTTTACAGAACAGTAATGAGCAAAAAAATGCATCTGTCCCTAGAAATAGCGATCGAAAGCACATAAAAAAAAAGTCACTACAAGTACTTTATAAGCATTTTTTTTTTACATTTTGTTACACAACAGACATTTGAATTTAAAGTCACTCTGCCTGAGACATTTTTTCCCAACATAATGTAAACTCCAAAAAACATTTCAGCAAATACATGGTCAACATGTAAATAAAACATCAAACACACACAAGCCCTGCTCAGAGCGATGTCAGTCGACATGGAAATACAAAAAATACAGTGTAGTATTCTCTGAAGGGACTGGGATTTTGTTTTCTTTACTTTTCTTCTGGGAATAACAAAAAAAAATCACAGCAATATGATACAGGTGATACTTGTGCTTTTAAGAAGCCAACACAGCTCCGGCTCACACTGAGATGGTTAATATTAAAAGGTCAGATAGTCCTGCCACCTTTTGATGTATGATTGATTTCTCTATTCTCTTAGCAGCTGGCAACTGAATAACAGCAGTTTCTGTGTGGAATATAGAAATCATCAGCTGTCTGAGATGGTAAAGCAGCTGCATAGTTCTAATGATGCTTATATTTATATAACTCATGGCTACTTCCTTAGCATGTAAGTACAATGTGTACATTTGGTTACACAATGTGATGTCCACTGCTGCCAAAAGAATGAAAAAAAAATAGGCTATATATATTTAACGTCAGGTAGAAGGTGTGTCTGAGCTCCATACACCACTAATTAGCTCTTCTTGTTTTCAGATGAAAGCACTGCTGAAGGCTTCACCACTGTGTCTGGTATTTGGGCAAAGCAATGCTTTTAAAAAATAGCTTATGATTTGAGGAGAGTGCAGGCTATTTAGCATTCTCTCAAATGTTTGCATATACTATGCCCACAGTGTACTACATATATAGGCATACAAGGTTGAAATTTATGCTTTAAGCTGTTTCATCCTACAACACTAGGAAGATGAAAAAGCAGCCTTCCAAAAAAAGCTGGTGTACTCCTTCAACGTTAGATAAGTTGCTGTTAACTCTTTCCCTGATGATTCTGTCATTAGAAAGCTAAAAGTTGTCGTCCTCGTCTCTTCGGGACATTATGAGCTGCCTCCTCGGACCTGTGAGATGAGGGACACTGGACGGAGAGTCCGGCACTCCAGAGTCCAGTTTAGGTGTGGAAGTGCAGCGCGGCCCGACCCGGCCCATGAGCCCGCGGACGTCTCTGTGAAGGGCTGGATCGCTAGGGATGGAGTTGAGGCGAACCCCCTGATCCAAACTCCCTGTGTCCCTATCCAAACGGGGGTTACTGGCACTGCTGGGAGACTGAGGGTCGGCGCTGAAATACAGGGTTGAGCTAGACTCTGTGGGGCAGAAATATGGCTCTGGACTGTCTCCAAACATAGACTTGCCCTCCGGTGAGCTGCGTTTAAAATCTGATGCGGGGGACTCCAGCGGGCTCTCCATCTCCAGACTATCATCCTCCTCTTCAGGTCGATCGGTGGACGAGGGCTCGCTCACGCTCTGGAACTCGTCTTTGCAGTCCGACAGCGGTGCCAGGCCTTTCCCCTGAGACTCGGAGGTGGAGACCGCTTCACAGCTGCCTTCTGCTGTGATGGTCATGCCCTCGTTGCTCTTACCCGCTTGGTTGTACTCGTCCATGTCCAGTATGGCCGCCGCTCCGCCGGCCCCGTACGCTCTGTTGATCTTCCCCAGATCTCCTGTTTTAAGAGCCATTCGGATCAAGAGCCAGTGGTGGTGGTAGCAAGGGCAGGAGCTGTTTGGGCGGCCTCCACAGATTCCTGGGTGCTCCAGCAGAGTGCCAGCCACACCGGAGAGGGAGAAGCTGCCATGGTTTTGCATGGAGGGGGCTGGTAGGCTCTTGTCCCCGAGAGAGAAGGAGGACTCCCCCTGTTCTATACAGGTGCTGCCCATGTGGTTGTGGTGCGTACCCTGGGAGATCTCTGTTGACTTGGGATGGAGGAACCGGTAGTACAGGATGAGAGAGGTAGCACCTGCGAAGCACAAACACAGGAAATGATTGATGTTAGTACAGTTGTAAGTTTTGTTAAAAGTGTCACAAGCAAATCAATGTTTATCTTGGATGGTAAAAATTGCTCTGATCATCAGTTCTGTTAGTGCCTTTGCTAGTGTTGTTCCACTTAGAAGTACCTTTAACCTATTTGAATCACCATTAGGGTTATATTACTCACATAGCACACAATCTATTTTGATAAGAGTCTAATTATGAGCAATGACTGTCAAAACATCTGACACAAATCTGTTATAAAACGAACGGAGCACGGACACAGAAACAGTGACTCACCGAGGAGAAAGCTACACAGCACAGTGGTGGGAAGGGTCATGTTGTCCCATGATGCTTCGCTGAGGAAGTCGGAGGCGGCCAGCAGCAGAGTGGCGTTCTCTACGAGCATGAACTGGGGGAGGAGAGAAGGTCACACACCATCAGTCATCTGCAGACAGCTTTACGTCACAATAAGTCAAGGACACCAAGGGGCAGGATGACAATGCAAACTACCTGCCTGTGTGTGTGTGTGTGTGTGTGTGTGTGTGGATAATATGCCTTCTACAAAACAGACACTGTGATCAGACATGTAGCAGAAACAAGTTTAAAAAAAGAAATCTGAAGTCATGCCTTACTGCATAAAAACTGCCCATGCGAAAGCGCGAGGGTCCGTCTTTGACGTTGAGGAAGAGGAAGACATGGACGAGACCCATGATGCCATTAAAGGCGCGCCAACACCATGGGCCGGTGCAGATGTCTGGTTGCTGTGATACCAGCCAGAAGGAGGCTGTGAGCCAGTGGAAACCTGGAGGTCAACATAAAAATAGACTAGAAGGCACAAGCGCAATAGAGGATCCATATACAGTGTTATCAAGTGGATGCAGAGGAACAAGTGAGAAACTGGATCAAGAGGACATGCTGCATCACTCTTAAGATAATTATATCATCCATTAGCCCAAATGTAAATTAAAAAATCTGTTTGTTTTTTTTAATTTATAAATTCTGTGACATATGGAACAAAAGCAGCTCAACCACAATAAGCTATTACTAAAAATAAGCTCTTGCACTTTTATTTGCATTTGTTACTACACTATTATTACATTGCACTTTTCCTCCTTCCTTCACAGGTGTCAGGCTTAAGTGTCCCTGGGGGTTGCTGGCTGCTCACCTGCTACTCCACAGACCCACCAGTTAAACACCCTGGCAAAGAACATGAGGCAAGTCACCCTGGCACCCAGCATGCCTGCCCTCCACACCAGCTGGCACAGCAGGGCTGCCGGAGGCATGGCCAGGTGGCCTGGTCGGATCAGACAGCACGCTCTGCTGTACAGCACCAGGGCCCAGGAAATAGACAGCACACACAGGCCACAGCAATAAGCCACTAAAGGTAAAAAGAAAAAAAAAACAGAGGGAGAGAGTATGAAATAATATCCTATTTCAGACACTGTGTAGAACAATTGGCATCGCTAATATCATTTATGTGATGTAAGTGTACCTGGTGACATGATGCCCACATCAGTGGACACCACCACATATGCTTGGAGCAGGCTCTGAGGCAGTGTGAGGACCAGGGCCTCCAGCAGCCAAAGGGCAGCAACATCTGCCTGCTGCATGACGGCGGCTCCCAGCTCAGCCACCGAGCCCTGCATGCGCAGCACAGACCTCATACAGTCCCATAACCTGCCAGAAGAGGGGGCCAGAGACAGACACCTTAGTAACCTCCTGGTGAAGGTTTCAATGACAGAACAATGCAAATGTCATTTCCCCTACATGGCATAAAACAATATCTGCATTCAATCCTACAGGCAAATTCTAAATATGCAAACCACATTATATCGAGTGCATAATATGTAATGGGAGAGAGCTCACCTTTTGAAGATGCCCAAGTGTAGTATGTGTATGACAGAGAGGTAGCATCGCCTGTCATCACCATCATCGTAGTACCATTTCACACTCAGCAGCTGAACTGCTGTCCCCGGTAGAAAGAGGCCGAGAGTGAGGCCCGCCCACACAGTCTCCTCATTCCAAAGGTAAAACCCTATACAGTAGATCACTAACACACATATGAACACACACACACACACACACACACACACACACAGCAGAAGGACATAAATATAGTCTTATCGTGTAATCATGCAGGAAACACAGTACATTAAACCCAGCACACGTGTGAGGATTTGTGGAGAGCTGCAGACACCAGCAGCAGAGTCCTTGAGAAATTAGAGAGCATGTACGCTTTGCTAGTAGTGGATTGCCCTTTCATTTAAAAGGAAGCCGTTCTAAGGAGACGACACAAGCACCACCAAGAATATGAGACTTCATAATAAACCAAAAGGTGCATCACTGCACTGATCATTTTAACTATCGCTCAATATTTTTCAGTGAGAGGCTAATTTGAGTGTAGCAGTGGATATTTTTATCGGATGGGAATAGTACAGTGTCTCTGCCGAGGACAAAGTCAGACACTGTACATATCCAGTCACCTCGTATCTCTAGTGTCCTGTCCTTGCCCCATTGATCTGCTTAGTCAGGGATTCGTCATCCTGTGCTGCCATGTGCGTTCACACTCCAGATGTGCATTTATTATCATGCTAATAATATCATCAATAATAACTAATATTTTTAATAATGTTTTTTGGCTTCAGGTGCAACAGAATTTTAAATGTTGATCATTATTTCTATAAGGAAGGGCCTAATGGTTACATTTAATCTTTTTTATTATTTGTGTGACCCTGCTGTATGACCCCTGGAGGTTCTGGGGCCCCAGTTTGGCAAACCCTGCTGCTGGCCTAAACCAATGCAATGCATTTTTTTTTTTTTTTTCAGAAAAAGTGCTAGGTTTGCTGATTCAATAATAAAGGCTGTGCTAGAGCCATCACCATTTGAATTGTGTTAACCTGAGCCACGGCTGCTGTTGGAAGAGCTCCAGCACGAAGCATCATGGCTGAGCAACAGCGTTTTCTTTTTCTTTTCTTTTCTTTTTATTTCAATTCATTACAGGCCAACCAAAATATTATAAAACGATCAAATGCTTTAATATACTGCTTTTTTTAAATTGAGATATTCGGTAGCAGCTCGCAGCTACAGCAGCGAACCTATCGCTGCGTGCGAAGCGATGCGCTGGGAATTCTGTGCCCACTTACGTGCGCTCCGTTCGGCCACGATCACCAGCGCCGACGCGCCGAGCAGCGCCGCCTGGCACCACGCGATCCAGCACCCGCTCCGCCGAACCGCCGACGGCATCCTGCGGGCAACCGCCCCGGCAGCGTTTATCATGATGCGAACAGGCGGGAGAGAGAAACACCCGGTGACATTATCCTGGGCATCTTCCCTCCTCCTCCTCCTCACCCCGGGTACATCCGCTCCTTTCTTCTCCCGCTGCCTGCCCTCCGTCAAAAATATCTGACGTCACCGCGCGGCGTTAAAGGGGCATCATCACCATCACTCCGCTGACCTACCGACCGTCCGTCCCCAGTCACGGTTGCTTCCTGTTGCCGTATACCTGCACACAGCTCATAGCTCACCTCCCCCCTCACGTTACCTCTTCTTCTCCACCTCTGACCGCTTCTTTAAATCCTTAAAAGCCCGTATGTTTCATTCCTTATTTCCTATTGATAGATGCTCGACACTGATCTGAGTTCTTCTTTCCACACTTAGAGGTCACACAGGTCAGGGTCAACGCTGGGTTTGTAGGCCTTCTGTTTCTTTTTCAAACGGTCAACTCCAGAGCAGCTGGTAGGCACCCTGTGATCTGATCAGGAGGAGTGTATCTTGCTTGTGCTGTGTATTGTAAGTTGCCTCATCTGTGGATAACCCCTGAGCCACCTGACACCCTTTTAAGGTGTAATGTGAGGATTGCTGAAATGCTAGGGGCGCAGGAAGCGAGTGTCAGTTTTTATCCCTTTACAGTTACCTCGTCCTTTCTGGCACAGAGCATAACATCATTGTTTTCAGAATAAGCTGTAGACTCATCCTCTGTGGGTGTATTGTCTGTCAAGTGATTAATACCGAAACTAAAACATGGAAGTGTGTGTACAGAATTAGCAACCGGAGATTATTGATAGTGAAGATAATTTTGTCCTTTGTGCTGCTGTGTGAGTTTTCCAGGGTGAAGGGTTGACACTTCAGTATCCCAAGACTCATAACAGGATGTTTATCTACGTCACCAACTCCCCACATCAGTGCCATCGCACTAAGGCACATACACACACACACACACACACACACACACACACACACACACACACACACACACACACACACACACACACCACACAAACACACAATCTTTCCTGTTTGCGATTACTTTAGCACTTTGCTAATTTACACCACATAGTCATGCCTGTGCAGTAATCGTCACTTTAATTGGTAAACATAAATACGTACAGATACAGAAACAGAAACACTCAGTCTTCACACAGTGAGACCACATATAAAAACAAATTTTGTTTATGTGTAAATCACAAGTTTAGTTGTTCCATGAGGATGTTCTAGAGATATAAAAACAAATTACGGTACAGAAAATGTCTCAAATCTGCATTTTTTTAATACATTTCAGATTCATATTAGCGACAGAATAAATTAAGAAAGGTGTGTACATTAAATCAATGAGTCACAGGCCATGCTGGTAAAGTTTTGATTCTTCACAGGCTATAGTCTCAGTAGAGTATAGGCTAGGCAATCCATGATTGAGATAAGGCTTTACTTCAAATAGGGCAGTAACAGACAGCTGCTGAGTTGACCTGTAAGGATTATATGGCTGGATTAGCAAGGCTGTCTTAGGGCTCTGATATGCAGCTTGACTCCAGCTTGATGCTGGTTGCATGCAGAGGTAGAGGGCTGCCATGACGCAGCTGAACACCAGAGCACTCCTTTGCTGACTTGCAGACACTCAGCTCAGTCTCCCCTCCGATGCCGGCCTGGTGGCCCAAGGTGCGAGTCTCCATCTTCTGTATTAGCTCGGTAACATTCCCCTTGTCCATGTCGGCCTCTGCAGCCATGGCCTCCAGCTGCTCCGCTGCCTCGCTCAGGTCAAACCTCTCGATTTCAGAGTTGACTCGGTGTAGCTCCTCCGGCGAGTGTCTCTCGGAGGCCGAGGGGGAGAGAGGACAGAAGCCTTGGAGGTGCACCTGGAGGCTGCAGTAGTGAAGATAGGCACAAGGGCAGCTGGGACACCGGTGAGGCCGTTCCCCAGTATGGAGGCGTTTGTGCAGCTTGAGGTGGACAAACTGAGTAAAGCGGGCTGGGCAGAGCTTGCACTGGTAAGGCCTCTCACCCGAGTGTAGCCTCTGGTGGGTCTTCAAGTTACTAGTGCTACTGAATCGTTTATGGCACACCTGTATCGAAACAGAAACGCAAGGAAATTATTTTCATTTTTTAACTTTTAGCCCTTCATATTTCTTCTAGTCTTGATACTGTAATATAATAAGGATCTGTATCAAATTCCTCAACACTTAAGTTAACAAGGTGCCTTAAAGGTCCAGTGTGTAAAATGAGGGGAAAACAGTGAAATCTAGCAATCCAATTCTATTATTTATCTATTAAATAATTCTATTGTTTATTTGTGAACGTGAAACTCTTGAAACGTGCTCTCTGGTTGGCTGGATTTTCTATTCCGTACAAACATGGCGGCGCAAGATGGCGACACTCTCTAAGCAAGACCCTTGCTATATTTATATATAAAAGAAGAATTATAACGCTATGAAAACCAAACAGATTTTATTTTATAGCGATTATACACTTACACAAATATATTCATTGGTAGTATATTCATATTTTTGCCAATAAACAACAAAATATTATACACTGGACCTTTAACTTTGAGGGTTAGAGTTGTAGCTCTACCTTGCATTCATGTGGTTTCTCTCCTGTGTGAACCAGGTAGTGTTTCTGCAGGTGGGCCAGTTGAGTGAAGTTCTTGTTGCAGGTCTGACACCTGAAAGGACGCTCTCCACTGTGTACTCGCAGATGGACCTGAGGAAAGCATGTCAGAGATGAGTATTGACGTCAGGTATAGAACCACGGAGAGGGGTTTATTTTGGCATTTTTCTCTACCGTGCTTTTAATTTGATGAAGAAAAACTAACCTTGAGGTTGGACAGCTGCCCAAAGACCTTTCCGCAGACGTTACAGTCATACCGGATCTTTCCGTTCTGCCTGGTGAGCGGGTACGACAGAGTCTTGTAGCCAATGACCTGCGCACCTCGGTTGGTCTTCCTGAGATCAACTGCGTCCTCGGTATTGCTGTGATTGGCAGACGTGGGTCTAGAAGGGACGCAGTCTGAGGAGGCGGCCATGCCAACTGGTGGTGAACATCCTCCAGGTGCTAGAGAGGGCAATCCTCCACGGGCTAAGGTGACCATGGATGAGGCACCGGATGTGACGGGTACAGTGAGGTCTGCGTGGGCATTGCTGGGAGGAGAGTGTCTGAAATCTCTGAGGTCGTCTGAAGGGGTCCTGAGGTAGTTAGTCCTTTTGGACAAGAGGCCCTTGTCATCTTCGTGTTCGCTGGCTGGTGAAAGACTGAGGTCTTGTTTTGTACTAGATAGTGCAAGTGTCAAGTCTTTGCGTCCGTTGACTAGAGGATGGAATAGGTGTGCATAGCTGTCAAAAGGCAGTAAATGAGATGAGAGTGTTACGTGGGGTTTCAGTCGATCACTGTAGAACGGGTACGGATGAGGTAGAACGGTGTTAAGGCCAAGTGAGTAGTGAGGCAGATAATAGGGATTGTGCCTCAGGGTGGGATGAAGTCGGTCAGGCACAGAGGGCTCCTGGTAGGGTTTGGCTATAACTGTGCTGTGACTGTGCTGAAAATTGAAGTGCAAAACAGAAGGGACGGGACGACTAAGAGCTGGCCTTTTGGCAGCTGGGGGGTCACAGGATGGGAGAGACGGCAGAGGTGCATATCTATGGCCATGGATAGAGTCTGAGTTGGGCTGGATTGGGTAGACAGCTGGGGGACATAAAGGAAAAACCGGGCTGTCCAGTCGTCTGGGGTCGGTCGTCGGGGGTCTGGAGGGTTCGTCTCGAAGTATTTCCGAGACGCTGTGTCCTCGTTTCGTTGTTGTCTTCTCCTGAGCTTGACTCTGTTCTGTGAGACAGATCAAAAATGGAGAAATTACGTCAGCGACGGGTGATACGATATCGCCTTTGAACTGAATGACACGTACACCCATGACACTGACGTGATCATGCGTGCATGTCGCTCACTGAAATCACCATGCATCTTTACTTTCAAAGATACCTACTCTGGTCCAACCTGTTGCTTTATGCTTTAAAGATTAGCAGATAAACATGTGTTTTTTTATCAGGTGTGTGTGCCTGTCTGCCAGACTTCTTCCTGGCTGGCACCCAATGAAACGGGACACCACAAGTGAAACAATAGGTGTCTGATCAGGATATAGATAGCATGGAGGACAGGAGTCAGTGCATTAGAGGGCTGGTCAGTTGTAAGTGTGCTTTCTATGTCAGGCAGGACCGGATATACACAGGATGGGAAACAACTTCACATTTGAAAGTGACTGATGAACCACAGGTTTCCCCCCAGACATAAATAATCCTAAGAGGTGCTTAATGGAATGGAAAATAGAGCAGTCGCAACGCATCGACTAACCTATACATAATATTTATTTCCCACCCAATTCTATATGCAGGACATGTTTATGAAATCTAGATCTAAAATCTCTCTTTGAAATGAGCAAATTCTTCCACTTTATGAGCAGGAGCAGAGACACAGAGAGAGGAAGACAAAATACAGAGGTAAGTACCCACATAGGTCTTACCTCCCCTTGGACACAATCAACATCAACCCACCAAAAACAGAGCAACCCTTATCTACTGTGTGTGCTCCCTTGTGTTACCCTTCCCCCCTTCCCTCTCTCTCCTAAGAGGCCAGCTCTCAGCAAACAAATAGCCGCCACTCAGTGAGATATCAATCTGTCAACGGCTTGCCTTGTCAGGAAGTTCAAGTAGTCACTGGAGCGCTTCCTACCTCTCTTCCTCCTTAAGAGCCAAATAAATAAGGGGGACTTGTGCCAGAATGCTGTCAGCACCTCAGGCAGCCTCTCGTGTGTGTAAATGAGTGTTTTGGTGTATGTGTTTGTGTATGTGTATGTGTGTGTGTGTGCATATGGACCTCTGCCACCGTGTGCACTCTTTGTGTTTATGAATGAACGCCACATGTTTTGCTTGTGAATGAGCTGCCAGCTGTGGGGTTAAAAACAAAAAAGGGGGAGAAACTGAAACATTAGCTAAAGTCCTGAAATCGGTCTCATCTTACTGTGGTACTGTGGCTACACACCTGGAGACAGGTCCTCTCTGCTTTCAGGACTCCCCCCCCCCCCCCCCCCCCCCCCCCCTTTGTGTTCAACTTTGACAAAAGGGGATGTGGGTGTGACTGAGTAACTTCTTAAACACCCGCACAAAGGCTCTGTCAGTCGGCCGGTGCTTTGCCTTACTCCACAATGACAATGCACGCCAGATATGTCTCAAAGCGTGGGCTCAGTCATAGTTTCTGTTAACTGCAGACAGACGCACTCAGTTTTTACACCTTCCTACACAGATATAAATACTACGTATACGCACATAACACTTACCAGGACTGTCAATGGCCAGTTGGCCCAGAGGAGGGTAGTTGCAGCGCTGGGCAAGTTCAGGACAGTACCACACCAGGAGCTCCTGGCCCGGCTGAAGCGGTTTGATGGTGTAGAAGTAGATGTTCAAACCGCTCTGGCACGCAACCAGGTTCTGCTCCTCCACAGAACAGGCTGGGTTGACGTAGCGCATCCAGTTGCTGTGGTCCTCGTTCAAACCGTCCAATATGTGGTGCAGGCGTCCCTCCGAGAAGACCTACGGTCGTGGAGAGAACCGCAGAGAAGACGAGATGAGACATAATTTCAGTTGATGGTGAAAATTTGACTGCAGTGACATGGCGCCAAATGTGAAACCATGATGTCACAGGTTTCCCGATACCTTTATGGTTTAAGCGCTGTGTGTTCTTTCAGCTGAGATTGGTGCACAAGTCATAGAGTTATGAAAGCAACACCGAGCATGAATTTCTCTGTATTACTGGATTGTAGTATCGGGTGTGCTCAATTCGCCCACGATTACTCTCACCGCTCATCCCTGCATCTGAGCGACTGACTGCTGACCTTTTCAAAAGCAATGCGGCTCATTTAAAGAGTTATCCCTCCTTCTTGTATCCAAAAAACTGCCCTTTGAAGCTGCGCTGTCACTTGAGTCATGGCTGTAATGTTAACAGATTGTCTGTGTTATGACTGTTGCAACTTTTGGTTGGGGTTGCATGATTTCAAGGTTGCTGACTCTAAACTGTAGACTTACCCAGGCGCCTGTGTGTGTGTGTGTGTTTGTGTGTGTGTGTGTAATGGAAGATGTCCCGATGCTGCTGATTCGTAACATAACAGTTCTCAGGCTCAAAGCCACTTCCTTGCTTAGTCAGTGTGAGAGTTTGTGAGTCTGGAGAAGTGCGGACATGTGTATGGTGTGTTTACTGGCAGCGATACCACCGCCGAGAGAAAGCGGAGATAGAGGAGAACCGCTGCGTCACTGAAACCAAACAGCTGTGTGTGTGTGTGACCTCAGACAGCCGTGCACACAACTGGCAAACACTGCATGCACTTGTAAAAAAAAAAAAATTAAACATTTTAATCGACTGACATGTAAAGATAGGAAGCAGTGGCAGAAAAGAGTCATACTTTCACAAGGTGTCAGGTACTGACCACAACTCTTAGCTAATGCCACGCCGCAGCCACAGCAGCCCATCTCCAGACAGAGATGACAGGATGTGAACCGTTTTGAAACACAAAACATGCATGAACGAAAATCCAGACACTCACATGCAGCTCATGCAACTCACCCTCCAGAAGTATTTCCTGTCAGCGCCCGTTAGCAGTATTTCCTTGGTGTAGCTTTCTCCAACCAGTGGGCCAAAACGTGTCCCCTTAGGAATCATCTCTTTACTGGTCACACCGAGCACCTGTTCAACAAAGGAGGACATAAATGCAGTCATCAAACGACAGAGTACGGGTCACAAATTGGAGGCCTGAGCGAGCAACGCCGGATGCACGCCGAGGTGAAAAACATAATTAGAGGGATGAGATTCTTGGGAATATCACTCTGCTTATCTGACCCTCCCTCCGTCCGCCTGTTTTTTGGTGATTAACTGAAAGGGGTGAGGTCAATTCAGCAGAAAATTGTCTTTTCTGAATAACTGCAAACAAAGCAAAAAAAAAAACTTCCATGGAAAAAAAGGGGAATTTTGCAGGGCTGTGACAGAATGTGTTCCCTCCTTCTCATGCTGAATATTTCATAAGCCAATCACCCGGGTTATCTTTAGTTTCTCTACCATATTAAAATTTCACCACTACTCTTGTTCCGCTACCTGCAGGTGTGAAACTCACCCCTGTGTCTCTCGAGCCTCCAGGGTGGGGAAGAGAGGATAAGGTGTCGCAGGCACACCCTGACCAGTCAACTGCACCTTGAGCTCTGTGTTCAAACCTCCCTAAAGCAATGGTAATGTATTCTCTCTTTCATCTTTGAGCAACCCTGGCATAGTGTATGTGTCTGCTGGATCAGCCACTGCAGTCTTACTCATACAGTTTATTCTACTAGGTTTACCCTCGCTTTTATTGGCTTTGTCTGACAGCTCTTGTGTCAGAGGTTACAGTAACCTATCCTGTTCTTTCAGACCTTAGCAGAGGGTCAAGTGTTAGTGCAGGTATTCAGCCGCAGACGCCCGGACTTCTTCTTCTTCTGAACTCACCTGATTACCATCTTTCATGCAGAGACTCGGTCTTAATCTCACATAAGGAAACAGTTTCCTTTTCAATAGCCTGCACTTTATTCAATCTTTTATCATTCATTTATCACACTCATCCTCATCTGTGACCTATCCCTTGACAATCCAGTTAAACTTCCTCTGACAGCCACACACTTAATCCAGAGGATCATTTCCAGTGTTGTCCATGAGGTGGACTCCCAGCACCTTTAGCTTTAGCTTTACAGTGTGATTGTGTGCCGGGGGGACAAAGGGAGTTGGGAATCAGAAGTAGCTACTAATCACAAAAGACCTCAGGCGGTGTGCTCAGGGGCTCGGCTATTGTCCCTGCCTTTGCCCCAACACATAGCCTACACAGCAGAGAGGGAAGGCTGAAATTAGACAACAACATGTCAAGTACTTCCCGCCTGAGGATGAATTAGGGCATGGAAGGAAGTTGGAGTGACGCAAGGAGTCGGCAGTAACAAAACATAAAACACCTATGGTCCATGCTTACATCCCGCTTTGATATATATTTCCTTCAGATATATAAGGAATCTTTTTCTGCATAATTTTCTCTTATAAATCTACTCTCCTCCACCCCCTACACCAGTAGAGGAGTCTGCTTTGCTGCGTACCTCTGCTGAGTTGTGGCAGCGCTTCAGGGCCAGATTTCTGGGTAAGGATCTCTCAGCCCGGGTCCTCTGCAGGTTTTCAGACTCTTGTTCCAGAGGTTGGTCGTTCACAATATAAGTGCACTTCTCCTCAAAGTCTGCCTCGCTCCACGACGTCATGTCGACGTCCTGCGTCTCTGTCACCATTGCAGTGACAACCAGTGTGCTTTGTGGTGATCTTTCTGAGGTTAACATGGCTGTGGTGCACTGAGAGGAGGCGGCCTGTTGAAAAGATAGAGACAGAAAGAAAAGAAAAAGTGTCAAATATCTATCATCCCTTATCTCTAAAATAAATAGATGATTCTGGCCTTGGGAGTGACTTCAAATTTAACCGTACACCTTTTGCTTTTATGTCACATTTTAAAAGGAAAAAACACAGACAATACAACAACAACAACTCAAGGATCAAAGGAAGTCCAGTTTTGAATAGAGCTAAAATTAGATCCCTGAGAGTAAAGTTTGACACGGAGGAGGCAGCGGCAAAGTTGAGGATGTTAAGGGGGGACGAGAAGCGGCGGAGAATGTAATTTTCTCATCAATTGCCACTACCGGACAAACAAACTTCAAAGTGGAACCTTCATGCTCGCTGCCCCATTGCCCCCACTGTCCCATACATCCTGTGACTCTCCAAATCACAACCCCTGGGCTATAAGGGAGGTTCCTGTGCATGTCTGCCCCGGAGCAGGACCACTTTCACAAGGAAACCAGCGCTCCCAGTGAATCGAGCAGACTTCCTCTGACTGACTAGGTCTTGGCTCTCAGCCAGGTCTAAAGTGTCTTTCTCTTTCTCTCTGTCTGTCTCTTACTGTCTCTCCCTCCCTCCCCCCCCTCCTCAGAAAGATTATTGTCAGGGCACTCTTTTTCCTTTTTCCTTTTTTAATTTGACAAAATCAGTGGTTTGACTGATAGCAAGATAGGGTGACATAGTGAAAGAGTGAAAGATAAAAGACATGTGATTAAAAGACAATGCTCAGATATGCCGACTGAGAAACTTCTTCCTTTTAAGGCTCATCAGCATAAGTCTCTGAGATAGTGGTAGATAACTTCTCTAGTTTTGTAATATTTGGTAAGCAAGTCGTGTGACTTATGTTCCCTCCTGAGGACAGACTAAACTCAATTCAAAAACATGAACCTTGCACATCTATGCAAAAACAAAAAGGGAACAGACTTGATGTTTGTGCTGTTGTGTTAAATCCTTTAAAAGTCACAAAGCAATGATTTCTCAAGTGCTTACGACAACAGCATAACAGGTCAGTTTATTCCATGACCTTGGGAGGAAAATGCAAATAAAAGAAGCGAGAGATTAAAATTTATGGACGAAGTTTCACCCTATTTTTCACCACAGCTGACTCGGTATGACTGTCGCAAGCGCTATAAGTCAGTCTGAAACCATGAAACCCAGTGACACAGCAGAAAATATATTCTGAAAATCAAGACATGAGTCAAAGGCACACAGCTGTGGCTTTGCAGGACATCATCATCTAACAGGCTGACTCTTGAAAGCGCTCCTAGTTTGACGCCACCTTTCACGCGACAGTGTCGTGATGCAACGAAGAGATGAGTTTGATCAATGAAAGAGTAATCTCTCTCTCTCACACACACACACACACTCTGGTAAATCATCTGGAATAACCAGCACAAAAGAAAGATGAAGTTTCAGAAAGATGTTGCACACTTACTTTGAAGCCTTGAGAGGAGCCACACATAGGGCAGGCTGTCCGTGCCCTCCTTGAAATAAAGCTGCGCGAGTGTCAATGAGCAACCAGTTGTTCTTCTCTTCCCCCTCACTATCTCTCAGCCAACCTCAGTATCCTGTGTACCTGACTGCGCAACTGAGCCCTCGAGTGTGTGACTCTTTCTCTTGCGTCTCGCACGGGAGGAGGGAAGGTGTTTGTGAGTGCGTGTGCATGTGTGTGTGTGTGTGTTTGAGAGAGAGAGAGAGAGATACACTCCCTTTTCCTCTCATGCTCCCTCCCCCCTCCTCCCCTTTGCCCCATGACTCCTCCTTGGAGATTGTGTGTGTGTGTGTGTGTGTGTGTGTGTGTGTGTGTGAGTCACTCTCTTGCCCCGGGGTGTGGGGCTTTCTCCAGAGGGGGTGCACTGGCTGTCACACAGCTATGTCCGGATCAGACAAATACATCTTCATTTTCTGACAGTCACCCACTCTACTGTGCTTATAGGTGAGAAGAAGCCAAACCTGGTGTTGTGTTTGGACACCAAAGACACAACACAGAGGAGATGAGATCATATTTGTTCATGTGAAATGTGTGAAGTGAGTTTTTTTTTTTTTGGAAAGATGTCAGTTTAAGCTTTCAGTATATCATGTGTTACAGGATTAAAAGCAACACAATCATCATTCTCACAAATTGATTTGAATGCAGCTGGCAAAGTGACACTGCCTGAATGTTAAGAAATCTAATATCCAACTCTTCATCACAGCAACAGCTGCAGACTGAAATATTACCACTCTGTGCATTAGTGTCGACGCAGCGATACAGATACTTGTTGATTCTGAGCTCTAGGAAGCCGAAGGATGAGATACAATTGCATGAGACTCACAAGAATTGCAATTGCGGAACTTGATCAATTTAATCTACCACAGAAATTAAGTAATCAAGAATTAGTCTCTAGACAGATGAGAACAACTTGAAGTCCAAGAAGCAGAGCCTCACTTTTGTTTGTTTGTTACTGTTGTGTGTGTTGACATTTTTTTTTGGAGACTTTATACAGTGAAATCTAAACAAACTGAAACTAATCCAGCAAAACCAAACCACCACCAAATGAGGGGAATAGCTCAGGGGTTGTGCTTTCCGGTGCATGTAGGGAGTTTTTTTTTTTTTTATCACCCTGTGTTTTCTCTTTCAGGAGATTTCTGTACTGCACAGCAGGGGTGAGATCCAGAGTGTGCGGATACTTGTGTCATGCTGTAAGTTTATCTGCTCTGCTCTCGCCCCTTGTTCTTCCCTCTAAAGGCAACATTTGACTTGACAGGCTGCCAGGCGGCTTAAGAACCGTCTGAATTTCCAGATCCATCATCCGCACGCTTGACACACGACGTATTGTGAACAACAGCCTTTTGTGTGTGTGTCTCACGCGTTGCTTATCCGCTTAGCGCACGCTCTTTCTCCTTCACTTTCTCTGCTTTGGGGAAATTCATATTGCTCTGTCAAGCTGATTCGCTTCCTCACAGACTCTGCTGCTGCAGCTCCTGTGGTGTTATGTCCGTTCTTTTTCATGCTTCCTGTCCCGCTCACCACACCTGACCAAGCTACTAATTACAGCTGCTGACATGAGTCACCATATAATTTAAAATCCACTTCTCTCTCTCACTGTTTCTCTCTCTCTCTTGGCCGTCAGTCATATCATTCATCACCTTCCATTCAGCCTTCGCTCTCCTCTCCTCCTCCACCTCCTCCTCTTCCCCTCTAATGCCTCTCTATCTGAGCTGTCTCTCCACTACATCTATTACCTGTACGCACTGTTGTGAGTAATCCACAACTTTAACAACACAGCACGCACTTTTCGTATGAGTGGCATTGAGGCCTCTGGGCCTGAGATTGAACTCTGAACTTTGGTTATGTGTGGCTGGATGCTTTTTTTTTTTTTTTTAAGTGTGAGCATGCTTGATTGGAATTTGTGTTGTGCTGCATGGTGTTTGACATACCATTCTTTAAATGACAGGATGATGAACATGCTCATGTAATCACTTCAGCGAAACAGCCATAAAAGACGAGTTTATGAATGACACTGGAATTGGCTTTTTTGCATATTATCTTCAACGAAAACCGAGGCCACGCAAGCAACGAGACCTGTGAAGAAATCGCAATATCACAATAAATTCTGAGAGTTTTCCCAACCGTGTGAATTCACCTCCTGTTTGTGCTCAGCTCGGCCTCTGACTGAACTCACTACTCACCCGAGAATCTGTTTCTTTCTGTTATTTTGCCACCGTCTCTCTCTCTCTCTCACTCTCATTTCTGTACGCTTATGACTTGTGCAGTACAGAAATGTTTTTACGCATCGATTCGCACCCTTCCTCTGCAAATTCATGTGTCCCTGCCTGAGTCGTCTTCCTATAATGCACCGCCTCTAAAATTATCTTTATGTGAACTTTCACTAAGCAGCAAGATGAGTTATTGTTGGTCAGTTATGTAAATTACACCACAGCATCTACTGTAGCTAAAGTTAGTTCACATTAACTACCTTTTAAGCTAACAGTCCTACTGTAACAGACCAAGGAGGTGAGGCCAGGCTGTAGCAACAAAACACTGGAGTGTACTGAATTGAGCAAGGGTTCATTTTATTGCCTAAGAATAGCAACGTTTAATTTGTAAGAGAACACATCAGCTGTTTCTCCTTTCAAAAGATGTGCACACCATATACTTTCATTCTTATTTGTTCAGATTTTGTGAGATTTCCTTCTCCAGAAAAGCATGAAGGTGGACTGAGTGTCCTTGTGCTGAACGGTCTTTGTTGAAACTACTTTCTCACAAAAAAAAATAGTCCCTTCAGAAATGTCTCTTGGGATTATTCAGATCAATTATTTTTTTCCCGCCTGAAAAAGTTGTAATCTTTAAATTTTTCTAAATGCAACTTTTGAATCCTGCATTAGAAACAACAGAGAAAGAAATAAGAGAATTTTATCGCTGGGACCGACTTCACAGTAGGTAAATAAAATTTGCATTTTACAGTAACCTGAAAGGTAGTTATCAGAGAGTGTCCACAGCTAGCTATAGAGAGCTGCTTGTACACAGAGCTTAGACCGCCTCTGGGGCCTCTGTTAAATGGCATAGGTGGGCTTTAGCTCTGTAATTTCGACGCTGGAGTCTGTACCTGCCTAGGGTCATTTCTCGCAGCAGGACTAAAGGCAACCACTCCTTCTCTGTCACCTCCCCGAGGATGCGGGCAATGATCTAAGGCAGAGATGGCCGAGACTGAGCCCATTTTATAACCCATTACAACTGACATGTTTGACGCTGCCTCCACCTCCACCTTTGTTAAAAGTTTTATGGCCGACTCAAGGAGAAATATTTCGCATTCTATCACAACCATCTTGTTGTCACATCCCCCCCCTTATACTCTCACCCATGTCACACTCACTTTTTCCCCCCGCCGACCCGCGGTGTTATCAGCCTGTCAGCCCTGTCACCCTCCCCGTCCATTTCATGTTTCTTTTAAGTGATTTCCTTTACCATGCACAACCCTGCACTCTATTCAGGTTGTGGTTGAGAAATTGCTCATAAGGCACATGCATTTCTTCCGGTTTTTTTGACAGCTCGACTGAGGTCTGTTATGCTTTACTGACATGACAGGGGCATTATGGACTTAATGAATATGTTTTTGAGCAGAAAAACAGTGACGTAACTTGTCTTTCTCCATCTTTCTCTCTCTCTCTTTTCCATTTCAGGTGTGGAACGGGAATAAATGTCAGCGCCGCAGCCACCAACCACCACCCACTTAGTCCACCAACCACCTCGACTCAGCTGGTGGATGATCTCCTGTTGACAGGCCATGGGTTATTATCATGGTTTCGGGGCTAAGAGGAATGCTACTGCGCTTCACAACAGATGTCTTTTCAAATCCTGACAAAACCACCCACAGAGATGAGGCGCAAATTCTGTCACTGTTCTCATCTGACCCCCACGGCATAGATGTCCGTGAGTCGTAATGATGGATTATGTTGAACACACACGATTACATGAAGACATAATGTACTATATTCTGTATAATCTGACGTAAATATTATTTCTTGCAGGCAATAGCTTCCTTTTTACAATAACCACATGCATGATCAGTTTACGGCTGTTCATCTACACGTCCACAACGACGTTACGATCCAAAATAATGACGAGCAGTGGAGGTGGATTTCATTTGTGGCCTTGGAAACCGCAGTTTGTTTCTGAAGGCTTCATCTCGCAAGAGTTTTTTTTTGTTTCACTTGTTACAAAGAGAGCAAAGTTGTCATGTCATGTGCCAAAGTTAGCAAATCTAGTCACAACAGATATTGTTTTTGGCCTCCTTCTCTGGCCATACACTGACTCATGACTTTGAACCTTTCCAGTCGGTGGTGTGACTGGTTTTGATATGATGCTCTGAGGCGGCTGATGTGGTGAAGTTGTGCCAACAACTGAAGCAAAAACAAGTGAGTCCTGAAACTTGACTGTCAGTTCATCACTTTATTACGGAAATTAAAAGTGCCAGTGCCAACTACCGACTTCATCAAATACAAGTTTGACCTGTTCATCACTTACAGAGCTAATAATGTAATAATGATAGAATCGACTCGTTGATCCATTCCCTTAAATTCCCGCTTTGTTTTCTAAAATGAAAAATGACAAGGAGGCTGCCATGTCTCCTGTCTGTTATCATGTCTGTGAGGTGTCAGACAGCCTTCTCCTTTTCTTTTGTCAGGCGTAAAACAATGCAAACTATGATGAAGACCGGTCTGTGATTCAGACATTCCCCCTTCTTGTGTGGAGCACTTGAGTCATTTTAGTGATACTGAGGAAGAATGTTCCCGGGCTTAAATGACTAGGAACAGCGCAGCAAAGGTTTCTATGAGGGATAAAGTAAAGGCTTGGCTAATTTTTTATTTTTTTTTAAAACGTATACTCATTTATAAACTGGACCTTTGACGTGGTTATAGAATACAGATCTGACTCAAAGTTGAGAACACAACAAAATTGAGTTTGAATGTGAAAAATAATAGACCTTTGTTACATAATATGTTAGATAAACTCAAAGTGGTGAGGTGAACAGCCAAACTCAGATATTAACAGGTTTTGAGTTTTCTCAACCTTTTATTTATATTATTTTTAGTGTATTTGGGTGTCAGCACTGACAACCTGTGCTGTGACATTGTGCCACTTTGGGATCATTTTCACTGGCTTTTCTCAATGGAAATTTTCTATCCAATCGCCTTGGATAAAATGCCAGCGACCACCACTGTTTGTCAGCAGCAGCGATGACTTGATTTTATGTATCTCCAGAGGCTGTATATCACATGTAGGCGGTTTTCAATTGATTGAATTCATTGATAATTAAATCAACAATAATAGCCTACACATGCTGCCAAATCGCCCATTATCATTCATGGTTCAGCTCAATGTAAACCTATGGTTGTTAATTCAAACTCCCGTCCTACCCTGGGAACTGGACCCACTGTGGTTAAACCCTTGATTTCATTATACAGTTTAAAAAAACATCCTTTTCAGGCATTTGTGTTTCCTTTTTTCCCACAGTCCTATCAAACCTATCAGTGATAGTCAATGGATTACCGATGCTGGTGTAATCTCTGTATTTTCTGACTGTCTCTCCTAAATAATAAGGCGGAGCAGCATTAAAAATTGACGCCTTGAGGTTTAAAAAGTAGTGTTTTCCCACTGAGCACAGGGTTAAGTGACTTCTGAAGGTGGGCAGCTGCACAGCAGAGGAAGTGTCCGACCCCCAGGAGCCACACCTGACTGTATTAAAGAGCTGCTCACATTGTTTTGTCTTCCTCCTGATTACTGAGGCAGACCGGAGTAGTGATCAACAGTGAGACGCGTCATCCGGGAAGGATGCACACAAACTTACAAACACACACAGTCACTCACACAAACAAACACCCTCCTTCAGAGAGTGAGAACGTACAGTATATGCAAAAAGTAAATGGAGCTTTTTGAGCTTATGATTTTTGCAAATAGGAGCAACATGATACACTTTTTTAACACGTTTCTTTCTTTCTGTGTGTGTGCGTGTGTGTGTGCGTCACTCTCCACTTGTGTGTGTCTCTCAGGAGCAGCTCAATCCACCCGGCCGTTCTCAGATTCCTGCCATATTTCTGGATGGCCACTGAACAAACAGAGGTGAACCCGATCCATGCTGTCACACTTTGGCACAGGGTAAAGTTTCCCCTAACTCTCTCTTTCTTTCTTTCTATCTCTCCCTCTCTCTCTCTCTCTCTCTCTCACACACACATGCACACACAACTTCCTCCCTTATATCCCAAATAAAGACGCACAGGAAGACCAACTGTCACTCCTGCTGGAGCTGATGCAATATGCACATGCATACTATGTATAAATACATTCCTTACAGTGTGCTTTTCTCCACCGTCTCTCACACCGCAGTAACCGATACTGACATAAACCTCACCTTGATAATTGTTCAATCATTAACCGACAAGTACAACAAATATAATTTTTCCGCTTTTGATAAACCTTTATCGGACAAAGGAATCAAGTGAAGCCTGTTCAACAGAGCAGGGTGACTGCAACTATCATGATGACGAAGGAAGATACGACAGTTTTGAAAATACTTGGAAAGGAAGATTTTGATATTTCCAGTGAAGTGTCTGGTTGGGAGTTGTGGACCGCGTGTTGTAATTTCCTCATTGAGTAAGCACACAAAAGGAGACAATGCAGTGTGTTTTAGATGGTTTTGGGTTGACTGTACAGGAATGGCGTCCACTATAGAAGAGGAACTTTACTGCCACTCAGTGACAACATCAATGACATCACCAGGTGCCACCGTGTCTGTCTGCACATTTCAGTCTGCACTGACGCTTCACATGCAGACACAACGAGACACACACACACACACTCTCTTGTCTTCTAGGGACCAGTCAGACAGCACTATCCTCCACCTGTCTCCAGTCTTACCTGCCCCAGTCATTACCAGGGTCCCAGATCCCCACTGTAAGTGCACATGTCAACAGCAAAATTACAGGGCACGCACGTACACATATTTGTTTTGCTTTTAAAAGGGTAATATCCGTCTGCACGCAAGCGATACGTTTATTTTCTCCCCCGGCTTCCTCCTCCTCCTTTTTTTTTTTTTTTCTTTTGGACAAACCTAGAAAATAAAGCAGGTGAGGTTCAAAGGCGAGACAGAGAAAAGGACGAGATGACAGACGCACATTGGTGGTGTGTGTTTGTGTAATGACAAGGGTGAAACGTGTGTTATTCCGGCCCAGTTTCTCCAGTCAGTGTGGAACAAATTTAGTTGTTTCCACTTGGCCGAAATAATTAAGACAAAAAAAAACACGCACATCCTTATGTGTCCAAGAGTGTCTCTGTGTCCCAAATGTGATGTCAATCTGTGGTTAAACTTGAGACTAATGGGAAGAGTCAGTGCACTGACAAGTTGAACAAGGAGGAACGCACAGTACCAGGACAGAGAGATACAAATCGCTTTGACAGGAAGATAAAAATCTATTTTCAGTCAATATGACATCAGCTTTTCTTTTCACTGAAGCGACTTTGAATTACCTGTGGTTTGCAGTGTCGGTGCAAATGCAACAACAACAGTGCATGCACAAGCAATCAAAGCCTCCACACCTGAAAGTTTTGTTTTGGTAAAACTGTGCTTTTATTCCTGGATCTTTCACCAGGCTGGCTTTGGGTAACCTGAGTGCTCTCTTTTCCTTTTCAACATCATCAGCACAAACAATGACAAACTTTGCGTCTCCTCGGGGCTGATTGACTCGGCCTTATCGTGGCTCTTATTATGTGTCTGTTTCTGCTGAAAGGAATCGTGACTGGGTGTCTGAATAGATATAGCGACAGGAGCTCATTAGATGCTGCATGGCTTGTCGTGCAGAAACAGAGAGCGGTGAGGTCACCGGTGGACAACACTGGTCTTGTTTCCTCAGCTCAAATAAAAATAAATGCTTTCTTTTTTTGTCAATAATCAACACGTGATGTTAGTCACTGTATTTTGCCTCGGTCTCGGCGTCTGTGAAGCTTCGCACGCGGCCTCTTAACATGAACCGACTTCACCTCTTCACAGCAAACACGCTGTTGTACGTGATGCATGATGACAAATGCATTTAGCATTTCCTATAATTTGTGCACCAATCACATCCTTCCTCTGTGCGCGCTGTAATTTCCTCGCCTGGATCCTTCAATAACATCCTGTTGTCTGAGGACATGTGAGGGGGACAGGTTGGACTGACCCTCCGCCACATCACACGTGGGACAGGACAGAGCAGAGACTGTTATCCCACCCAGACCCTGGCTAATGACAGCCGAATGAGAGAAACAGGCAGGAAGCTGTCCCCTGTGATCTCTGTATTTAAAAGCATCCCTGTGTATTGTTTTGTCACACTGGGATCCCCCTCCCCCCTGGTCTACTATTATGAAGTTAAAGGACTGTGACTGGACTGTGACAGTTCAGACAATTTGGTGAGATGTTAAAAAAACAGGAGAACAGACAGGCAGCACGTAACGCTGGTGAAAACAGTCACGTCAAGTAAATGCAATTTAATATGCATCATTGTTATCTGTAAGAAGTGAAACTGCTGAGTAAGGAGGCTCGTGTCCACTGCTGCTGCTGAGCGCTGCAGTGGTTAGCGCCGCTGCCTCTGGGTTCGAACCCCGGGTCTGGGTCTGTTCTGTGTGGAGTTTCCATGTTCTCCTTGTGTTTCGACCCATAGTCTAAAGACATGCAACTGGCAACTCCAAATTGACTACAAGTGTGAATGTAAGCATTTCTGGCTGTGTGTATGTATATGTATGTATACTATATATAGCCTGTATGTGTGAGTAATGACTTGTCCAGGAAGTACCAACTCTTTGCCTAAAGTCAGGGACTGAGAAGTGAGGGATCCTATCATCATAGGGAATCATAAATGTCATCACAATCCATGTGGAGATATTTCAGGTTTGGACTGACAGACTGTCTATAGGAATGAGAAGCAACAAAAGGAGCGACGTGTAAATACAGGACAGAGACATTATAGACAATACAGCAGGAAATTAAATAAAGTCAACTAATGTTTCACATTTGAAATGAATTAATAATCAAAAGTAAGTTAAGCTGCTGCCTGCTGCTTGTTGCTGACCTCAGACTCACATGTGAGTGACTTCAAGAATTTAGAAACTTCCATGTTACAAAACTCTGATTCATATCTAAATAAGCACAAGAGGGCAACAGGTTGTTGAACCTCGGCCAAATATGATCACACAGTTTGATGCGAACGCGTGTCAGATTACAAGAAAGGACTTCTCGGTGCCGTGTTTCATCTTGATGTACCAAGCTGTCAAACAAGAATTTTAATGTTTTGTCTACTCATCTCTGATTGGCGCGATCAGCAACTTCCTTTCTGCTCAATTACTTTTAAGAGGTGGAAAAAACGAAAACAACACAACAACAACAACAAAAAAGTGCGTAGCTTCACAGGAGCGAAGCCGTGGTGGTGGAGATTTATCAATGAGTTAACCTCGTAGTAACCTTGTGTAGTGAGACACAGCAGGTGGTCATCCTTCTTTGTTCGCAGCAGCAGAGACAGGTGCTTCCGACCATGAGGGGTGGGGAGGGGGACAGATCACTGTTGGCTCTGGACAAATGGAGGAAAACAGGAGGAGGGGGGTTAGGTGGGGGGGGGGGTCTAATTCACGCATGGACACTTCCGGCCCAGCCCTGGGTTATGTCAAACTCTCAACTGCATGAACCCACCCACTCTGTGAGCATAAGAAACTCCATATTTCAATACAAGCACAAACACGTTCAAAAACTGTCAGTGCCCCCCCCCCACCCCCCCCTCCTCCTCCTCGCCCTCCCACTCCCCCCACCCCCCCCTTTTTTTTTAGGGAAACAGAGGCGTCGGAGCACAATGGTTCTGTGACCCATATCTGAGCCTGACATAGCAGGCAAACAGGAAGAGATCTCCCTTGCATGGAGGGGTATTCCTGCGCCCGACGTAAGGAAGAGCAGAAGAATGGAGTTGGGGGGAGGGGGGAGCATCCTTTGACCCTAAAACTTCCACCTTCTACAAACATGTCCAACACTTTTTTTTCTTTTCTTTTTTCTTTTTTTTTTTTTTACAACACGGACGAAGGAAGCATTTCTTGTTTTTCCTTCCACCTGCACTCAGATCCTCTCTTTCTCCACTTTCACTCACTGTGCATTCACACATGAGAGGATGCCAGTGGTTCAAATCCGGCTCAGTGGCGTGGCAGCTCTTGTCACGCTTGGGGCCAAATCAGAAAGTAACAACACTGTGGAATCTCCTGGAAGACATCTGACTGTCTGATCAGCTGCGGTATCCAAACAATGTGTTTCCTTTTCAGCAGAGGCCCTTGCTGTGTAATTAAACCTGTTTCAAAGCTCTTATCTGCATAGCTGTAGTAGAGCAACACAGCAACATGCGACAAGATAGCGTCAGTAAATAACCGTTTGATAACATAAACGACTGATGGAAACACGTATTTCTACATTTAGAGAAACTCAGAGCTAAAGTCCAAAATCACAGATATCCTTTTTTTTTTTTTTTTTGGGAGAAACTCATCACAACTTCAAATGAATCACTCACTTCAGTTGAGCGACTCACCGACGTATGTGCTACCTCAGTGTTTGTTATCTCCTGCTATCAGTCATTGTGTAAGCGTATAGGTGCCATGATAATGATGGTCAACTCAGGACTGATTGATTAAAGTTAAAGAGGCAGGAAGCAGAGGAGGATGACAAGGAGAGAGAAATAAGACTGAGGGGTTGACCTCTCTCCTTTTCTGTCACATATAGATAAGGGGCTGGTGATAGAGATTCCCGGTGGGCTCAGATAACCTTTGACTATACCTGCAACTTCACTATTTACAACCTTACTATTGATGGCAAAACTCTTTTTTTCCCCTTTAAAATGGTAAAGCCACAGTGCCGTAGATACTTTAAATTTTATTCATATTTTTGTAAAACTATCAGCACTTTTTAAGTCAGTTACATCAGCCTGGTTTGTTGGATATGATTCATCTTTGGACTGCATCTTGAACTTTTCTAACAGGAACCATCCCCAAAAATAAAAGTCATTTAATTGTTCATAGACACACTGTTTATGCTGGATCATGTTGAGTCATGTGTTACTGCATGCATTCATGAGTTTCTCAACTCATCTTTCACAGTTAACCAAACTTTCAAATCTGCTGCAGCAGTTTTCAATACAAAGCATTTATTCAAAGCAGCCTAACCTGAATTAGGCACAGCAACATGTTAAACAGAACGTTAATTAATCATAGACGCTTTATTTTTAAACAACTAAAATCTTTGGTAAATTATAATTTAACTGCTTTACTCCATGCATGGAGAATATTGAACAAGGTTAAAAGTGAAGCAATGTTTAATTAAAGCAGAAGTAAGCGGAATGTTTGGGTTAATATAAGTCTTAAATAGTTATATCTTCCGACAGCAATCACTTACATAGAGTGTTTGGGTCCAAAACACGGGTCTGTCAGTCACTCTGCTCTGCTGTAAGCCGAGGAGAAAACTTTCCTTGTATCCTACAACCTTTATCCAATGAGGAGAGAGAACGGCATGAAGGGGCAGTCCTCTCTGTGTGTGCAGCCAAGGGATGCGCGTGAATGTGGTGACGTAGGGACGAGGGTGGGGACTGCTAACTAGCCAAAACGACCGGATCGCTTACTTCTGCTTTAATTTCTTTGTTGCATTGTATAAACATTTTAATTGTGTGCATTGAAATCTTGAGTATTATTATTATTTATACAGCACTTTTCTAAGTATCTGTGCTTCACAATAAGGTCAACATAAAAGGCAAACAACAATAAAAATAGAAGCAGGCTAAAATAAATAATTAAATTCTATTTCAAATAGAAGTTTTCGTTTAAAAAACAAACAAACAAAAAGTTTATGTCTAGGCCATATTTACACATTATTACATTGTCCAGCCTCCAGCCTGTTTACCATGCTGTGCTCTCCTCCGCCGTCGGCAGGGGGCGCTGTGACAGCAGTAGCGGTCAGCGCTGCTCCCTCTTCGCTGTGCTCGTTGACTGTGTGTAAGCAGGTCAGCTCCTCGGCCAAAAAGCTGCAGCGCCTTAACTTGATGCTTTTCTGGCTTCACAGAGTCATTTCAAAGCCGACGTTTCACCCTCTGAGGCAGCTCCTTTCCTTACGCAACGCCCGAAAACTGACCTCCAGAATGGCCTTTCAGTATCCCCAGGCTTACCGCGACGAGGCAGTTGTAAGTAAATCAAGGCTAGCTGACTTAGCCTAGCGTGCTAATAAGCCGGGATGCTTAATCATCACGCTTTTTCATTCATTGAAACGAGCGCCTGCTTTGTTAGCGTGCTAGTTAGCTTAGCCAGCCCCCAAGACTTGATTTGTGTTGACAAATGCTGAGGCGGCCTTTGCCGGTTTGACTGAGAAACTCACTGTGAATCCCAGATTGAGCTAACTGGCTAACATTTTCTGGCTATTTTTGGTTACTGGCTTGGATGTCTGTGCATGTGTGTGCATGTTTTTTTTTGGCTGCCACACCCAACATGGTTCACATGCTAACACCTGTCTCACCTGTCATAGATGGATAAGTACCATGGCTGCAAAGTGCCAGACCCATACAGCTGGCTGGAGGACCCGGACAGCGAGAAGACACAGGTACATCTTAACCAGCCTTGAAATCACTCCCATTACGTAACTAAGCATAGCACTTGATAATACTTGTAATAGACGTGTACAGTTATTGTATTGTTTTATAATTGTAATAGAGCTCAAGTAGCTTGCCATTGCAGGCCTCCAGGCTGTTCCTACATACATTTGAGACCATTAAATTTATCATCTACTTCTACATAAGCAACCAGTAAATTTGTTGTTTTGTTTTATTTTAATACTGGTGAAATGTGTAAGGGGGACTCAAAGAATCCGATAGCTGTCATCACAGGTGGAAGGCCAGTGTGTGCGAGGATCATGAATGAAAAGGAAATGTGAATATTTGCTTTGCAAGTGGATTTACAGTGTATGCCCCTACATTTTCTGCTTGCACTACTAAAATTTTAAGTCAGGGCCCAATGCTCCAAGTAAAAAAAAAAGTACTATTACTAAAAGTTAGTCTGGAGTCCTGCATTGTTTTTTCAAAATGTTGTTTTTGGTTGCGTTGTGCCCTTCTAATAAAGATTAGGTAGACGACATGACAATCCACCACCAAGCCTAATGTTTTGATGCTATCACCGGGTGCATGTTCCAAGAAGCCGGATCACTGACTGATCTGGATAACTCTGCTGAGTAAAACACAAAACCCTCCCTTTGGTCTGAAATGTGAACAACTAAAACACTTATTCCGGATTTACTCAGCGGAGGTACTCAGATAAATCGGCTACATCGGGTTTCTGGGAACTGACCGCATCCAGTGTGGTGTGTAAATGAGTAAAGGCCGCCGCTCTCGGTGTGTGTGTGTTGTAACTTACTGTGTCTTCAACCCGCCAGGCCTTCGTCAGCGCCCAGAACCAGCTGACGTTGCCGTTTCTGGAGCGCTGTGATGTGCGAGACCTGTTCAAGGAGCGCATGACGGAGCTGTACGACTACCCCAAGTACAGCTGTCCATTCAAAAGGGGGAGCAGGTGAGACGACACAGTCCGGTTTAGTTGACATCTGAGGGCAATGGAAGCACCCGAGGTTTAGCTGTGGGATTTCACGGCAAAGTCATACTGAGAATCCTGGTTTTCGTTCTTCTTGAGCTCACATGACTGAGTGTAGTTTCTCAGATCTTTGAAGATCCTTTTCACCTGAAGAATTTCCCCTCTTCTATTTTTAGGTACTTTCACTTCTACAACACAGGTCTCCAGAACCAGAGTGTGATGTACTTGCAGGAGAGCCTGGATGCCGAGCCGACAGTCTTCTTAGACCCAAACACATTTTCTGATGATGGGACAGTTGCCCTGCGAGGTAAAAGACTAAAAATGGATTGTATTTGATTTTTTTAATCACCTTTTTTTAATGCATGATGAGGAACAAACATTATGCATGCTCTTTTATTTTTACAGCTTTGGTGAATTGTCATAGATGCAAGAAATGTGGTTAAAAAAAGCTGAATTTTAAGTCTGTGGTGTATAACAGTACTCTGCTATTTAAAGCTTCCTCCAGCTACATTAAGACTGTTAACTTCCTTGTTGTCTCTTCTAATATCCTGTCTCTCTGCTCCTCTACTTTCAGGTTATGCTTTCTCTGAGGACGGGGAGTACCTGGCGTACGGCACCAGCGCCAGCGGCTCGGACTGGGTGGAGATCAGGTTCCTGCGGGTCGAGGGGGCCGAGCCGCTGGAGGATCGCCTGGAGCGGGTCAAGTTTAGCTGCATGTCCTGGACCCACGATGGGAAGGGGCTTTTCTACAATTCCTACCCCGACCAAGAGGGCAAGAGCGACGGTGAGGTCAAGATGGTGTCTCAAATCTAAACCATCCCTCAGTGCTGTTAAGTGTCACAGCTTTGTTGTCACCCTCTGCCCTCACAGCTTAGATTTATCACTGTTGTTTCTGAACTCTACTCTACGCCCACTTCACCTCTCCTGATCTTTCACATCTGGCCACCACTAGGGGGCAGTGTTAAATTAAACCTTGTTGTCTCTGTCAGGCACTGAAACATCCACCAACCTGTATCAGAAGCTGTATTTCCACGTGCTGGGGACTCCGCAGTCTGAGGACGTGCTTTGCGCCGAGTTCCCCGACCACTCCAAATGGATGAGTGGAGCTGAGGTTCGTCCGAAAGGTTTTCTCTTGGTTTAAAAAAAAAAAGAGAAATCAACAACAGGCTCACGTGTTGTTTGATTTGTTTTAGCTCTTTTGGCTACATTTAATAGACTGACTTTCCACTGCAGGTGTCAGACGATGGGCGATACGTGCTGCTGTCCATCAGGGAAGGTTGTGACCCGGTCAACAGACTGTGGTACTGTGACCTTGAGACCACTCCCCAGGGTATTACAGGTATGTTTGCATCTTTATTATTATTTATCTATGACGTTTTTAACCTGCGATGATTAAGCTGCACATATAGTGTTGGTTTATGTGTTATTATTAGGCCTGCAACTAACGATTATTTTCATTATCGATTAATCTGTTGATTATTTAAACGATTCATTGATTAGTTGTTTGGTCAATAAAATGTTGAAAAATGTCAATCAGTGTTTCCCAAACCACAAGACGACGTCCTCAAATGTCTTGTTTTGTCCACAAACCAAAGAGATATTCAGTTTATTGTCATAAAGGAACAAAGAAACCAGAAATATTCATATTTAAGAAGCTGAAATCAGAGAACTACCCAAACTGATTATTCGATTATCAAAATAGTTGATGATTAATTTAATAATCGATTAATTGTTTGGGCTCTAGTTATTATCCACGTTCAGCTCCTTCCTAAGATTAAAGTACGTGTCTCCTTGTGTCAAGGACTTTTGCCGTGGGTGAAGCTGATCGACAACTTTGACGCCGAGTACGAGTACGTGACCAACGAGGGCACGCTGTTCACGTTCAAGACCAACCTTGACGCCCCGCGCTATCGCCTCATCAACATCGACTTTGCCTCCCCCGCTCAGAGCAACTGGGAGGAGCTCATCCCTCAACACGACAAGGACGTCATCGGTCAGCTGCTGCTACATCAATCAAACACTCAGTGATACGGAGTAAACATCAGTTCTGATTGAAACTCTAACTCCCTACCTTGCCTTGTTATCCACAGTGTTCGCCACCTGCACGTACTCCAGCTTCCTGTTTGTGTGTTTCCTCCACGACGTGAAGAATGTGTTGAAGATGTACCGTCTGAGCTCGGGGGAGGAGCTGAGGACCTTCCCTCTGGACGTCGGCTCCGTGGTGGGCTTCACCGGGCGGAAGCGGGACTCTGAGATCTTCTACTATTTCACCTCTTTCCTCTCTCCAGGTATCAGCTCAATAAACACATGGCGACTTTTATAAGACTGTTACAAAGCTTTGACATAAGGTTTTTGCAAAATGTGCAGATTGCAGATGTTAAATATTCAAGGACACCGTGATAAAAAGCTGCTACCGTGATAGCATCTTCTAAGAAATATGATTATAAGAGTCGCCACGTGAAGCACTGAAGCTCGTGTGATTTGCTTTCACATTGATATTATTGCTGCAGTGCTCGGAACATTTAGTTTAATTTCTTTGCTGCATATTATGCAATTCTATTATTCAGAGCTGAATTGTTCCCTGACTGAGAATGAAAGAAATGTATTGCAGAAATGATCACATTCCAGAAATACAAGGACAAAATGAAGTCATGGTTTTCTTCTCTTCCACCCAGCCATCATTTACCACTGTGACCTGACCAAGGAGCCGCTGCAGCCCCACATCTTCAGAGAGGTCACGGTCAAAGGCTTCAACCCCTCCGACTATCAGACCACCCAGGTAACTTAGATCACTGGATACTTACTTTAAAGGAATAGTTCACCAAAAATTGAAATTCAGTCATTAGGGATTCACCGTCATGCTGATGAATACTCAAAGTGCATCTGGAGACCCGGGAGGGCGGTTCATAGTCCAACAAAATCTTTATATGAGAGTCAATAGCGCCCTACACAAAAAGTCCTTAAAACTACACAAAAACCTTGTAATCTTCCTCCATACTGCTCGTCCGCTGCAATCCAAGTGTCCTGAAGGGATATAGTCCAGAGTTTACTCGAAACAATGTCATTTAGGACATTTTTACAGCCTAAACAGTCAATAATGACTGAATTTCATTTTATGGTGAACTATTCCTTTAACACTTGGTCGTATTCCCTCCATTTTCAGCAAGACATGCTCGCCGTCTTTTCTGTTTCTGATGTATGTAAAGCACTCTTCATCTCTCCCGGAAAAAACATTTTCATCAACTTGTCCATGAAAGCCGTATTGACTGAGTTTCTTAAAGCACTGACCCAGTGTATGATGGGTGTTAATCAAGTTGTCAGGAAGAAGGGGAAAAAAAAGCTCCAGCTGAGATGTTTGCTGCGACTTGGACAAACCTTTCTCGGTCTGTTGAAGCGTGACTGGAGCCATTTTCATTGCGACATTTTATAATCTTATTTATAAAAGACCGGTAAACGCTGCTGAAGTTCTGGAAACACAGTCTCTCAGAATCTTTTTTATTTAACTTCTAGCGGGGACAGTCACTGCAGAAAAAAGGACAAGATTTTCTTTCTGCTCTCCTCTGATTCAGACACAAGGACGGATGAAAATCCAAAAACAGCCACATTCGTCCTTGAACGATTCTTGGCTCAGTTTTCAGTCCTAATGTCTCCGTCTCTGTGTTTTTTTTTTCTTTTCTTTTCTCTCCTCCCCCAGATCTTCTATCCCTCAAAGGACGGCACTCAAATCCCCATGTTCATCGTTCACAAGAAGGGCATCAAACTGGACGGCTCCCATCCGGGTTTCCTCTACGGCTACGGAGGCTTCAACATCTCCATCACCCCGAGCTACAGCGTCTCCCGACTCATCTTCGTCAGACACTTGGGCGGAGTCCTGGCCGTCGCCAACATCAGAGGGGGAGGAGAGTACGGGGAGACCTGGCACAAAGGTGAGACAAGTCACGCTGTTGTACGTCTGATTATGCACATAAATCGCATTTAATGTGGGTTTATAATTCAACCACGTGAGAGGATAAACAGGATGAACTAAGGGATACTGTTGCAGGTTTCTTATAACTGTTTGCTGTAGCTGCTGTGTAGGCTTCTGGAAAAATGTCAGAAACAAAAGAGTTCATCATCATCATCATCATCATCCTCTTGTCTCATGCTCAATCAAATCATCTTGTTTGTTGTAAAAGCAGCACAAACCTCTCGCTGACCGGCTCTGTGTCTCCTCTCTCCCAGCTGGCATGTTGGCCAACAAGCAGAACTGCTTCACAGACTTCCAGTGTGCGGCTGAATATCTCATCAAGGAGGGTTACACCTCTTCCTCCAAACTGACTATCAACGGAGGCTCCAACGGCGGCCTGCTCGTAGGTACGTGCGCCGCCGGGTGAAGCTCAGCGGTAACAAGTAAACAAAGTAAACACAACCTCCAACAGTCGGAGCATGTGCTGCTCCGTCGTCGGTCTTTGATGTGACAGTGTGTGTGTGTGTGTTTCTCTTTCAGCGGCCTGTGTGAACCAGCGGCCCGAGCTGTTTGGCTGCGCCGTCGCTCAGGTCGGCGTCATGGACATGCTGAAATTCCACAAGTTCACCATCGGCCACGCCTGGACCACAGACTTCGGCTGCTCAGAGGACAAAGAGCAGTTTGATTGGCTCATGAAGTAGGTGTCTGAGCGGCCTGTATGTCAGTGTGCTGAATTCATACGATGTGAAGCATTCATCTTTAAATGCCTGGTGATGTGGTGTTTATTGATTGAATGATATGATTTTTTTTTTTTTAAACATGAGAAAAATTAAATAACATAAAACGCAACACATGAGCAATAATAACAAAATAATAAAGAAAGATCAACACAAGGTAAGTGCAGAGACTGCTTGCCGAAAAACTGCCCCCGACAGGAACGCGCATCTGTGGTTTTGCATGAATTTACCTCTAAAACAACTCTGTCTCGTAACGTTCTGTAATTATCTCATAGCGTGGTGAATGTGCAGGTCACAACTTGTTCACCAGAGCGTTTTGGAGTTGTTGAATTGTGTATTTGATGAGTTTGATGAGGGAAACCAAGAAATCCCATGAGCCTCCGTAGCGTAGCTCTGAGCAGCTCGCGGCTCTGCTCGGCCGGTCTAAAAACACATTGCACAGACAAGTAAAGGTAACGAACCTACTGCTATAACTATAGGGATTATGGCAATGGACCAATTTGCCAAAATGTTAAACTATCCCTTTAAATATAATCAGGATCTTGTTAACCATCATGTTCATCTGTTGAAATCCTGCTGAAAACAGCCTCCAACGTGGCCTGAGTGACCCCTGACTACCCAATAGAGAATTTATCACATTTCTAATTCTAGCATCTGCCCATATAACCTCATTTTGATGATCAAATTAAGAGCCATTAATTAACCGTGACATTAGAGCTGAGGCAGAGACTTGTCCAGGAAAACTTCAGACCAGATGCATCAATGAAGCTGAGACAGTAGCTGCGTTTAAACTTTACATGCAGTGTTTTCCTCAATCTGATTGAAAACAATCAGATTAAATGAATCTTATTCGATCTGTATACATGAACGCTAAATAAAGCGATCCACATTCAATCCGTGTATACATGGCCCCAGCTGACATCAGGGTGAATCGGATCCACTAAGGTGTTTACATGAGACATTTTAAATCTGATTGACCTATTAATCTGATTATAAATAGGATATTTGGACCTGTGTAAACGCAGCTAGTTATTGAGTTTTGTGAGAGGAAAAATCAACATTTTAGCCTAAAAAGTTAAATTAATTTAATTTATCAACAGAAGATTGACTGGCAGCAGTTTTGATAATCAATTATTAAACTATTTTCTGTTGGTTATTCAACATGGTTTTTAAAAAATGCAGTTTTTTTTTAAGAGATGTGTGATGATGAATGAATGATGAAAGTTTGGGGAAATGATAACAAACCTTTTCATGACAGTGAAAGAAAACGATAAACCAATTAAAAGGCAGGTTGAATGATAATAACAGCGTTTTTTATCAGCAGCTTTAATCATCATACAGGCTGTTTGTTCTTTATGCTGATGTGGAGCCGGCTCTCACTTCCAACTTCTCCCGTTTCCCAGATACTCCCCGCTCCACAACATCCGCATCCCAGAGGGCAACGGGGTCCAGTACCCCGCGGTGCTGCTGCTGACGGGCGACCACGACGACCGGGTGGTGCCCCTCCACTCCCTCAAATACATCGCCACGCTGCAGCACATCGTCGGCCGCAGCACCAAGCAGACGAACCCCCTCTTCATCCTCGTGGACACAAAGTCGGGCCACGGCGCCGGCAAGCCCACCAGCAAGGTCATCCAGGAGGTGGCCGACACCTACGCCTTCATCGCTCGCTGTCTCAACATCTCCTGGGTCAAATAACCAGTCTGCATGTGTTTTTTTTTTGTTTTCTTTCTTTGTATTTGTTATGTTTTCTTCAGTTACACAAAACATCTTTGGATTATACTGTTCATACCAACTGTTCCCATGGTCTTTAAACGTTACATCAACAACCCAGCTGCCACCACCACACCCATCAGGAGCTCTCTGGCTGCACTTTACACTACACTTAGAAGCCAACGTACAGCACTTAACAGCTAACGAACCCCTCTCCTGTCGGCCATGATTGTAGTCCTGAGCGACTGCGTCGTCACTGATGGGTGTGGAGGGGGAGGCGGGGTTACCTCCACGATTATCGGGAATCAGCCAATCAGCCGTTAACAGTCATGAGGTCAAAGCGACAAAGGGGTTAATTTGGAGATTGTTTCTGCGTCCTCTGGGTTCTCCAACACGATGCACATTATTTATTTGTATTTTGTCTGTGCGGAGGATGGAAAGGCTGGCGGATGTTGAATGATCTCATCTCGTACATTTCTGAACCAGACCAGTGTTGTGCAGGCGACGATTCTGCTAATAGCTGACGGGTGTTGCTGCGGACGCGAGAGCGGAAACTTACGAAAAACTAAGCATTTTATGCGTGTGTGTGCGTGTGCAAGCGTGTGTGTGAGAGTGCGTGTGTTCAAATATCAGTCCCCACATTTACTTTCAGACTGAGAATGATTTCTACCTCTTGACATGTGCTGATTGTTTACCTTTGAAAGGGAACAAAACACAATGCCACAGCTACAATAAACAACTTTTTAATCAGCGATTTATCCTAGTCCGTTCATTTTTTAAGAGAAGTAACACTCAGTTTGTTGTTGTGTTTTTGTGTCGCATACAGTCAGGAAATTAAACTGTATATTAATGAATTAACTGTAAAACCAGATGTTTTTTTCTGACATTCATATTTATTTCAACATATTCTTCAAAGACAAACCAGTTCCTTTGGTGCTTCTTGGATTATTAAAAAAAAAAAAGCCAATCAATTTAATTTTCATTTTTCCAGTTATTACTCTTCAACAGGTGCTTGTGTTCAGAGGAGACTCGGAGAGTTTAAGAATGGGAACATCCAGTGCTACAGATGTTGTTGTTGTAGCTGTGTAGGTGTGTGGTCGTCCAGCAGGGGGCAGTCGCCCTGGAAATGAGCAACACGTGCAGCAGCAGCAGAAAATGAGGGTGGTCTGACAGTGGGCCCCATGTGGGCTACTCAACATACATGTTTCGTATTTTCTGATGTCTCACTTCTGTGTTTATGGGGGAAATTATAGAGTGAGTTTAAAGAGAGTCTGCTCAGAAATGACATCCTACGCTCAACTAGACGAAGTTAAAAAATATTTTCCGGATGGGAATTAAATTTAAAAAAAAGAAAAGGATATTGCTTTTTCACAAATGTTTGATTTAGTATTTTTTTTTATTATTATTTTTCATATTGAATACACAACTCTCACTTTGATTTTAAAGCGTACATGAGCAAAGACAATTAAAAACAGCACCTCCCTGTAAAAGATAAAGCTGAGATTTAAAACATTTGCAAATAGAAAAAGTTACAAAACAGTAAGCTTTAATTTCTCTTCATTTGCCATGTTTGCATTCTCATTTCTGTGTTTTAATCCAGATGATGTTGTTTTTTCTTTAAATCCAGTATTTCCACCACTAGAAGCCTTTTGAGAACAAGCTGTTGGGCCGAGACGTCAGTGAACAACTTTGTAGGTTTGGCAGGATAAAACCATCTCTTTTTTTGGATCATAATATTTCTTTGTCACATTTCTAATGTTTAAAAGCATCAAAAGCTCATATAGAAATACACACAGACTGCTCTGCTTTCATTTGAATACAAGTTTGACATTACAGGATAGAAACTTCAAATTTCAGTAAAACAACAAATTCATATAAATAATAACACAATACTCTTAACAACTGGATGAGGTAGCGGAGTCTTATTCATTTCAGTCCTAGAAAATATTGATGCATATAAATCTTTTTGTATTCCTACGGAAACGGGTAAATAAGCATAACAAATAAAGTTATACATGTTCCATTTCCCCTGATACTGCACTGTGGATTGTTACACATATTTATATTGGCATTTTAATTTTTTTTTATATAAAACTTTTTAGTCTCTCAAGCTCCACAAAATGAAACTCAATCTATTTGTAAAATGTTGAGGCAAAACAAATTTGTAAACTAAAACAACTTGTTTCTTCCACCAGTGATCAAGTTTGTTTTGTAGGAGAAGCTAAAAAGTCCTAAAGTCAGAAACAGGCACATAAGTAAACTCTTAAATTGTACAAATGAAATCCCCTTTAATTTCTAATCAACTTGTCCTGGTTTTACAGATTAAAACATTTTTACTGATTATAAAATGCCGGACAAAAGACATCTAGCTGTGTAAAATCTAAATTATGCTCTTTAACTTTTAGGCTCCATCTGGACATTTATCCACTTCTATACCCACTTAAATCACTGGATCACATGTAAACAACTTTCAGGGTAAATAAATACAACAATCTACAATTAAAACAAATAAATAAACAGGCTAATAGAAACAGACTTTAGGTTGTAAAAGGAAGAAAAAAAGGAAAATTTGATTAGACTCAAATTTAGTTAAAAGAAATTAATTTCCCAGCCAACAAACAGGCACTATGAAGCCTGGAGATGCCAAATGAATCAGAGTTGATAGGATTTAATAACAAATGGTTGAAGGCTTAATCAATACAGAACACAAACACTGCAGTTTAATCACTTCCTCCAACAACACTGATTAGGAGAAACTCAGATTAGTTTCATCCGTCTAATAATCTGACATAAACATGTTATCCATGTAATGCACATGTAGGCCTATAAGCTATGTAGCAGGGTATATGCATGCACGTGCACGCGCACATAGGAAAGAGGGCAGTGGTCCAGCAGGTGGCGCTTGGCAGCTCAGTGAGTCCCTGCAGCGGCCCTCAACACCACTGGTCCAGCAACAAACTTTATAACATCTCTGCGGCGCAATCGTGACTCACGTGACTCTCTAGATTATTGATAAATTGATTGATTATAGAAATATAGACTGAAGAGATACTTTAAATATTTACCCTACATAGGCCTAAGCCTATATTCTTATTAACTTGTGTCCTCATCTGTAGCCTATCGCCAAAACTCAGAGGCCCCTGGTCCTAATTTCTGATTGGCTGACACATTTGAAGATGGTCTAAAATATCCAATGAGCACACACCTGTGACCAAACTGCAATATCCATGCGCCAACCGGAAATCGCTGCTCAACCACTGTGCGGAGGGACTATATTTCTCGGCGGACGAGTATTACTTAATCATTTTCCACTACATCATATAATTGCTTCAATAGCGATTTGTTCAAAGTAGCCTAATGTTTGTTTTCTACATCCTGACAGAGGCAGATTTTCAACATTATCAAACTTTTTTTTTTAAATTAATTTATTATTTAGGCTAATCAAATTTTGAGTAGACTCAGCTCTGTTAAACAAGCAGAAAATCCCTCATATGCTCTGATAGCTGACCCAATAAAACATTGGCTTAAGTCATTCAACATCCCCCTGGTTGTTAGGTGTTTGAATTATGTGTCAGTGTTTTTTGAGGAAATGTTGGTTCCTGTTTAGTTGAAAGATCACTCATATAGCCTACATTAATATATCAGAGTAGCCCCCCCCCCCCCCTCTCTCTCTCTCCTTTGTGTTGTTTTCCTGTCACTGCTGAATCAAGATGTCTTCCCAAAACATCTCACACAGCCTGTTGAGAGAAGAAACCATCAAGGTCTCATGGGAACTTTCTCTTTTTTTCTCTTCTCCCCTCTCCCCAGGATGGGCTGCAGAATGACTGGATTCAGTGGTGAACCAATAGGGGTAGCCTCTCTGCTGTTGTTTGGTCCTATCAGCTCCCAATCACTGATCTGGGGCCAGTTCAGCTCTACTCAATAAGGTCAGTGTAGAGAGAAGGTCTGGGGGGCTGCTGAAGAAGATCATTTGTAGGATTTATAACATTGAGACACAGATCGAAGGCCTTATTTGTGACTTATTTTGTGAGCAGAGAGCAGTGTGCTGTGTCCTTCCTGGGGAAAAGTCTAGTTTCTACTGGTTTTGAATAGAGGTTTGAGAGAGAGAGAGAGAGAGAGAGAGAGAGGGATAGAGAGAGAGAGAGGGGTGGGGGATGTGAGGTATGGATCTTTATCAACAAGAGAGAGAGAGGGAAAGAAAGAGAGAGGGAGGTGGGGGAAGGCTGGAAGCATGACGGGGGAGGCTGTGGATGCCACATGGTTTGAAGAGCAGTGATAAGACCTGCAGAGGACTGGCTTTGAATCCACCATTGTTTTGGATACTGGAAGAAAAAAAAAACTGCAGATAAAACATCCTCAGTAACTGAAGAGACTCTCAGATCCTCTGAAGATGGATCACTGATGGATGTATGAGAGGATTTTTGAGCTCAGAGTCACTGAGGAACTCAAGTGACAACTGACTCTAGCTTTTTTTTTTTTTCTTTTTTCAAATCTGATGCTTCATTTAAAAACAAATCTGCCCCTCTCCCTCCTCCTCCACCTCCTCCTCCTCTCAGCAGCAGCTTGTGTTACAGTGTCACTATAAAATATTCATCCATGGAAAATCTCTTTGATTGCAGTCGCTCACTTGGCTTCCACGCAGGTTAAAGTCAGCTCAAACATGTACGGTCATTCAAACTTAAGAGCGTCGGCAGGCTTCAGCTTCAGCACCTCCAGCTTCTACCTACCTCCACGTTTCTGCTCCATCTGAGGTTGGAAACCGTGAGGAAAAAAAAGAAGCTGTGTCCGAGCTGTGTCCTGCTCTGTCCGTGCCACCTCGAGTCATTCCCGGTTAGAGAAAGGAGGATGGCTGCTCCCTCTCCCACAGGTGAGTCGCTTCTTTTTTATGTTTTCTTCCTTTGAAACTTTGCTTTTCTACAAACTCTTTGAGACCCTCCTCTTCCTCCTCTTAACAAACACTGCGCGCGCTGTTTAGTTGCAAAAATCCCACCTATGTGGAGCTGCAGAACCTGCTCTGCACTGACCTCAGATGACCGGCTTTGAACAACACCAGCACCCTCACCAAGTGATTGATCGGCTCCTGTTCAAACCGGTTCTATGAAGTTACACATGCGCCCAAACTGAAGCTTATAATTTAGGAAGGAAGTTACATCTGTGTAAATACATCCAAGTCCTATTTGGAAATAATAATAATAATAATAATAATAATAATGATAAGAAGAAGTAGAATAAAAAATGAAAATGAACTTTTGGGCAAATGGAAGCTGGATGGATATAAAAATGGATAATGTGATGTGATGTTTCCTGAGCAACAAATGGTGGGAAACTTTGTAAAGTTTCAGTAGAACTGAGGAGAAGCAGATGAAGACGCACTGACCTGTCGAGTCCCATAAAATAAGATTAAATGAGAAAATAAATAGAAAATGAGCCACGAGCTCATATTTGGTCCCATTTGTGCGTAAAATTCACATTTTTGCTCTATTTTTTTACGCACGGGCTAAAGAGGCGCTTCTTCTCCTCCCTTCACCCCTCTCCCTGCCTCCCTGTCTTTTTCTCTCTCCCCCCTCTCTCTCTGACGTCACCGATATTTCATTCAGATTTTTCCACCCTGTTTACTCCTGATGCACGGGACTGTCGGGCTGGAAAAACAGCGACAAACACGTGGTCTAGCAGAAAAAAATATTTTATTCTTGTGATTTTTTTCCCCCTTTACACCAAAAAAATGCAGAGGGGAGTCCTCTGATCATGAAGTGGTTTAAAAAGAAAAAAGAGTCCACAGCCTCTTGAAAAAGTGTCGGGATCAAAGTGCTTGGTGAAAACATTTATAGCGCTCACTCGGATATTTAATATGATTTTGAGTGAATGATTTTATGGTGTTTTTCTGGAGAAATGAAGCGACACATGGGAGAAAATAGTCCCTGTTTCTTTAGGGGGGTTGGATGTATGGAGCAAATGCCACGTGTGAGGTTTGGTGGCACTTGTGCAAACATTTTTTCGTTGATTCAAAATATTTCTTAACGAAATCTGCGCTTATATCAAAGGAAGCAGTTGGATAAAATGTCAAAAAAGATTGTTTTTGTCTTCTTTCACCATGAGGCAGAAGCAGGGATCTGAAAGAATGTGGATTCACAGTGAGTACAGTAAATGTGAGCTGAGATGGGAATTTAAAATAAGGATGAAATGATTAAGGAAGTAATCATGGAAACATTTCATATGTTCATATTGTCTTAAAAAAATATGTGTGAGTGCAGAGCCTCTGCTGTGCCAACAGTGTTTACTCTCCCTGGTGGAGGATATAAAAAGTGAAGGATTGGTGACTGGAATGCATGAAGTAAACGACAAATAACAACCCCCCTCATCCAAAAAAAAAAAAAAAAAAGAATGAAAGAAAGGAGAAAAGAGAGAGAGACGAACTCAATGAACCCTTTGAACTGCATTGACAGCAAACGCAGGGTAAAGGCAAATTTCCTCTGGGAGCCTACAGGGTGAGGAGTGGGGGTTGGGTGGGGTTAGCTGGGGTGAGGGAGTCCAGAGTCTGCAGCAGAAAAGTTGGTATTCCAACAGCTCAGGAATCTGCATGAGCTTCTGAGACTAAATGATCAGAAAGGTCTGTTTTTGTGCCTTTAAATGGGACTAAATTCAGTTTGCAGCATTGCAGAGATTTTTTTTTTTTTTTTTTTTACCTCCTGAAGAATTCATGAAGTGAGGTCAATACAAGAGTGAGCTGCAGGTTTTATAACCAAGAGTTGAGATAAATCTAGATGTTTGTTACCTAGAATGATTTCTAGTTGTTCACTTTCTGCTCATGAAATAGTTTCATGGGATGATATTTTGTATTATTGTTATTATTTTTTTAAGTTATAAGGTAACATTTCCTCATCAGGCAAACACATGTTAAATCATAGCAGTGGAAAAAATAAGTGTAGAATATATAGGCTATATTTTGCCTTTATCAAGTAGCTATCATATACGTATGTTGAATTATATAAATCTATTCAGATGTCTCCACTGAACCAAACCAAAGAAAACAGACAGACTGTCAATCTAAATTTTATACAGGTTTGACAAAGATCTATGTTTCCCTGTGAGTCTGCTCTCAGGGCAAATTTCTGATCATAGTTACAATGAATCCACCTTTATTTACATTATTACAGAGTGGACGTTTCATACAGGCAGAGCCCTGGCATCAACTGTAATGAATGAGACAAAACAAATTCTACACTGTAATATAATCTAAATGCACTAATATCATTATTGTCTACTATCTCTTATTATCCATGTGAGTCAGGATTGGAGTTATCAGAATAGTTTAATCACACCTGTGTGGAGATGGGCCAGTTCATAGCTGAGTCACAAATATAAATGTGTTTTCAATATAGTTGTTAAAAACAAATAAAAGAAAGGGAAAGAGACTGATGTAAGCAAGATGAAAACAATCTAGCAACAAACAAAACAAACAAAAGCACTTCTTGGTTATGCAACAAATATGAGCCAATGAAACTTTTTGTAGAACTCTGTATTGAAAAAAATATATGGAAAGTCCTAAAAAGAAAATAAGGTTAAAAGATTAAAAGATTTGAAGTTTTTAAAAAAAGTTTGAAAACAACCTCACTGAGTAAAAAAGGAGGCTCACGTGGTTGTTTATTATAAGGGGAAAAAATGTAAATAAATGAAAAACTGTAAAAATAGGACAAATCATAATCAACTGAGTTCTCTGTTGTTGTTTTTCTTTTACCCCCCAAGTTCTCACAACAAATACAAAAGTGGAAATAAGTTTCAAAACAGGTTGGTAAATAATCTTATCCTGTAGCTTGAACAGGTAGAAGTTCTGGTTGGTGCTGATTTCAAGAAAAAACAACTGTTAAATATGTAAAATAGACCAATTCATGTTTATGTTACAAATATGAATTCTTTAGGTTTTTGCAAAATCCAATTTTTTTCCCCCCCTCATTGCTTCTGTTGGTGAAACCAAGTCTGACAACAATCCTGTCATGTAGCATCACAGTAAAAAATAATAATATAGAGTATTAGTGTTGGTTAGAAAACAACAATACAAATAAAGAAAGTTACAATTCCACTACTGCTTTAAAACACAGTTATAGACTTTAGACATTTATTGTCCCTCTAGAGAAATTCTTTTTCACATGACCATTTACATTTCGTTTCACCAGACACATACAAACACACACAAATTACAACACATTGCCACACATTTTTACACTCTGGCCAGGTTATCTTGGCCTCTATGTGAGTTATGTGTTTTTATTTTATTTTTACCCCCCGAAACTTTACATAAAACTAACCTTTTTCCTGTGAGTGGTGTAAGGTTGGAACAGTTTTAATAAAGCAATCTTGTCCTTTAGCATTAAAGCAAATAAAACAGTGGCTGATGTGTGCAACATCTGGTTGAAGTTGATTCTAAGAAAAACAACGTGAAGAAAGTTGTTCCACTTTAACTTTTTTATTTTCTTCAAATTCTTTATGCAAACTTCTACCAAAAAAAGCAGTTCTTTTTTAGTCTTTGTGCTTGAAAAAAAAAACCCACATGTAGGTAAAATAAGTTATAAAACTATTTAAAGACAAACACAGTAAAGTATCAGTGGTAGAGCTAATGTAAAGAAAACATGTTTTCATTCATTAATAAAGGTATTTTTTTTAGCAGCCTCTCTTTGTTAGTGACATAACTTTGAGAAATTTTCCTTGCAAAGTTTTTACAGGCTTAAAAAAAAACATCCATATTGCGTGTAGGTGTCTGAAAGCCTCTAATCTCTTAAGGGTTTTGGTGTTTCAGTTGTTTCCTGTGACAAACAGGCACATCCAAAGCCACCCATATCTCCACTCTCCCTTGTCATTAGCTTGCACACATGTCAGTGAGCTGCACTACGGTGATTTCCCCTGACTTGTCCTAATCAGAAAGGTCCTGTCAGGATATGAGTGAGTGGATAACATCTGACACTGGTATCCAACCCTGTGACCCAAACAGTAATTCTATGGCCACTGCGGAGGCCTCCTCCTCTACAAGCATCTTCAAAAACAGGCCTTTTTTTTTTTTTTTGCGCGCGGGGGCTGGGGATGGATGGATTGGGGGTAGGGGTAAAGCTCGTGAATTCCGGAGGGTGGGCTCTTCAGCCCTGGTGGGTGGAGATGGGCTTGTTGTTGTTTCATTCCTTCCAACGTGTTTTTCCTCTCTCCTCATACCCGGGAATAACCCCTTGAGAAATGTCCCCACCAGGGTAGATGTGTGAGATAAGATGGGAAGTTTCTCAATGAACGTACTATTTTTCAGGCGTGTGTTTGTTATCGATCTGCTGTGTGGTCTTGAGAATGCAGCTCAGACATATTACATATCCTCCTCTGGAGTGTGTGTAGACGTGATGTAAAACCTGAAGAATCTGTGAGAGTTTGACACTTTTGTTGCACATCTTGAGAGCAATAAGCTTCAGTAAAGTCATATATAGTGATAACTGTGTAGCTATACAAAGACAGTGGTAACTTCAGTTTTTTTTGTGTTATTAACCTCTGGTTTACACATTTTCCTCACAAGCTGCTGTGTCTTTATTCTTCTATCATGCAGAGGAAAAACAAGCACAAACGCTCAGGGTTTCTTAGCTGATGCCCTCCTCTCTGTTTACTGCTGTGAGCATCATAAAAAACCTCCTGCGATTGATTTCCCAGTGACAAGCGGAGATCACAGGAGCGAACACTTCAGTTTTTCAGGTTTGTTTTTCTGGGTTTTCCAGTCACATTCCAAAGCTGTGAGTTCAGCCTCTCCTCCGGTGCCCACTATGATGCTGGGAGGTAACTGGTCATATGTTAGAAGCAACATGAGCTCAGAAAACAACATGTCCATGCAGGGAGTTGAGCACATTGGAAATCTTATTCTGTGCTGTTTCCGGGTTGTTCTGTCTCTCTCTGTGCAGAGTTGGTTGTTATTTCTATAACATGTTTATGCAACGGTATTTTAAACCACTACTCTAGCAGCTCAGGTGTTAAAAGAAGATCAACACAAAGGTTGTATGTGAATTTGTCATGTAGCAAATTAACCTATCTTCCTAATAGTGTTTTATTTTCAATTGAA
>NC_139910.1:10844482-11104482 GCF_905171665.1 Trachurus trachurus
ACACACACACACACACACACACACACATGTAAGGCCATACATAGAAGATATTATTACATATAAAGAAGCTTGTAAGCATAATCAAGCCGTTCCAGAAGCTGCCGGCCGGTCGGTCGGTCGGTGTCCATTTTGTTGGATCAGTGTCGTTGTTGGGTCGTGTCAGGATGTGACAGTCGCTGCTGCTGCTGGTGTGGTCTCCTCCGCCGGGGCAAGGTGGGGGTGGGGGGCTGGTGGGGTGGGGTGTGGGGGGGTAGTTACACCGCTGACCCCCCGGATTTCTGTCGCTGACCTGTGGGGCTCCTGATCAAATGGTGGTGGTGGTGGTGGTGGAGGGGGAGGGTCGTCCAGCCACTGATCAGGAGTTGCTCCTCCATTGGAGCTGAACAGAATGCGCTTGAGGCATTTCCATGAACAACCAAACCCTCCCCACCCACCCCCATCCCTCTACCCACCTCACACACACACACACACACACACACACACACACACACACACACACACACACACACACACACACACACACACCCACTACCCTCCACCCACCACCACCCAATCCAGCACCCCTGCTCCAGGCCACTCCTCCATTTTGTGTGTTCTCCCTCTCCCTCTCTCTCTCTTTTCCCTGACGTTCCCTCCCCCGACCCCCCAGCCCCTCCCTCAGCTCCGTGCCCTTTCCTGACCTGTGTGCGTAAACTGAAACGGGTCAGGACACCCGCCAGGTCACCCGAGAGGAGGAGACTCGGGTTGCAGGTTCTGATTCGGGGAAATTTTGTTTTGTTTTGTTTTTGTTTTGTTTTTTCCCCCCCGACACACACACACACACACATTCACATGACCATACACACCAGTTCACACACACACCAACACACACACACACACACACACACACACACACACACTTAAATCCACATGCTGCCTTTTATTACATAATCAAGGAAACGGAGCTGTTGCAGGCTGCAGACATTAAACTCTGAGGACATGAGTGAGCTACCACGTCCTATATGGAGCAGATCTGTGTATACGTTTGTGTGTGTGTGTGTGTGTGTGTGTGTTTTCCTGCATTTCTGCAGAACAAAAGAGGTTGTGTGGTTTCCTCACTGGTGCATTGTGGGCATTGAGGGGGTTGGAGCGGGGTGGGGGTGGTGGGGTGCTGGGACAAACCACTCAACTTTGACCTGGAGAGACAAGCTGCCTGTGGACTGAAGACAGGAGAGGAAGAGGAAGGGCTCATGTGCCGCTCCGTCTTCCCAGTCGATGATTATTCATCATTATTCTGAATCCATGGTGTTGTGTTGTGTGTGTGTGTGTAGGGGGATGGGTGCAATTTTCTATTTGCCTTTTTTTTTCTTCTTTTTTTTAAACCAAATTACGCTGCAGGAAGGCCGCGCAGTCACCAGGATGGTCTAATGATGGTAATCATAAAATCAACTGGTGCTTTAATTTGAATGTTCAAGCAGCTTGAGGCTGCTGTTTATTGCTCTTTGAAAAAAAATAGAAATAAAAATAAAATAGAAAGCGACGAATACTGTTCTTACAGTTTTGGTTGATATATTGATAAATAATTGATCTGTAAATCATTGGTTCAGTGGCAGAGACGCGTGAGGTCGATTCTTACTGGTTGCAGGGAGCTACAGGCTCGGTTTCGTGAGTCACCTCCTCATCCCTCCTGTTTTCTCCCCCTCTCGCTTTCTTACATCTGTTGTGTAAAATCTTTGCGTTTTCTCATCTTCATTCTCATTCTCCGGATCCTCGTCCTCTCCTCAAAGCCAAATCCAATACCTGAGTGCGAAACGCGAACGGGTCGTCCACCAGAAGCACAGTGGCCTTGGCTCGAACCATCAGTAACCGCAGGGAGAGACAGGAGAAGGTTTCTGAGAGAGAGAAAGGAATTAATGAATTTATGGCAAAATATCTGTGTTGAATATTTCAACAGTAATGCTTTTCCTTTCTTCTAAATTGTGGAGATATAAAAGTGTAAACAAGGAGAGGGAATTGTTTTACAGAGGTTTTATATTAAAGCAAAAGGAACTTGTGTGTGTAAAGAGAATGAACATATTATTTATCGTTATTATTATACTTATTAACTAAAGCAAAATGTGTTCCTCGGGATGCATTTCATTCGCTCTTTGCCTGCTTGAATTTGACTCATTTCTACTTCTCATATTAAAAGGAATTTAAGATAAATTTTACAGCAATGTTCTTAATTATATATTTATTTGAATAAAGCCAGGTATATACATACATTTAAAATGAATTGAAATAAAACAAAAATGTCTCTGTGTTTTAAAGTTTGAAGGACTTTAAAATTCTATCATTGCTCTGTAAATTTCTCAACCCCTAATAAACCTTTTTAGTTTTTAAAATCTTCTTTACACAGGAGCAGAAGAAGAAATAGCTTTAACTTATTCATATTCTTTTTTTGGTTTTCTATTTTGAGTTTATGTTTCAAACTAAAAGGGTGTAGATGTTAAGTTAAAGTTTGGTAAAAAGAAAGAAAGAAAGAAAATCTATTATGAAAAACAATTTAACTAATTTAAAAAAGGGTTTTAAAGGATGAGATAACCAAAAATGTATAGAAACTTGAGAAATAAAATTTGGATAGCTTGAGAAGCTGTTTGTGCATTCAAAAAAAAAAAATCTCATCCACAGAGCTCTGATTTATTCAGTAAATGTCATTAGAAATCATAAAAAAAAATAGTCTGGAGAAAATGTGTGTTAAGAGTTACTTAAATAAACTAAACTCAGTGTTGTGATGTGATGTCCAACCGTCGGTCAGCTGAGTTTTAAAAGGTGTAGTCTGTCAGTAGATGGAAAGATGGAAGTCTCTTATTTTGGTAACATGCTATTACTCCCTTATTTTTTTTCTAATAAATTAGGTTTAGAAAATAAGAAGCTTTTAGGGTACAAAAAAATCATTTCCTTAAAGTTATTCTCAACAGACTTTTCAAAAGCATAAAACATAAAGTACCTTTATTTTCACGTTGTTATGTAAAACCAGTTTTGTCCTAATCATCTCTTTAATGCATATTTTAATGTTCAGTCATAATATATCTAATGCGGTACAGCGAGTTCAAGCTCTATTCTTAGTTTGTAATTATTTCCCATTCCTCACTTCTCACTGTTTTATACATTCCCCACTTTTCTGAAATAAAAATCTCTTGCATGTTCATTTATATCCACAAATAGACCACCTATAGATCACCTTCAGCTTCCTGGAGCTGCAGTCATTGACTCGGGTCTTATGGGAAAAAAAGAAAAGGAAAGAAATAAATGCAGCTCTGTGCATTTTTTGCTTCTTCCTGTATGGTTTCACATTTGATTCCCTCTGATCATTTCACTCTCTCTCCCTCTATCTCCTACACATCTGTCTCTAGAGCAGGCGCTGCATTTACAGATAGCCCCGTGTGTTATTTATAGGACTGGATGTATAGTAGGTAGTAGGTTTGCTCTGCACACTGCATGCTCATGTGGGTGTGTGTTTACCTATGCCGAGATCTGCAGGGCCTGCTGCGATTCATGAAGGTCATGGATACAGCGCCTATCAGCAGTCCGTTCTGTGCCATCAGCAAGGCATAAATCATTGTCCAGTGGTTATATAGTAACTAAATCAATAACTCCGATCATGTAGATAAGATGGATGGTGGATGTGCTGAGAGAAAATGATTGCATGGGTGTGCGACGACGCTCTTGTCTTTTTCTCCCTGCAGAAAGAATAGGAAGTGGTTCCTCTGCGAAAAGTAGATAAAGGGAGAACAGCAAGTCCCTTCTGTGCGCACGCCGTCAATGACAGTTGGTGCAAACCACACACACACACACACACGGCCGATCCACCATGTTTGAAACGACGTCTCGTCTGTGTGTTCACTGCCACAGCACATTGAGCCTCGCACGTGTTTGTAAGTTTAGATTCCTCGGCGGCGGTTATTTGGAGATAGAGGAACAGAGGTTTGAATGGACAGCTGTTTGTTCACTTCACTCACATACCTGATAATATCTCTGGCAACTGTTTTGTTCAGTGTCTACGTTAAATTCCAACTGGTGGGTGTGGACGCACATAAAATTACCACAGAGCTTTATGTTGTGCAGACAGGAAGTAGAACCCAGGCTTTAAATTGTGTCTTTCATTGAAAAAAAAAGCAAAAAGACCTCCTCTGCTCCATACGCCTCTTGGTGTGCAAAGGCTATATGATCTTTGTAAGTTACATTCATCAGCGGAGGTTAGAAAAATACCAGTCAAGGTGAAACACATCCAAGCCTTTAAAAAATGATGTGTGTGAGATATTTGAATCGCCATCGTTTTGGTTTCTGGAATCATCCGTCATTATTCAAGGACGTGCGATGTCTAAGCTAATTGAGATGAGCCTGATGTCCTTATCGCTGCGGTACACTGAACTGTGTTCATATGTGTAAGTCAGAAACACAAGCACTCATTGTCATCTGTGTTGTAGCTATTAAGCATTAAGAGACAGAACAACAAAAAAAAAATCTGCCACTGTTACATACAGTAGATAATTGCTTTTTCTTTTCCCTGCAGAGCAAACTGGTGATGGAGGGCTTCCGCAGCTTAAAGGAGGGTGAGCAGGTGGAGTTCACCTATAAGAAGTCCTCGAAGGGCCTGGAGTCCCTGCGGGTGACTGGACCTGGTGGGGGACCCTGCGCAGGCAGCGAAAGGAGACCCAAGGGGAAGGTCCCACTCCAGAAACGCAAACCAAAGGGAGACCGGTGAGTGTGATGGAGAACATTTTGAAGATGAAAACCCTGGAATGATTTTTTATTTTATTTTTGAATGCGCTCTGCAGGTATGCAGTCATTCACGTGTACGTCTGCACGACTCGTCTGTCTGGGCTTCATCTCAGAAATAAAAAAATAAAAAACCGCTGAATGTACGTGAGCGCTGGGAGCTGCATTCACAAAGCAGGGCAGTGCTATAGTAGAGGCAGACATGCTATATGTACATCTCGCCGCAGTGAGCTATTTCTGAGTGGGCTAAGATTATAGATAAAATCTATTCAATCTGCCCGAGTACATGCCTGTTGCTATGGTTATTGTGCACCATAATAAGGAATTGAATAGGGCACTTTGCCTGCCATTGCTGCTATTTTAAATCAATTTGCCAGCTTTTACATTAGAGGCGGCTTTAGCAGAGGGATGGATTGGGCTTATATGCATCTCAATGCGGCAGTAGCTCAATCAATTGTTTTGTCCTCAGTAAAATCCTGAAGGGTGCTTTTGCTTAAAATCTGTCAGACGGAGCCATATGGAGCTCCTTGAAAATGCCCTGTGGTTTAAGCAGAGGAGGCGGCTGTGTTCCCTGTCCTCCCTGCTGACAGAGAACGCCTTCATTTGATGTATAGCTTAAAAAAAAAAAAAAATCCTGCCAGCCAAGAGCCAAGTATGTGCTCTCTGTCTGTCGTAGGAAGGCACCGCACGACTGCGAGGCTGCATTTACATTCGAAAGTCGGTCCGGCTTCTAGATGCCACTCACTCTTTACATCGCTGCAACACAGCTGCTCCTGCCATCCAGCTTTTTTTTTTTTTCTTTCTTAAGGTGTGAAAAGAGAAGCTTTTGTCAGAAAGGAGGAAACAGTATCTGGGAGGGAGAGAGAGAGAGAGAGAGAGCTCCCTGATTGTTTTACACAGGCTGAATAATTCAGTTTATTTGGGATAATTGATCCAGTGTTAGGTCAAGTGTCTCTACCTTCTGTTAAGGTGGTAGCAGGGCCGGTATTGGATTCAGATATGGCAGGTAGATGGGGCTGTGATGTCATCTGGTCTTTGTGAGCGTGAGCGGCGCCTGTGGCAGTTGACGCTGCTCTGACCCCTGCTGGCCACTGGCTGCTGTGTTGTCTTCACACCCCACTGCTCCTCACACCACAGCTCTCTCCTGAGAAAAATGAAAATGAAAAAAAATTAAAAATTGAAGACGTTATGAAAGTGGTGCATTGTGGGGAAACACGAGGGCACGAAGCAGGAGGTTTTCTAGGTGGCTGTTGAGAGGAAATGTTCTGCTCTGGAGTCAGTGCGTAGTTCAAGTGCTCGTCTGTGACTGTTTAATCGCTTTTTAGAGAAAATATCTTGTACAAAACGAAATGTGAAGGACACAACAGCTGTTTTATGTTGTTTCCTTCTTCATGTTTGATGTAGTTCATCAGTTGGTCATATTGCTCATAAATCACTATAAATACAAATTATTATTATTATTATGACAAACTGAGAAATAAAACTGCTTTAGACTCAACTTGTGTATCGATAAAGAGCAAAACTACACAGTGTTGATCAGTTTCCCGGCAGGATCAATAAGATTTTCTGCTTCTAAGCATGTTGTATTGGTGCTCGTTGCTATGAATTTAAATGAATTTCTGACTGTAAATTGTCTAAGTACATGTTAACGTTTAGTTTAAATATTTTGAATCAAGTGAAGTGATTAAATAGTTCGTCCTCTACGTCCTCTTCATAATACAAGAAGGAATCTAAAGTTACATTTTGAGTGTGATTCTGATTAGATTTTATTATTTTTGATATAACAAACCTTAAAACGACCTTAAATCTACAATAGATTAATGCATTTTTAATGCTGCCTCTGGATTTGAAATATAATTAGAATATGAATATAATTGGTCTTTAGTTATAGCTCTTTTAAAAAAGCAGCATAAATTAATTAAAAGATCATAAATGAAAGTATATTATATGATGTGAAGACAACCTGCCTTTTTGTTTGAACATATATTTTGGATTTCACTCTTTTTTGTCTCTATAGTTCAACTTCCTGCATGGGGTTTTTTTTTTTTTTAATTGGATGTAGAGTATTTTTTATAAATGTTGAATAAATATGCTCCCTAGAGATAATTCAGCCTCTTTTCAGAAGCAGCAAAGGTTGAAATAGACTTTCCTGGCAAAACGTGATTTGATGTTTTTTTTTCTCTCTTTCTTTCTTGTGCAGCAGAAGCAATTTGCTGACACCCTGGTTTACTGTGTCTTTGCTTGTTTCTTTAATTGGTTGTCAAAATATCTGACACATCTTTAAATCCTTAAACTCGGCCACTGTCTCATGATGGCGGAGCTTCTGTAGCAGCGTGACTTTGTTTGGGCTTGTCGTGAATTAAAATCCACCATAAAAACACAGATGATGTGTAAAAACCAGTGAATATGTCACGTGCTCTAGATTTAATTGCTTACGAGGTATTAAGCACTGAACAATAAGAAAGGCATTGAACCCTGAACGCTCACACGTTTGGGGCATTAAGCTTTAAATAAGAGCATCTGACGCCTAAATAGGCAAAAATGGCCTAAATGTCCATTTGATTGGACGTGGTGCCAGAACGACTGGTGGCATCTTGACAGGCTGGAATCTCGGTCACCTTCGCCTCTACAGTTTTCATTGCTGCTCTTTCAGCGCTCTTGTGCTTCCTGTCAAATTTAATAACATGGTGTAGCTTGGCACGCCACAGAGTGCCACTCACGCTTCATCCAGACCGAGCTATTTCATGTGTCATACTCCCATCTAGTGGTGAATCCACAATGGAGCGGGTGTTTCAGCTCAGCAGTATTGGTGCTGTAGGAGAGTATAGGGACAGCTTGTGCTTTTATTTTGGTAAAATCAACAATAAATGCATTGCTTCTATTTAAAGCAGAAGTAAGTGGAATGTTTGTGTTAATATAAGTCTTAAATAGTTATATCTTCCGACTGCAATCACTTATATAGAGTGTTTGGTCTGAAACACAGGTCTGTCAGTCACTCTGCTCTGCTGTAAGCCGAGGAGAAAACTTTCCTTGTATCCTACAACCTTTATCCAATGAGGAGAGAGAACGGCATGAAGGGCTGTGTGTGCAGCCAAGGGATACGCGTGAATGTGGTGACGTAGGGACGAGGGCGGGGACTGCTAACTCCATCCGATGACAAGAAGTTAGCCAAAACGACCGGATCGCTTACTTTTGCTTTAATTAATGAATCTAAGGAGGGTTTTTCTTCTGTTTGATGATTCTTGAATAGCTTTGTCATCATCCCATGTGTTTGTGTCTCTTTGCTCCACCCCCTTCTGCAGCTGTTATAACTGTGGAGGTCTGGATCACCATGCCAAGGAGTGTGGCCTGCCCCCCCAGCCAAAGAAATGCCACTACTGCCAGAGCATCACGCACATGGTGGCTCAGTGTCCCCACAAGGCGCTGGCGCCCGCCTCAGGCTCTCAGGACCAACATGCGTCTACCTCGGCCTCCAGCCCGGGGACCGGGCCCTACCTCTGCCCCCTGGAGGAGGAGGAGCGCTCCGGCTCGTCTCCCCTGGAGGGCTCCTCCTCCTCCCCCGAGGAGCCCCACACTACCCGTGGCCTCCGGACCCAGAGGTGGAGGAAATCCTGAAAACAACCCACAGAGGTGAACCTTTCACCGCTCACCCCCCACCCCCCACAACCCCAACCCCCAACCCCCTCATGTCTCCCCCCCTCAATCAAAGGATACCTGAAGCCCCGCCCCCTTCATCTACCTCACACCTGTGAAAAAAATGGGAGGTCTTAATTTCTTTACTTTTATTTTATTTGTTTGTTTTTTTCTTCTTTTTTTTTCTTCTTTTGTTTCCCTTCTAACCAGTGCAGCTATGGCAACGATCAATGGGGTACAGACGTGCATGAATGTGTGTGACTGACTGACTGACTTGCAGTCATCTGGTGCAGCTATGGCAACCACCGCTGGAAATGGTGACTGCAGGGAATGACTGTTTTTCTTGTTTCAATCAGTGCAGCTCAAGAGTGAAACAACATGGTATGAATCTTGGTTTGATGATTTTTTTTTCTCCCCCCACCCCCCCACTCCTCCACTCCTCCACTCCTCCACCACCTCGGACCTAAGTGTTGGCGATTTTGAATGCTTTTTCCTTGTCGATTTTAAAGCGGCAGATTTATATCCTGTAGGCCTAATCATTCCGAAAAATCATGATGCATCCTCTTAGCACACATGGTAGCTCATTTTAAGAAGGATTAAAGACAACTTTTAAAAGCTCTAAGACCCTCTAAGCGATAATCCAGACCCAAAGGATTGTTAGCTTGGCTTAGAAAGATCTCGAGGGAAACTTTATGGATTCCAGAGGGAATTTCAAAAAAAAAGAAAAAAGAAAAAAAAAACAACAACACAAAACAAGTGTGAGCTGCTGCTCTTGAAAACACTCACTACATACATACCTCTCTCTTTACATGAAATAGACTGGACCAAGTGATTGTCAGAGGGTGTGCATGTGTGTTTGTGTGTGCACGACTGAGAGAGTGTGTGTGTGTGTGTGTGTGTGTGTGTGTGTGTGTGTGTGTGTGTGTGTGTGTGTGTGTGTGTGTGTGTGTGTGTGTGTGTGTGTGTGTGTGTGTGTGTGTGTGTGTGTGTGTGTGTGTTGTGCATGTGTGACTGGAGCACCTCTTCCTCAGGTGCGGGGTCAACACTATTAACCTTTCAGCCTCCTACTACAATAGATAGTCACGCCTTAGAGAAGACATCATATAATTAATCTAGATCATAGTTTAGATTCAAAGCTAATGAGTCGATCGTTAGGCCTCCATTTTGATTGTTGTATAATTAGTTGAAAATAACATTACAGTTTATAAAATCATAGTATAAGTCATTAATATATATGTTAAGCCACAAGATATGATTGAAATTCTCTTAACTTTAATGCATATATAAGGAATTAGCTCTGACGTACGTAGGTGAATAGCCCTGTATATTGCATGGGATACTTTGTTGTTGTGTGAAAACTTATAGCTCTCTCTCTATTTACCTGTTTTCATCCACGACAAAACAAACGGATCCTTTTTTTTAAAGAAGTTAACTCCACACCGCCTTATTCCTCACTTCAAAAACAGTCAGCAATCACCTGACACAGCACAAAAGACTCGCCTCGTTTTATCACGGGAGTTAGTATCAGGCCATTCACGGTGTCATCACAGCTGCTCTTAACTTTAACTTACGTAATACCTCACCAATTCTTCCTCTTTTTATGAAAATGAATGTCACAGAACGTCAAGCTGTTGTTTTTTGCTCTCCCAGCTGTGTTAACCAGTAAGATGGAACCTCGCCTGGTTCCTCTTCCATCTGTGCCTACAACCATTTTTGTTAAAGTGAAGCACCAGCCGGGGTGAAGCTCACTCCTCTTTCGGGATGAGACGCCGTCACTGCTGCTGCCGCTGCTGCCGCTGCTTCAGACTCACTGAAGAGAGAGAGAGAGAGAGATAAAGAGAAAGAAAGATAGAGAGAGAGAGAGAGAGTGCTGCTTTTGGTATAACTTGAATCCCAAGCATGGCTTTAGTGGCACTTATTTGTGACCTAACAACTCTTCTCTGACCATATTGAATGTGAAAAGAGCTTATCTGAAGTCGACTCCTCACAAAGTCGACCTCGGGTCGCTTTGGAGTTGTATCTTAATGTTCTGACAAATCAAATAACTTTGTATGATGATATCAAACTAGCTTGTGTGTTTTTAAAAGCTCTAGCCTAAGTAGACAACCAACTTTTTTTGGTATATTTCTTATACCAAAGAGTTTGGCTTTATTGTTTTGATTTTTTTTTGAAGGCATTTAAAAGTTAAGACTTGCTGACGTGCTTGCTATCCTCGCTCTTTCAGAATAACACAGACTTATTGCTGAAAGTGCAATACTGCGGTTGTAATTTTTTTCCTTTCTGTTTGTTTTTTTTGGTTTTGTTTTGTTTTTTTTATTTTAATGTACAGCTTTTTGAATGTGTGCGTGCGTTTAAAAATCAAATCTCAACAATGCAGCATGACAGAAAAAAAAGTGAATGACCAAACCACAGAAGGAGCACAGGCCATGCTCAAATCTCTATGGAAACAACATCTTTTTGTATGATGTATTTTTACATTTTTACACACAATTCCTCTCAGGATGATGAACTGTTCTCAGGGAATTAACCAAAAAAATGTATTGTATTCTTTTGGGAATCATCCACTGACTGACTCAACAAACTCTGTTAAGCAATGGTAAAGAGACGTATGTAATCGATTCATGTACTGATATTAGCAACTACCTCTTGAGTTATACATAGTTGTGCATTTCTTTTTTTGTTTTGTATATTTTTTGATGAGCTTGTATGATTAACTGTAGGTCTCTATTGTACTGAGGTGTTGTGTGAGAAGTTCCCTAGTGTTGCCACAGACTCCCTGGTCTTCCTTTTCCAGATTTGATGAGTTACTTTTTTTTTCTTTAACTGCAAACCTCCGTTTTTTTTGTTTGTTTCTTTTTCTTTCTTTTTTTTTGGTTTACAGCAAAAGCCTACCTCATATGCGGTGTTCCTCCACAAACTCCTTACCTCCTCCCAGCCCCCTTTACCTCCTCCATGCAGTTGTTTTTTTTCTTCTTCTTTTAATTAAATTGCCACTTGTCGCACTAGAGTCACACGGCATTTTCAACAAATCAGCCCTGAAATGGCTCATCAACTTGTGACTCCAAATATATCTTACAATCAAAGCCCCTTCTTGAGGATTTAATACACATTTTCAGAAGGGGCAAGTTTGTCTCACACATCCAGGGTGAAGTTTTTCTGCCAGCTTGGTGTTATACTGTCAGTATATACACTCATCACGTAGCTAGCTGCAGACAGCCAGTGAGTTTTCCTCAGTTTGTTGGCCTAGCTATAGACATGTTAAATATGAAATATTTTACATTTCCGTGTGAACACATTTTTGAAAAGACATGGACTGTTGTTTTTAGTTTGTAAGTATTTTATCATAACCGTTTTTGTAACCACTTGATATGATGGGCTTAAGATGGAGAAAAAATTGGATTTTACTTCGCACAAGGAGTGCCTATCTCTATGTTTTGTTTGTCTGACCCTATTACCAAATGGATATTTTCTTCTTTTTGGGCTCCATGGTAATGGCATTCGTCAGCCGTTTTTACAGCCTCAGATAATCAGACGCGATGTGGTTTGGAGACGATGCCCCTTCTTGTTGCAAACTACATTTGTAGTTTAGAGCGGCATTGTTAACATTTAACATGAAATCAGTAGATTTTTGTAGTGATGGTGACATTGCATAGACGTCATTCTAAACAAATGTTTATTAAGATGAATATTGTTATCATTACTTTTTAAAAACTAACTCATGAGATTAAAGATTGATTTTGCATATGACCGTAGTATTACAGTTCACACTCAGCTGAGAGAATCGCTATGTTGCAGTGGGCCTACATATGGAGTTATGCCAGTTATGAACAAAATACACGGCCACAGTAAGATATAGTAATATTATTGTTGTTAGTAGCTTTATATTTCCTTCCAATCAATGTAACTACTGATTGATCTCTTGTTTATTGTCCTGTTCAGTATTCGACATAGCCAAGAAACCCTCTCAAATTATCCCCATAAGGTAGAAATAATCAAAAGGTTCGTCAAGGCTGCATGTAGGATAACAAATTGGTGGAATCGTGTTGTTAATATTTTCCCACGTGTCTTTAGTTCTGAATCATGCAAACATGAGACAACACAAAGCAAGGAGTGCATTAAGGTTGCATAATGTTGCATAAGGTTTTACCCAAGATCAAACATTTGTGATCTCGAATGTACCCGTTGTATCTCAGCAGAGCGCTCAGCTTGAGTCTCAGACCTTGAAAAGGGAACATGGCGTCTCAGATCTTGGATTTGCGGTCACAGAATATAATGAGGAATAAAATCAAGGAAATAGAGTGTGTTAAAGCCAATCGAGTCAAAATTGAATTTGAAATTTACACCAATCTGAGAGTCGACACTGGTGCGTTTCTGCACCTGAGTGGTGGCAATACAGACATGAAGTGTCAGATGAAGAGGTAAACAGCTGCTATGTGGCATTATGCTGTACTTAAAAGGCATCGAAGAGAAGATTGTATCGTTCAACACCCTGTAAACAAAGATTGTGATATTTGTTGAGAAATGGCGCTAAACCTGAATTTTTTTTTTGTAAAACTGCGTAAACCTTTAAGTTCCTGAAATAAGGATTGGCGTAGAGTTGTGTGTTTCAAAGGGTAATCCATGCTTTATGTCTTTGTGGTCTCATGATTCAGTATTTAAAAGTGGGCAGATTTTGTTGCTGTCTTGTGAAAACCGTGTATCTCCAAATGTTAAGAAAAAGAGCCTTGTTTTAAAGGAATAGTTTGGCACTCTGCGGAATCAGTCCTGTCCTTGGTTTCGGAGAGAAGACCTTTAGGCCTACCACTCTCACCAGAGTCAAATTGTTGTTAAGCTTGGCAAAAAAAGAGAAAGAAAAACACACATCCACACAACCTACCAGCACCTCAACAACTTGTGAACATGTTTTATATTGTTAAACTACAAACACTGTTACATCTTATATGCCAGCTTATACGAGGTACAAAGCGAGGTAGACAGAGCCAGGTGGTCTCCCCCATCTCTCTGTCTTTGTGCTCAACTACGCAAACTAGCAAAACTACTTCTGCTTCTTGAGAGCTAGTGCGTTAAAGGTACAACGTCTGGCGAGTCAGAGCCAGGCTTCAGGTTTCACCCAGGTTTCAGTCATTTTGCTAAGATAAATAGCTGAAGTACTGCTTGTCTAGAGTATGCTATAGCTACTACACAAGAAGTAGGAAACTGGACAGGACTGGTTTCAGTGTTTGTGCTAAACTAACAAGCTAAATCACCTCTGCTACTCCAGGGTACGCTAGCCAATATATGAAAAGCACAAATTTAGGACTAGACAGAGCCTGGTTAGATTTCTTTTCATTCTGGAGTCCAGTCTTTGTTAATATACCCAGATCCTAGCATAAAATTAAAGCAAAATGTCATTTTTTTTGCTTAAGCCTTGAGTTGTAGGCGTTTAAAAAAAAAAAAAAAAAAAAAACTTTTTCACAAATGCTAGTAGTTCAGTTCAAAATCACAAAATCTGGAAATACCGGGGTTTCATAGGGCAGCAACTTATAACGCCAATGGAATTATAATAATATCAATTAATATATTGTATTGAAGGAAAAGTGTGTTATCAGTGTCTACATTTTTCAGAGGCTTAAGAGACGCAAAATAGCGTCAGTAAAACCATGCACACCTGGTCCAAAGACTACAACAAAACCCAAGAATTATATGAAATATACCCTCAAACAACGGAAACCTAAATGACCCTTAGTAATGTATCAGAAGCCTTTGGAGACAGACAGGATGTACTATGCCATCAGGCCTAACTGGGGGACGCAGGCGGTCTCACTGCTCCCTCGTGTGGTTGTGTAGGAGATGACTGCAGAAGTTCACATACCTCAACTGCTGCCTTTGTCAGCTGCTCTGTGCTTTGCCTTGACTGGAGAAACAATGTGTTGTAAGGGGATGATCATTTATGATGTTTATTTTTTTAACTGAACTGTATCATGTTGGATTCATATTGTGTTTAGCACGTGAAATCATACTGGAACATTGGACCTCTAAAGGACCTATAAATCCAACCAAGGCAGTTTAAAGTGCAGATACCTCCTTGTATTGACGAATAACCTCACATTTCTCATGTTCGTTTGTGTTTTTACTCTCTACATCATGGCCAGAGGGAGTCTTCTGACCTCTCTTTCTCTGGAGTACGTCTAGAGCCAAGCACTGATTGCTTCTGAATGGGGAAAAATGTTCTTCTATGTGCATATCACTCATTATTTTAGCCCCAATATAAGTGTACTGCCTTTTTTATTTCTGTGAATCTTGGATTGGATTTTTAAATATGTCTTAAATGTTTTACTTGATTGGAAAATAAACATATTATATTGGCATTAAAGTATGTATAATTTCCTACTAGACTATTGACGTGGTTTAATGCTTTTTTTGTTTTGTTTTCAACCCTCACACACATTTTGCAAACACACTTTGTTTAATGTTACAAAAAGTATATTTCAGTTGAAGGGGAATTCCTCCATGAAGATTGGTTTATAATTCATCAGAGGTACTTGTTATCCTATATGAAGTCTAATTAGATAACATGAATGATTAACTCGGACTTGTTTTGGAGAATGTAAAATATTCATGCATTCGATCAGGGTGTGTGGAGTTGAAAGGACATGGGTGTTTACCAGGGAAGGGGGGGTTGCATCATAAGAGGCACAGGTTGCAGCATTTCTTTAAGCTAAACCATCATCATTAAGGACTAAAAATCTGCAATTTAACCATTCTTTTCAAAAGCGGGTATCTTTCAATCTAATTTTGATGGATCTCTGTATTTCTTCAACATGTGTGTTTGGACATTATGTTGAATTTCATGGTAATTGAAAAGCTTGCACCACGTTCTCATGTTGCAAGAGTTGTGCTTCCTGAATCTCTGAGGCGCTGAGTGCAGCGTTGGCATGTTTGGCGTGATCACTGAGAATGACCAAAATGATCATAATGTTGCAACTCAACACAACACTGAGCTCTTATTTAACCAGATCTTATAGTGTCTACCATGATCGTGGTATTCATAGGTTCTACAGAAAAATAATAAATAAATACAGGGCACTAAAAAAAGCATGAAAGTCAAAGCCAAATCAATGAAGTCAAGGCCAACACTGAAGATGTATAAATACCCATTTCATTGTATTCCCTGCTCATGATTGCTAATAACATCCAGTTGAAACCGTTCCTCACTTAACTGAGTGGTTCATGGACTGTTTTATATTATTGTAAATTTTATGGATCGTGTCCAGTGAGTGGAAACTTGGAGAGAGACAAAGTGAGACGGAACGGATGACTTGAAACATCTTTGATCAAGCACATTTGGCACGCTTGTTAGACTCCAAGGTTGTTTCTCTTTTACACTTTATGAATTAAACTATCAGAAATATAAAGAAAATAACCACCAGATTATTTGGTGATGACAATATCTGTCTAAATTTGAATATCATCTTCTGCGCCGCTTGTTTTTCTCATTCAATCCTTGTCAACTTTGCGGTTTCGACCTTGAATCAAGTTCATTCTTTATGGTTCTTCTATTATCTGATAACAGAAACAGTAATATGCATCAATCACAGCACGGACATGTCACTGTGCCTCAGAATAAATGATGGCAGACATAGCTCATAGTGCACAAAAATGGGTTTTCTTTATTCTGTTAGTTCTCAGTTGCGGTCACTAGGGGGAAACCTGGTGCCACCGTATGGTTGTTTCCCCCCCCCCTCAGGCCTGTGAAGGACACAGCCAAAGCAGATTAATCACCTCAACACATCTGACTCACCAAAGACGCTGGTGTTTCTTCACAGCCATCTCTCTCTATTCTCTTGCTCCTCTTTAATGGCCCAGCGCCTCGCTTTTTATAACCAGCTGTCTCTCTCACCGTCTTCCTCCTAAGCACATCCAGGCTTGAGGGGGTCCATTAAATGCACGGTCTTTGTTTACAGTTTCCCTTTGTTACCCACCATCATGTCCCTATACAGCTCCCCCCCCATCTTTTTTATTTATTTTTATTTTTTGTTTTTCACGCACCATCTCTGGAGATGGCATTGTCAAGGTCGGCTATTTTTACAGCTTGTGATATTGGAGGTATCATGGGGAGTTGGTGATAAGAGGAAGAAGAAGTAGAAGAAGAGGACAGGAGAGAATGGATACCGAGAACTGAAGGATAAATACTGCTGGGCCTTTGCTGCAAACGGCGCAGGGGTTGTGTTTTCAGGATGTCAAAGACAGCACAGAGGCCGAGGAGATGAGGGGAGTACATTTCTTCCTGGTCTTTCTCTCTATCGTCCTATTCCTCATTCCTAAACTGCATGTTGACCTTTGTAGTACCGCCTCCAGGCTGTATGCTTTAACCTTTCCAGTGAGAGAAAGGGGGCCCCTGCACTGGGAATACAAGATAAATCACAAGTGCTGTCTGTTAATGCGACAGACAACAACACACACCGGCATACAGACGCTGTGGAAACCTCTGTACTTTCTCACAAAACCCTCCTTTTACCCCCCAAAAACACACACACAAACATACTCACACATATAAGCTTGTAGATGGCCAGGCCTCCATAAAGATGTTCCCAGCATCTGCACACTGCTGGCTATTACATCTACAAGTGCAACCTGAATTATTCATCCTTCATTAAAATGCATTATGAGTAATGACAGGCAGGAGTGTGTTTTGGGGTCTTCTTTTTGTGTGTGAGTAAAACATAGGGGTCATTAGGAGTCATTTCTGGTCAATTTTGTATGATCAACCATGCTCCAGAGATAGACAGAAAAAAAAAATCCCATTTACTTTCCGTGCACTGGGAATTCATGTTGAAAGAGATCAAAGGGGACAGACAAAGAGATGAGAGAATCGACATCTTCTCATCTCCATTTGGCCCCCTATGAGAGGAGGAAAATTACTTTAAAGCTGCTGCCTTGATGAAAGAAAAAGGCCTTATGCCTGATGTATTCCTCCAGAGGTGGAATCAACAGTATGAATGACTCAAAGGCAGAGAGAGGTGGGGAGAAGGAGAACATTTGTTTGAGAGAACCTAATGGGGGATTTTGGTGGGGAAAGAGAGTGCTATTTGACAGCAGTGAACAAAACAGCGATTCCCCTGTCAGGAGATGTGACTGGTTCTCCACTAAGCACTGTTATTTCCGGTGTGTGCATTAAAAAAAAGAAAAGAGAAAAAAAAAAGGCAGCAGATGTCATTAGATTGCAAACTCATTCACGCTATCAATCTGGGGGATTTTCATCAGATTGAGCACCGTCATCATGTTCATCTAAAACGTGATTGAGCGCAACATTCTCCTTACCTTTTTCTCAGAACAAGCCGTGGAATACGTCATGGGAATGAAATAGCCTCCAAACGCCCCATTAGTTTCTCTCACCCTTACTCTGACAGACAACCAGCACTGTCATTTTTTCTGACAGAGCTGTCAAAGCATCCAGCCAACCACCCTAGTTACACATAAAGCAAATAGAAATGAAAACATTGTCAGTGAAAAGACTCATGGGGTAACGGAGACGCCAGGAGCAGGGTGAATCACTTAGCAAGCTGTGCTCCTCCATTCTGCAGCTGCCACCCACCACAACACATCTGCCACTGGGAAAAAAACACTCCGATAGAAAACCACATCCAAACGAATTGCTACATGACACAAAAGATCACTTCTTCAAATTGAAATTCATTTGCTGCCGAAACGGGGGTTTGTCCCCCCTGGGCACACGTAGAAAAACCCACGTATACAGGTGGCAAATGGTGGAGACTCTTAACATGCAAACACAACACTTGCTTACACAGATAATACACTTAGATCCAGTAAAACCATTAGATGTCTTTGTGTGTGGCCAATGGTTTTTCCAATACTCTTCCTTCCCCACCCTACCCCCATGCACCCCCCACGCTATCTCTGGGCAGACACATGCCACTGCTGGGCAAGATCCTTGTGCGTACCAAATCATCACTTTTTCAACCAAACAACGTCGGCCCAGCTCAGCCAGCTCCTGCAATTCCCCCCTTTTTATTGCATTTCCCCAGGATTTCATATTATATGTGCTGAACTTCACAAAAAGGAGGCCTGAAATGTCTACAGAGGGAGAATCATCAACCGCAGGCTGAATATTGCACCAAAGATTGCTACTATAGCTTTGTTGATATGAGCTGCATGCTATATCATCAAATTATTTACACAGAGCATGCCAGGAATCAGTGATTGCTTTACACAGAGGGAGGGTGAATTAAAAAAAAAAAAAAGATGTGAAATTATTGGGTTTTTGCCTCTATATTGTTGTCATATTTAGCACAATAAATATGTAAATAAAACGCTCTGCATGTTAAAATTAGCTTAGTTTTTAACATAATTTGCTGTGGTGGTTGGGAGTTCAAATGAAACCTATTATAAGCGTTTAGATGAGTGATATTTTCAAGCATCAGTCTGCACGAGACACTGTGATGTGAATATTCATACAGTCTAGTCTTATTTCAGCTGTGACAAGTGTACACTAGGGGTGAGCGATATGGATAAAATCCTCTTCCAGTACAGGCAATATCATATTATTGTATTGTGCATTTTGTGGAAAAGTGAGTAAACAAGACTTGACAGTCATGCTAGCAGCTCCAAGAGTGCACTGTAGAACAGCAGATTTGCTTTGAGGTAAATGCGTAACACAGCATGCTTACCTTTTGCTAAGGCTTAAGTGCTATTGGGAATGTGATTAGCTTAGTATGTGTTTGATCCTGAACCAGTGGACCAATTAAAAGTGAGAAGTCGTTACAGTGGTTACATTATATGTAGCTAGTTGTATTTTTGTATTTGTGTATATTCAACTATCACTGTTTCTTGTGTTTTGCACTATACATGAGGTCGAAGTCCTTGTAGGTGTTATTACTACTTGGCAATAAAAGTTGTTATGATTCTGATGAAGATCTGATACCAAATGTCATGGAAATCTGCCCAATGTTTGTTGAAATGAAAAACACAAATATCAACCTACTAGGGAGCATGAATTTTCTATCCATCCAATAAGGAGATAAGGATGCAGATGAGGTGATAACACATTTAGTGGACTGATCAACATACAGTCATTCTGCTAAGAAGAGCTGTTTGTCAAGCAAATGGAAAAAAAATCAAGGTTCTTCAACAAATTGCTGCATAAATAATATAAAACCCCACTTTTACCATTAAGCATTTCCATTTATTCCCACTGTTTCCCATAACTGTCATAATATACCAAGGGAACAGATACCACCGGTAAATTCTCTGTTCTGTGTGTGATGAATTGTATGTCCCGCCCCTCATGTGCATAATGGCTTTTGAAGTACATGTTCTACTGCTACTTGTTCAACAGAAAAAAAAATCAAAGTGAGCTTACATGAGTCTTAATCTGGAATCCTGAATTATTAAACTCGGTGGGAAATGAGCACAGGAATACATTTCCGCCTTCACAAAACCTTTCTTGGCAGGTGCTATTAGCCTATAATATCTGTGTGACAAACCAAAGTCACATTCAGAAAGCAATTTTCTGTCCACAACGCAATCTCGGCCATTAATTGCCTAATGAACAAGATGTTATCCAAGGATACCTTTCCAATGACCACTTAGGAAAAGGAGGAAGAGGATTTAATATGATGGAAATAAGTGTGACAGACTAAGCGGTCCCTGCTGAACGCACTGACGCATGCTCTGACCTTCCCTGTCAATCTGGAGGGCAGACAGGGTGGCCATTTATGTTGTGGCGGCAGAGGTCGGGCCTGCAGAAACAGTTTTCATCATTACTCCCAGAAAAAAAAAAAAAAAAAACCTGTTAGTTGTCCGACTGCACGCCGTCGCTGCCGCCTGTGGGAGGAGAAATAACAATAAACAATGAAGAAGAAGAAAAAAAAACACAAGGCGTGGAACCTTCTTGGGGCCTGTTTGTCAACCCGAGCAGTCTCCTGTGTATCAATGTGAACACCATATACTACAGTTATCTGGATTTCTGCGATCGCAGGGCGGGGGGGGGGGGTTGTTTCAGAAAGAGTGTGGTCAGAGAGAGAAGCCGGCACAAAGCCAGGTCAGGAAAACAGCCGCCTAAACATGCTTACGTTCCTGATTTGATTAACAATCTTAGCAATTACCTAATGTATTCAGTTAGATAATACAAATCAAGTCTTTGGGCTTATCAATTAGACGAGCCTGACATTGCAGAATACTTCAAGAGATAATGCTCATCATTATACTTGATGGCATCGATGCACTCTTAAATGAGACACCAACAGAGATCCTGTCTTCAGCTCATTTGTTCCCAAGAGGATGTGAAAAGGTTGCATGAATAATATAAGGCCAAACTACAATGATGACATTTTTTTTAATGACATTATTTGTAAAACCTTGCATCAATGTCAAATTCCATGAGCTCATACTTGTTTTCGACAGGACAGCGAAGCCTTCGGAGTTCGTCCCTAATCAACGGTTTCCAGGTATTCAATCACTTCAGCTCGCGCCAATAGATTCAGCTGGGTGGAAAATGACAAGCAACACTGGTAGCTTCAGGATTACGTCTCTTCCCTGTCAGTTTTCATAATATATATCATATGTGGTTGTTAAATAAGTCGTTAACTATATCCATTCATGTACAGCAGTGGTGTCACCACCGGCGTTGGCCCTTGTGTGGGTGTTGGTTTTATCTTTTATCTTTTTTTTTGTCTTTAAAATCCCTGGAATAACAAATCAGATGATTAACTGGGTAGAGTGGGGAGACAGGGGCAGTGATGTGGTGACCTACCGAGTATGCTTGTCATTTCACAACATGGAACAGAGCTAACAGACAAGAGGTGTCGTGGGGCCAGATGCGATCGTGTCAGTCACTCGGTGGAGAGAAAAACGCATTTGGAGACAATTAGTGGATAAATCATCTTCTCTGCCCATAAGCTATCATCAACTTCACTTCCCAGAGCCGTCAAGGCTTTGAGGCGACGGGAGCGAAGTGGCGCCTCGGCGTACGAGCCAAGGTGAGATGTTTGCTATGGTGACGTACGGACGAGAGCCTTGAAAAAGGCTGCTGTTTATTTCCACTTCACTCGTTTCATCATACATTCACAAGTGGCCACATCTAAAGAAGCTCACTCTTGGAGTCAGCAGCTGAAAGATCATCACGACCACGAGGCCCCAATTAGCAGCCAAACTGGAGCTCTCAATCACTCTACATGAGCTTCATCTGCAGATAAGTGTTGGGAGTGTAGATGGTGAGATTTCTTGTTTTCTCATTCACATAGAAGCTGAAACAGACAATGGTGACTGGGTAAAGTTCACCTGCCGATGAAGACCATCTGAAATCTCCAGAACAACTGCTAAATGGCCCTTTGATGTCTTGGCATATTATCAAGTTATAAGTTATTTCTGCCCGTTATTGCGTCCTAAAGCTTATATCCTCTGAAATAAACACCCTGCCAGTGGTATGAGATGACTTCAACTCATTTCAAGCACAAATCAACAATTTTCTCTTGATCCAGGTGCAGCTTCCTGTCCCTGTGACACAAATTTGCAATAAATTCTAGAGAAAACTGGATTTGTATAGAAAACATGACAGCCTTAGTGAAATCCTTAGGCACTGGCAGCGTAACTGAACCGGACAGCCTCAATGCACCGACTGATTATTTCTGCAGCCAGACCTCGAAATCACAGGCTGATATTAGCTTAGAACAGATACACAGATATCTGGATGTATATGTCAGCTGCTAAGTAACAAGAAATTGCAGTAGAGAAATGCCAAAGTAGGCATAAGGTCATTTAGTCATTTTATCCACCTTTACTGCCATCAGTCCCACTTCGTATGCATCCATATAAAAATGGTTTATGTTTTATGTTTAGCTATTGGCCAGTATAACATTATCAGCATGGGCCTCAAAAAGCCAGTATTAGTTATAATATATAGTATTATTTTATAATTATTTTCACTAGTTTAAAAAAGTAAGACTTTAAGACTTTATTTGTCAAAAATCTCATGATAAAATTTGATTTTTTAAATTTTTTTTTTTTTTTTTTTTTTTTTACAGTTTCCTAAGGCTAAAATGTAGCGCGATAACAACATTGTAGCCCGGTATCTACAGTTCAGGTTCATCTTTAACACAAGCAACACTTCCATAAAAGCCTGTTACGTCTTTTAACAGTGACTCACACACTGACCACTGTTGGTTAACCACGCATCAGTGCACTTCCGCTGACAGGTGCAGTTTCTACAATGAGTCACCACTTTCTTTTACAGTTTCTTTGTCCTTACCCAACCGAAATCCACCACATTGTCCCCAGACACTATGTACAGCAGGCCCCACGAGACGGACAGAGAGAAAGAAAGAAAGAAAGAAAGAAAGAAAGAACAAAAAAAAAAACAGACGGAAATCTCTGAGTGATGAGAGAGAGATGAACCCTACACAGCAGAGTTTGAAGCCCCACAGCCACCGGTTGTCGAAGAGTTTGAGGGCTGAGTTATTATCTGCTACATATTTTGTCCACAGGAGGGGCTACCATGATACAAAGTACTACAAAACTTCTTGTTCTTGTACAAAAACAAACATTTTTGTAGAAATACTGCATTTTAAACAACAACTGATACAGAGTGAAAACTGCAGGTCGCGTAACGACGGACATGGAGGAGGACTTTGACAGTATACGTTGCTTGTAGAGGCTTTGAAACATAATAGTAGGCATGGTAGAAAGTTCTTTACAATGGCAGAACTTTGGCACGAGAAAGGCGTTACAGAAGAAAACGATGAGTATTCAACAAGGTCAGCATAGATGATTTCAAACTAAATATCACTTCTTTTTCTTTCTTTTTTTTATACATCAGTTCATAGCAAAACCGTTTGGCTTTGTCTACTGTTCCCTTTGTTGGTGTGAGATTAGTGTTTTCATCCAAATCATCTGAAATTAACTCAAGCCACTGAAGGGAGAGGCTGATGGGGGGGTCACACACACATGGTGGTAAGACAAAAGGGCATTGACATCAACAGAAAAACTACATCTGGTGTTTACTGTCACAATGGTGTGTGTATGTGTGCAGATATATGTGTTCTGTACTGTGTGTGTGTGTATATGTGTGTGTTTAAATCCACTCCTAGTGTGGACCATACTTATGTTTTTGTCCCAAACCAGCTTGGATCGTGTTCAATTTACATACTTTTATCAACACAAACACAAACAAAGTCCTTTTCCTTCCTTTTTTCCAGCTCCCTTCAAGACGTGAATGTCACAGTGAGGTGACACTGCTCAGGTATCTATATATTTCCACAGGAAACATCTGTCTACATAAGCAAGTGGGTTCAAAAAGGAATCCTGTTTCGACTGCTAACCTCAGTCTGCGGTTAAAAGTCAGCATTAATTTGACCCCGTCCCCTCTCCCTCCCCCTTCTTCTTCCACGTTTGTTTACCGAGGGAGGGGGGGTTGCGCTCAGGAGGGTGGGGTGGTGGTTGGTTGCGGTGGTGGTGGTATCGGTGGTGGTTTACGTTCAGCGGAGCTCATGCCATGGTTTCCTTTCCTGGGAGTCTCCTGTCGTTGAACGTGTGCATGTTAATGACCTCCTCCGTCTTGACGATGACGGGCGGCTGAGGCTTCTGTTTGAGGCGGCGTTGGCACTTCAGAGACACGCGCAGCTCGTCCATCATGGCACTGCAGAACGATCGCTGCGGAGGGGCGAGAGAGCAGGGAGGGAAAAGTTATGGCCGGCATCACGGTGTCTGCCACATTACTCAAACCTGTGCAACTGGGCCGTCTTGAATATAGATAATACTGGCATTTTATTCAATACACACTATTGGCAAGACATTCTCCTGGAGGTTTCTCCAAGGCTAAATAACTGTCTAGAAAATCTATCTGTATACTGCTAACAGTCTGGACTGTCTATTATTAAAAGAATTCGTATGTGATCTTCCAACTCTTCTAATGGCTTGTTTTTTTATGATGAAAAATTTCAACAATACCAAAGAAAATTGTGTACAGTCTATTTTCTGAGCTGTTAACACCTCAGTGTTCATGAGTCAGATCTGTGGGCACAGTGGCAGACACTGACATCTGCTTCAGTGTCTATGTTTTTACCACTAGGGGGCATCGACATTGGAATTGATCAACAATCTTCAAACCTCAGTTCACCTTCACGTTAAATCAGCACTAATTATTCATCGAGCAAACATATGGAAACAGTGCTTTTTTAGGTGCTTTGATGTTCTTTTTTCTTCTTCAGTTATTTTTTTTTTTTGGTGCTGTGATGGTTTCATGTTGTGTAATTATGCCGGTGCCCTTTTGATCAGTAAAATAATAGATTTTGATCTCAAGAGACTATTTACCTGCCTGCTTTTTTCAAAACTTCAAATGCCCAGTGTGCAACACAGGTTTTACTCTTAAAAGAATTTAATTTTAAATCCAAAAATCCAAAACATTTCCTAGACTTCAGAAGGCTCCAACAGAGCCACAGAGGACAACACACGACTGTCTTTATAATCTAAGTGCTGCTCTTCATAATGAGTTAAACCAATCTTTAGATGTGAAACTGGTGAACTGCTCCATTAGCAGTGCCCTCATAAAATTATTTCAATCAAACCAACTTGAATCTTAATGTGAAACTCAGGTTACAAGTTGGGTTTCAGTATGGATAATAAATTGGGTCACACTCTATAGTGTACTTGCAACACAATATAGATTTTTTTTTTGAAAAATGGGGCTTTGGTTTAAGGTCTGACATGTCCCAGTTTTCCCCCTTTACAGCTTCACTGCCACACAAAGGTCTGAATGCTTTTTCCCAGCGTTTTGCGTCCTGCCAAGAACTAAATCCCGAGCGCAACATTCAACACTTCTACCTCATGGCACGCAAGAGGGAAACGTAAAGATATCGAACAAAGGACAAAAACATCCACTTCAGCAGATTAAATCCCCAAAATATTGGTAGGTTCTTTTAGAACATCAATCACCCCCTCACAGAGTGACGTGCGTTATGTAACTTCTGTAATATGAGCTTCTGTTGTCCCTGCATAATGCCCGTGGTGTGAAATCCTATAAAATGTCAATATGCCTGTGCACCAACGTTGCCAAGACAAATTCCCATATATCCACTTTCTGATTATGCAAAATCTAATTCAAATTCTTGGAGGGGGTAGGAGGAGAGGATATATAAAGGAGGAGGGAGAGCATTAAAGTATGCAGCTGCTATTTTTCTGTTTGTGTATGTGTGTAGGTGTGTGAGATGGATATCTGTGGGTGGCTTATGCACCAGGTATTTTTTGCTTTGTTTTTTTTTTTCTCGCCCATTTTTTACATATATTTGTCTGGCGTATGAATGAAAGATTGTGCGAACTTGGGAAGATGAGTGATTACAGAAGTAGAGAGGGGCAGGAAGGGTGAGGGGAAAAGAAATGGTGAAAAGCAAAGAGGAGAGATATGGATTAGAGTGATGGGGGGAAAAAGATGGAGAACAAGGGGGTGAGGAGGTGGGGGGTAAAAAAAAAAATGGGGAAAAAAAGAAAAAAAAAAGCTGGTGATGTTTGGGTGGAGGGGGGTTGGCGGGGCGAGGAAATAGAGAAGGAGAGGCTTGTTGTCAGCATGTAAATTACAAGCACCTTGGCAGCCTAGAGACTGTGGCATTTGCAAATTATCTGAATACTGTGACCCAGTCTTGCGGCTCTTGATTAATGATATCTAAGATGTGCTCTGAAACATATGCAGCCCGTTTAAAAAAAAGAAGAAGAAAAAAACTAATTACTATCCCAATAAAGTAACACACCAGTGCGCTGTGATAATTCTGTAGATGTAAATAATTAAAATACGTTATCAGACGGACTTTCACAATTATCTGGAAACATCATTGCACAAGTTAAAGTGCACTAAAATACATACTCCGCACTGTGTGATGAATCATGAGCACTCAGTACTAAAATAGACCACAGATAGAACAGCCTGAGATGTATTCAGTCTCCTGCTTTAAAGAAATATAACCAGAGGGAGGAGGAAAAAGCTGCACATGGATTTGCATTCACACAAATCATACAATTAAAGGATGAGCTCACGCTTTTTTTTTTGTACTTTTTAAAACAACGCTCACACGGTCGGCCATACATAAACTGAAATAGCTGCTGTTAATTGTTTTGTCTGTTGGCGCTGGCCGTGAAGAGACTCTACAGTATGTATAGGATGTAGTTCTAAAACAAGCAAGCAAAGAAGAACAGATGAATCTCTTCAGGGTAGGAGGAACAATTAGAGCGACCAAAAACAACTTCAATGTAAATATGAGCATGACTATTGTTTAAGGCAGTGATTAAAAACATGTGAACTTATCCTTTAAATTCTTTAACCTATAATTAGAATAACTAAACCATATGTACTGTATATTGTTTTGTTTAACTGCTTGAATTCCCCTTAGAAATAAAGTAATGCAAGAAAATCACCCATTGATAAGGATGAGCAGTGTATGAGGTGTCAAATCTAAAATGTAACACAGTTTGAATGAAACACAGCAGGGTCTTTAATCCCTTAACTGTAATGGAAAAAGCTCCAGTACCTTTTCCAGCTGTGCGTTCTGTTTAGACTTGTAAAGGACCTCGCCAACGGCCACGAACACCGACAGCACCAGTCCTGCAGCCAGCACGATGAAGATCCCCCCGATGTTCTGCACCCCCAGAGCGCTGGCCTCTTTGCTCTCCTCCTCGGGACAGCCGTTCCCTCGCCACCACTTCTCCTTCATCATGTGCAGCTTCCCTTCCTCCTGCAGCTGCAGAATGGCTATTGTGATCTTATCTCTGTATGGAGAGCCTGTGGGGACAAAAAAACACCACATGAGACCGGTGGACAGGGATAACAGCAAAATATGAAGGAAAAAAAAGAGATTATGCTCAGGAGGGCTGTGGTGTGATGTCAGATTTCCACTCTATGGTTATGAGATTTCACAATAATGATCTCTATAGAAACATTTGAAGAAAAAACTTTGTTTATGCGTTTTGGCAAACGAGTTAGACTCAAATAGGAGTGCAGGGAGTTAGAAGAAGAAGACTGTTGGGAAGCAGATGAACTTATCCACGAGGCCTAACGTCCTAACATCATGATATTATCATGTGTGTATATATATAAGCGCTGGTGGTGGGCGTATGAAACATGCTGCATGTGATCATATAACCTGTCATGTTATTGTTGGCTGCTTAGAGGGAGTTTTTTTGTAAGTCCTTCTTCAAATCCCACTAATCCCTATATTCACAGAGTGAGTCCAGAATTCTCACTCATCTCGGCAGAGTGTGAATTGTAACGCGCAGGGAGCTGGCAGCAAACACTTGGCTTTGTGTAGCCGAGCTGCTGTTGATTCTGACGAATTAGCTGCTGTTTGCGGCGCATGTTTCCGCACGCCATAAATGGAGCACATAAACAGGCAGAGAACACGGCAGCAGCAGCCCAGTGGGGTGTACGTTACATGGGGACATATGTGTTTGGGATTATATGTGTATGTTGGAGATAGGGTTTCTCTATCAGGGTGTTTTTTTTTTCTTTTGCATGTTGATTTCATGGCGAGTAAAAAGAACCCAAATCCAGAGACAGTGGGAAGGCGCCAGAATTAGCGACAAGGCATTAAGGCGCAGTGGGTGATGCCGTGATCAAAGGAGGAGTAATCGTTGCAGAGTACCCGAGTGGGGTCGTGTTCCTCTCCCTTCTGCAGCGTGTTTGACACAACACACGGACCGATCGAGGCGCAGTGCGTGCACACACACACACACACATACACACACTGCCCCAACCAAGCCGAGAAAGATTAATACTTACTGTGAGCGTTCATGTTTCATTTATAAACTGCTTTGAAAGCTTGTTAGTGTATTTATGTGATTACAGAAATCATACGTAATGAAGCCTGGTTGTACATTTCAATTTCTATTTAAGGTATTTTGGCTACTCAGAGTGACTGAAAAAGAGATGAAACAGCAGTAAAATATGAAAATTTTATAATGCTGGCATAATAGAAATCTTTTTTTTCTTTTTTTTTTGTAACAAACATGGGAACATTGTGTGCTAAAGAAGTGAATCTGGCTCCAGGTAGCAGGTAGCATCACTTTGTCTGCTGCTCTCATACAGTTTTGGCTGTCAGCCCCTGTAGTTGATTCCCTCTCTGTCTCATCTATCATTTATCTGTTGCCATCCATCATCCTTTCATCTCACAGTCTCTGTGTATTTAGACTGACAAAGGGGACATTAATACAAAAAAACTGAAAAATACATAGAAAGCCACTGATTTTTGAACAGCATATCAGCGTTCACTAGAAAAAAAAGCCTTGTTCTTTTGCGAGTATACTTGTGTGTGCGTGATTTTATGTTTTTTTCTTTTTCTTTTCTTTATGATGTGCAATGAGCATGGTTTGAGGTGATAACGTAAAGCACACAACGCATGTCATGCATTTTATATATATATACATATATAGTATATGCATGTGTGCACATGCATGTGAAAAGCATATGCTTGCTTCATTTGAAGATGAGAGATCTATCAAGTATCCTGAGTCCCCTGATTCTGGCTCCCCTCATATTTCAAATGATTAATGATGGCCTAACAAAGCAGGCCTTGGATAAATGCTAATAGGATGGGTCCTTCGAGAGGAGGATATGGAGAGCGGGGCCTAGGCGAATGGAAAAGCACTGTGCTTGACACAGTGTGCATACACAACTACCTGACAGATGTTCAACACCAGAGGACATCCATCACTCCCGCACTGTCTGGCTTCTAGTATTAATGTGATCACAGTTTAAGTCGATGGCTGTAGATGACGCATTTGCGTTTTGGGAAAAGGACGTGTGAAAACCGACAAGCGCTAAAAGGTTAAGACTTATTATACGACTTGCTCTGGTTTATTGCCGTAACAGCCCCACAGGGAACAAGCCGCTAAACAGTGCTCAGTGGGGCAAAAGTTACAGGCTCAGAGGTCTTCATAGGGTTCGGGGACAAGGACACGGGGAGAAAGCAACAATCTAGAAAATGAAAATGAGAAGAAGAAAAAAAGAAGAGGAAGAAAATGTTCCTCCGTTTCGACGAGGACTGCTGGCATGAAAACAGAGCTCACTTTGAACTAATAAAGTAATTATCTCCAGACCTCTTCTATCAGAGAAGAAACATTTTACAGGCTATAATCAGCTTTATTTCTGAAATACTGAGCAATGAACATCAGGATTAGAGATTGAAATGAGTAAGTGGGCAGTAATAACTTTGAAAGCGGACATTTTAAATCATGCATTTAAACCACTTATCACTGAATTAAAATGATCTGGGCTATATTTTGGAGTCATATATTTGATACACTATGTTGGCACATGAATGAGAACGAGGACTGATCCGTGTTCGAGGACTGTGTGTCCATCTCAAGGGCATCAGTGTAAGTACTCGTGCACTTATGGAGCCACAGTGGGACTATATTTCACAGCATCATCTCAGCTTTGTTACGGCCGCGGCAATCACGGCATCCCTGCAGATCTATAACTGCCTCATACCCATCAGCAGCGGCCGGGTCCAGATGTGGATGGGCAGAAATTAATCCTCCGTATTTTGATGGCCTTCCTATCACCGGTGATAGATGTGGCCATTATATCGGGTCGCGCTGCTCTCCCTGGCCTCGTCATGACCACTCTAACCTCCACGGCACTGGGGGGCTGCAACCCATCGCCATACTCTTTCATCTAAAGGCTCACCGGGAGTGCCAGGGTTGCGAGCCGCGCGCTTATTAACCCTGACATATGCTTTAAACGTAACAAAACGCGATGGTGGAAAAAATATTTGATTCATGATATCATTTCCCAAAATGTCAAATAAAAGCAAAACAGCGGCGGCTGATGGTTTTAACTCATCTGCTTCATCACGGGGTAATGGGCCTTTAAAATGTCAGAACAATACTTTCTGACAGGTGCTGGGTCAAACACGCAGTTTAAAACAGTTCTCAGTGCTCGTTTTATACTTTCTCAAGTGCTTTGTTGTTGTGGCTTAATGCTCAGACACAATTCAGATGGTGTCAAGTAACTCACAGGGAATTGCACTAAATTGACTTTCGGGTTGCTTTTCTGCGATTGTTTCACTGTCTTGCACTTATGATCTCTCCTCGCATGGCCCCAAAGTTGGCTGGAACACGCCATTAAAAGTGTTTGTGAACACTGTTTAACCCAGGGTTTCTTCTCTACTCTGTAAATAATCCTTGGAGAAAATCATTATGACTAGAAAAAAAAGAAAAAAAGGGGGGAAGATCTTGAACGATGCCTGTTTTTTGAGCCGTGGGCACATTTTCACCTTATCCATAAATTCAACCTCTTCAGCCGTTCGCTTTTCATTAAGCTAAACCTTTTACACCTCACTCTGTCGAACCATTACACCCACGACCCCATCAATAAAGGTCAAATTTTCCATTCTCGGAGCTTATCCATCATCTGTACTATATACCTTTATCTGTCACGTATAGTATCTGCAGTGTCTCTCTCTGACCTACAGCTATTCACAGTAGGGCTGCGGAGGTTTTCGAGGTCGTTTACCCATAGGTGTTCCCACTCCGTAGGCCTTGGAGTCTATGAGGCCCCCGATCTGCGTGAGGTTGCAGTTGCGCTGGGTGGAGAACTCGATGGTGGTGGACTCCATGAGGAAGGCGTAGTCCGAGGTGAGCACGCGCTGGATGCCCTCCTCCACGTTCTTCACCATCACAGATTGCCTCCTGCTGTTCATGAACTCCCACATCTTGTCATAGGTGGAGATTTTTGTCTTCTGCAAAGTCACCAGAAGAAAAGGAAAAATAAGCCTGAGAGCAGCGTTAGAGATTATTTATATTTGTATGAAATAGTGAGGAAGTCAAAGTTATACTCATGTAATCAAGTTTAGTTTCTGTTGCCATTTTTATTTGGCGTTTTCTCAGCGACGGCAATTACTACAAGTGCAAACTGAGCATTTCCCGCTGCTGCTATTTCATGCTTTTAAGTGTTGAACAGGGTGACTTTTATCGTGAAATAAATGCAATTTAATTTTTTAAAATGCATCTACAAAAACAAGACACGGCCATTTTAAGCTTTATCTGACAACGGTATGTGTTTAAAACATTGCAGGGGTTAGAGCAACAAGAGGAGCAACAACACTCGAGTTGTTAGATGAGAATCCAAGAGACGCACACCACTCCAACTCCTCTGCAAGGTAATCAACTCCAAAAGTCAGTGGGGCGCTTTTGTGTTAAAAACCACTCGCACAGTGTGCAGAGCGAAATCAGACTGCAGTAACAATTACTGTTGACTGATTCCTTGATTAAAACAACACGACTTTGTCTGGCTCGCACTGTAAACAACTGAAGTGACAGGAGGAGGAGGCTCTTCCCTCTCTACACCTCTCTCTGGCTGTAACGAACCCAGACACTCCTTTACCTTGAAGAAGGTCATGGTGGCGCCGTCCTCCACCACCCCGTACAGGATTTTAGTTTGTTTGGCCAGGTCGTCGGCCGAGTCTATAGGCGACTCCATCCTCTCCACGGTGAGGAAGGCGGCCAGGTTGGCCGTGTACGAGGAGATGATGATGAGGGTGAAGAACCACCAGATGCCTCCCACTATTCGAGTCGACAGCGCCTTGGGCATGAGCTCTGAGCCTGGTGTGAGGGAGGTGGCAGCGGTGAGCGTTACACTGCAGAATTAATTCATCTCAGCATTAAGCTTCTAATTCTGATTCATTTTATTCTGATAATGTCAAAAACAAGATGAGATCGGGTACTTAACAACTACAAAAAAACAAAAAAAAAATCTTGCTTCAAGAACTCTCTTCAAGTTTTCAGCTGAGGCAGGTGCAGCACTCACTACAAGATGAAATCACTCGAGAGAGCTCTCAAAACAAGATGATTGTTGGATTTCAAACAAGCGAAATTATCTTGTCTGAGTCACAAGTGAGTGCTTTAAATAATGCAGGAGACACAGAAAAGTGCTATTTAAAATGTCCCCCGAGGACGAGGAGGTTTGCATAAAATCAATACAATCAAATAAACACATTCAATATTGATCATTCACAACAGTGTGGAGAAGTGACGGGCTGTTTGGGCCAGAGAGTCATGTACCCAAGGTAACCTCACATCCTGACTCCACACCCCACTGATCTCTAGGTGCTGATGGGCCAAGGGCAAGAGGAGAGGACACTGGGTATTATCGAGCTATCATCGCTGTGATAAAGAGCTGATTTATGGGCTGTATATTATTTTAAAACACCTCAGAAACTGATGCTGTTTGAGCAGCTGCAGATAAAAAACACTGATGTATGTATTTGTTTGAATTCTAATCTCCGGGTCATGAAGATTGATTTTACTCAAGCGGTGCGAGGGCTGTTCAAATCCATCCCTCCTACACATATGTCTAATATACTCATATGCTGTGGTTTATTCTATGTTCCTATAAGCTCAGCTGATTTAATTAAAAAGCCATTACATGCACATTTACTCTAAGTTCTGTCTGGACCCCCAGAGGTCTCTCCGTTGCCGCTGGCTTGTATAAAACAACCAAGTCCTCAGAGACAGTGGGATATAGAGAGCTCCAGCTCCACAGAGCAACAGCAGCCACAGGCTGAGGCAACTACCTTGCTGCATGAGAGCCCCAACTCCAAACCAGAAACTATTGAGCAGCGTAAAATTGTTTTCCACTACATCTGAGTCGGGGTTGCATGGATGCGGGTTGTACCACTCATAAGGGCTAAACCTATAAAGGGAGAGAGCACAGAGACAGATATGTCAGCACAAAAGCAAAGAACAGTGTGTTCCCTGGTGCAGATTAAACGGCAGATAAAACATTCATTTTAAAACACAGTGAGCAGGAACAAAGGGAATGTAAATGTGTAGGAATCCTGTGTTGTGGCCTCAGGGTCAGAGCTTCTGCTGAGACCAAAGCAAATCATTCAAGCTTTTGCTGAGATCAACTTATTGGCATATTCAAATGCCATCAGTTTATTGTGAGAACAGATCAATAGGCTGGAATAACACTGTCACTGGTGATAATGTCCAAGTACGTGATGATCTTTGGAGCTCATTTGGATTCACTGACTCAGGAGCCGTTATGTGTTTCCCCCCAGCAACTGCAATCACCATTACTTTGTGGACGCCATATCCTTTTTTTTCTCTTCCTCCTTCTCGTTTCCCGGCAACCTACCTCTGTTCTTCACCTCCCTAACTGCCTTTTCTTACATTCCCTTCACACCTTAATCTCTGTTCCCTACCCTGCACCATTCCCACCCCAACAACCTACACCTCATTTTTTCTCCCAGATTACCTTTCCTCCCCTATGAACCTCCCTCTTTCACCCCCCCCGCTCCCCGCACTCCCCCCCTCCATCCTCCCGCTGCCTGCCTCAGCTTATTGTCCCCGTCTTCAGGTCAGTTGTGGACATTTCTCATTTATTATCCTAAGCAAAAGTGGCATGGCATTAGCGTGGGGGTGATTGGGTTAGCGTTAAGCATCAGGAACTGATTGAGTTTGTGCTGAAGTGGTTGATAGGAGGAACGCTGCTTATGCAGAGTTGAGGGGCCCATCACATAAGGCTGGTTAGGAGCCACCACCACCTCCCCCTCTACCCCCCAACATGCTGCATGCTAATAAGCCAGGTCTTAAGAGTTTGTGCGATGCTATTTGTCAGCTCCGGCCTTTAGAGACGCGCACATATTACACAATGGCCGGTCTTGTAGAGCTACATACAGATATGTCACGTGATCACTCCGCGGTGTTGTTGCCGCAGCCTAATTAACGGTCTGAATTTTACAAGCGTCGTGAATGCGGCAACATTTTTGTCAGATTGCTCTTGCTTTACAGCTATTTTCTACGCCGTCCCCTTGAGAATCATCTTCGTGGTCATGGCTGTGATGACACACTATAATTCTTCCTGTCAACTCCATCAGGATGCCTGATTTACTGGAATGTCAATGAGCTCTGTCTCCTTGGAACCACAGGCAACTGAAATGGCACAATGGCCTTGTGGAGCTGTGCATAATGCAGTGTGTGCACTCGCATGTGTCCGCATGTGTGTACGTTTTTCATGCCTGTGTGTATCGAGCCTCTGGCGCACGAGCGTTTGAGCATGCGTCCTCCCCCCTCACCCTCCACCCCCCACCTCACCCCCACCCCCTGCTCGAGCTGTGTGTGGGAGTGTATTTCTCTCTGGTAGCGACTGTATTTGCATTGGCTCAATCAAATCTCAAAGTCAAATATTTTCTGGCTTGATTTATTCATGTTGCTGTTCACAGATGTTACATATAATGTTTAGCTGTTGCCCGAGGCGACCTGCGGTTGCCATCAGATATGTGCCGCCGCCTGTGCTGGTATCACAAAAGGGGTATAAACCTATAAACCTATACGACGCACACTTGTGGCTAACGGATGGTGTTGGTTTCTCTCTGTGTTGTCTGTCTACATGTGTATTCTGCATGCACCAGACCCGACAGCTCCTCTGTATGACCTTTGCCTGGAGCCGGTACCGTATTCCTGCGGGCCGTGTACTGCACACTGATCACCAGGAAGAAGGGGATGTGGAACATGCAGACGTAAGGTCACCTCCTCACACCGAGCACGAGGGACATGTCGAATTGCACACTGAATTCTAAAAAGACTCTTCACCCCTATCTCTCTCTCTCTTTCTCTCCTGCTCCTCTTCCCCCCTTCGCACGTCCCCGGCCACAATAATACAACGCGCTCCCTCCATTAACTGTCTGTTGGATTCAATTACTCTCACTGGCTTTATAGATCTGTTGCCTTTCTTCTCTCAGGCCAAGAGAAGAGGCTGCGTCTGGGCAGTGTGTGTGTGTGTGTGTGTGTGTGTTAAAATCACAGGCGTCCAGGACATGGACCACAAACCTGCAACAGCCTGTAACTACATGTAAAAATGTTATACTGCAATTTATAATCACCTTCTCTTCTAGGCAGGTAGTTATTCTCTACACTCCAGAAAGAAAAAAGTTTCTATGATGTGAAAGAATGCCATTTGTTTTGTTAATAAAGAGAGGAATCAATTCATCCACACACAAGAGCTGGAAGGAACCAGTGAGTGCAATGTATTTTTCTGGAGTTTGAAATGAGATCGCTTATTTAGCCAGAGAGTCAGAGAGAGAGAGAGTAAGAGAGAGAAAAAAAAACGTGTGTATATGTGTGTGGGAAGTGGTTCAAAGACGTTACGAATCCCTGGTGAGATTGAGGTGTTTAGTGTTTTATTGCGCAAAACCGAGACTTCATAAGCTCACTCCACTCCACTCTATTTGTCGGGGATTAAAGAAAATAATATACTCTGCATTCGGGGAATTGACCAATCAATCGCTGGTCGTGCAATCAATACTACAATTATGAAAGAACCAGCTCAGTGAACTGTGGGGAAACATTGCTCTTCAGATTTTAAACTTTGCTGAACAGTTTTGGCCACACACAAGTGTTGTGAGGACAAGCACTATTTATTGCCATGGTGTGCAGAAAGGCACCGAGCATGCACGCAGACAAGAGCATTATAATTTAATAAAAAGGTACCCAGGCCATTTCATTACAATCAGAGGAATATCAATAGAATTGCATGCTAATCACTTACCGCGACAAACCGTGGAAACAAAAAAGGGCTATGGGTATAATTTGCATATTCTGAGCTAACTTAGGTGACAGTTGCTGCATTCCTCTCATGTGATCATTGTGCCGGTAACATTTTTTGATGAAATGTGCATTAAACCCAAACCTCTCAGGATCAAAGGAGGAGAAGAGGAGCCCTGGGGTTAACACACATCTTTTTCGACATTGTTCATGCATCTGTGGTTTAAGGGGGGGAGGAGGGTGGACAGGCGGGTGGGTTGGGTTGGGTGAGGGTTGGGGGGGGATTTGATCAAGATTGTGTAAGAATTGTACCTGTACAACGTGGCCATTGTTGTTACATTGACATTTCTTACAGCGGGTTAAGAGATAACAGGGAGGTTGTTTTTTTTACAGTTGCCGATGCCTGTGCGAATACACCTGGGACAGTGTGAGGAATCACAACTCATACCAGTGTTTTTCTTTAATTGCTTTAGCTCATTTCCCGGTTTTCTTTCACTCAAAACTACTGTCTGATTGCACAAAAGTGAAGCTAAAACATTTGTATTTTTTAAGAGAATGACAAAAAGAAAGTGCGGTGTACTTTGGAAAATGATCAACAGTAAGTATAACGCTAGTATGGTCCTTCATGGTGACATATTTACTGCAGATTTGATTTTGTTTTGTGGTGGACCATATCTAAATCTACTGAAACCACCTAAGAATAAAGAGGTGTTCAGAGTGTTGTGTGAGAGTGTTTTCTTTTCCACCAGTCAGAGCCTGATGATTTTCAGTGAATGTATTACCCTCTTTAGGCCCGGAGGGAGCAACTGCTACTGTATGTTAGTGAAAGCAAAGAAAGCAGGTATAGGTAAGAAGGAAGCAGAGGAAGGTAAGGAGGAGAGGGAGAGGGAGGGTTGACATGTTACCTGGCTATGACAAACAGCACACAACTGACACCCAAGCAAGCCAGCAGAATATACATCCAGATATCGGGTGAGAGGGGGTTGAGGAAGGAAAAGACCCCGGGGTTGGTCCCGTTGGGCTTGCGGTACAGGATACTTATCCCCAGCGTCATGAAGGGCTTGGAGAAGTCGATGACCTTCTCTCTCACATAGGTGATGGCCAGAGGAGCCACTGCCAGGTCTGCTTTCTGCAATGAGATAACAAACACAGATGATAAAAGACAAAAAAAACAACACCAAAACAACAACAATCGAATTAACATCTGATTTCTGTCAGCAGCTGGTGTGATCAATATGTACAGGGAGGGAGAGGCATGACAGAGCAGAGAAAATGGCCAGGGTCATTAGTTCAGCTAGATTAGCAGGTGGGAGGCTGAGGAGGTTTTCGGGAAATTGCAGGTTATACGTCTAATCCTTCTTATGTGGTGTCAAAGGTGAGTCACTGAGGCAACAATCTTGGGATTAGATTAATCTGCGACGAATTAACCCTCTGTCCCCTTGAACGTGAGATTAGCCTTCGATGCTGCTGAGCGTTCACTCTGAAGGAGTTTTGCATAACTCCTTCGAGACATAACTTCTTCATCCACCTTCTGCTGTTGCAGTGCAATTTTTCCCCCAAACACATTCGGTGGAGGATGTTTGAGATTCTGTAGATGGCACTCTTCATTTTCTGTCTCTTTGTCTGCTGGCTCTTGCTGTTTATCTTAACAACCATTCATTATCGTGGGGGGGAAAAACACATAATTTACGATGTGCTTTAAGGCTTTTTACTGCATAAATTCTCATGTTATCAAGTCTTTTTTTGATATATATTTGAGTTTATTAAGCTTATTATCTTGAGTTATTAGGCTATTTACATGGTTTCTCTATCGCTGTATGTGGTAACGGGTGGTGGTGATTCCCTTCTAACAACGGCTTCAGCTATTGTTGTCTTTATAATACAAGAGGTTGTTAAACACTGTCTGAGCAGTGGCACATTTTCATGGCACATTGGAGGCTGCAGTGAGTCACAATCAGAAAGTGGTGACATTGGCCGAGGCTAGCTCGTTAGCATGCTAACTTCAGTGATTAACAAGATGTACATTTTGTTTCTTTTCAACGATAGAGACAACTTTTGGAGAGTAAAAGAATAACGTTCGATGCTGAACTCACAATGTTTCTTCTGGATTGGTAAGTAAACAGATGTTAATGCTAATATATAGCGATAGCACAATTTACAGATCCTACAAAGTGACCCTTTGCACCTTTAGTTAAACAGCATTTGTGGCCATAGGTGACAGTTGTGGAGACAAGCTGAATGCTTAAACTTATAATAAGCCAGGAGACTTACTGTCAGCAGTATCTAGATAAAGTTTGCAAATGTTAACATTAGTCACCATTAGCATTTGGTACAACCGGCCAAAAGTTTGTCAGCTTTCAATTTCTATGAGGAAAGGTATATTTTTCTTTTAAATATTGTGTGGCCTCATTTTAAAACATCTTAAACTTATTTTAAAGAGAAGTTTAAAGACCTGTGTATTAAGAATATTTCAACCTGTTTGAAATAAATATGCTTTCAGTATCTGCAAACAAGAAAGAATAGGTAGGTGAGGCGGGAGTTTAGAAAATACTTTTAGCTTTGGAAACAAGTTTAAACATCACCACAGCACTGGCACAGTTTTCATTCATCAAAACACATTTTACTTTGCTTTTGTATTTATTGACTCACGTGGTCCATGAGCTCCCGGACCATGCCGTTCCATTGGCCTGTGCCCTCATCCAGCGCTCCAAACTTCCCATCTTCTACTAATCTAACCTCATAGCGGAAACCCAGGATGGCCGAGAGCTCCCTCAGCAGGTCAATACAGTACCCTTCGAATCGGTCGTTCCCATACAGAGGCTTATCTGACTTCTTAAACATCACATATGGCTCCTCCTGTGAAGGGAAAATAAATTGGAGTAAAAGTGGAAAAGTCTGTGTTTGGTATTAGATGTAAAAAATCAGTGTGTATGCTGCTTGTGTTTTAATTTTATGAAGTCTACCAGTATGGTTGATACACGCAGGGATTTGTTAGCCAGAGAGTCGGTGATGTTGGATGTCTTGCTTTTGTGAGTTTCTGTCATATTCAGACCGCTGGGAGGATCCCATGTTCCAATCTGTAGAAACAATTCAGCGTCAAGTTTATATCACCTTGTCTTGTCTGCACAGAGGAAATAAAATGCTTTAAAGCACCAAGACCTCCAACAATTTTTCTCTTTAAGGATCAGATGCCACAGCATCAACGACACCAGCGTGTGACGCACCTTTTCCAGCCCCTCTTCCTTCAGACTGATGACATCCAGGTCGAAATCTGTTCTCAGTCCATTGCTCTTGTTGAAGAGAACACGCCCTGTCAAACCATCCCAGTGAGCCTGCAGACAGTAATATACAGCATAATAAACTAAAAACCCTCGGCTCTCAGCACAGTCATTCCATTAACCTTAAGGTATCGTCTTTCTCAACAATATCAGTCCAACCTCTAACCATAAAACTTTTTTTCTGTCCCAATTATGAATTCCGGCTGGCTCTCTCCTCACTGTCTATCTCAACAACATAACAAGAAACAATAAAGCGGGCGAGAATAGACGCAAGTTTGACAGGTAAGACTTCATTATGCATGTGGTTCATTGTGCTTGAAGTTTCACTTCAAAGCCATTGGAGGAACAGACGGGCATGGAGAGCGACAGCAGACACAGGAGGGGGAGGAAGCGCCAGCTACTACAATGGCTCATTCTGAAAATTACCTGCAATGATACCATCCAGAGAGCTTTGTAGAACAAAGCAAATAGCTGACCCTGACTAGAGTTAAGGAGACACACAGTGGCTTTGATATAAACACGAGTGGAGATATTCGTGGAGAAAAAGCAGGAGGAAGAGAATGAAAGATCACAACAAACACAGAGTTACTGCGGATAATGCAGCGGTTATTTAGATTATAATTTAATGAAGATTTGTGAGTGTTTAAATTGGGCAGTGTACTTGTTTGGGATGTTTATATGAGTTTTATCAGGAGCACAGTTTTCCACAAGAGCAGAGATGCTTGCACTGAAAACTAGACTCATAATGTGCAATAAAGTTTCATGAAAGCATTTCAGTGATTTAAAAAAAAAGGGAATGCTTGCAAACGCCTGATTGCACGGATCAATATAACACAACAGAGCTCGAGCGTCCAGCAGATTATACAGGTCAAAGGTCGAGACAGAGTGCACTCTGACAGCGGTGATGTACCTCTTTGATGAGGCTGATGAAACGACCTCCGAATCGCCACGGCTTGTGGCGATTACACTGCAGAGAGCTGACAGTGATCTGCTGCGACTGCTGCACCGCCACCGCCACCACATGCACGGCGTCATACATCAGCGCCGCATCCGTCTGCAAAACAGGAAGGTGATGTTATTAGACGTTTTTATAACACCTGTCGATACATTTCACCACCTGACCTTTAATCCGCCCATTAGCTCACCTGCGGAGAGGGACATAAGAAAAAGTGTGTGAAGTCTCGGGTGACTTGCTTTACACTTTGGTTGGGACAAGAGAACATAAATTATAAGTAACGCCAGCAGTAAATGCCCTGCACAAATGGCACCGTGTCTCAGCCTGTTAGTAAAAAAATACCCGACCGGCGTCTGAGGCGAGGCGAAAGCTCCGCCAGGGAGAGACTCACAGAGGAAGGCCGACCTGTCAGTGTGAAGACTAATGGTTCCTGATGGGTGTGCCTGTTCCCCAGAGAAAAGGGGAATGCAAAGCAGGCACCAGTGCGGACGGGACAACTCTGACTGGCACACTTGGTGTAACATGCTAAACACACACACACACACACACACACACAGAGCCTAGCTGGGATACATGGTGGGTGGTCATCCATATAACCCTAGTAATAAGTCATCAAAAGGAGTAAATGCTCGAGCTCAGAGTTCACACGCTGACAGGCTGAGATTTATCTTTAGCACTCCACCACACTTGGCACACACGATTTCCTTATCCACATTTACTCAGATCAACACATTACAGCTCAGCTCAGATCCTCTTTTCATGGTCCCCACACAGGCTGAAATACACTGTGGTGATCTTATTTGACAAGTCCTGGATGACCAACCTGCAAGGGAGTATGAAAAATGACTTTGAGACCACAAAGTATCTGCAGCTATAGGGGTCTTTGTGGATGTGCCGGCTGTCGGAGGGAATGAGCCGTGCCGCGGCGCGAAGCAAGGAGCCACGACCGACCGCAGACCGCCGCTTAGCCCCGTATCAGTTCCCTATGTTTGTCTCTATAGGTGCAGCGAAGCGTCGACGCCGTCCACGTGGGAGAAGAAGAGGAGCAGACTGGAAGCGGCATAAACTACGCTTCATGTACAATTTATTCAAACCTTACTTACGGTGGCAGGCCAATTAAAGAAATAAATCTCACATCCAACGGGAGAGGAGGGAGGGAATTCAAGATGGAGAAAGAAGTGGAGTTTGTGTGTGTGTGTGGATGCGGTGGCTTTTACGCCCCACCCTCCCCAGTTCTCCTGTGCTTTTGGAGTTGGTGGCTGCTGATGTCAAAGGCAGCAGCAGATCAGAGGATGGGAGAGCAATCTCTGCACTCTTTCATCCCCACTGCTTCCCTGGGAAAGGGAACAGCTAGTGCCATATCTGCTCTCCCAGTGCCGGCAGTGTGTGTGAGCGTGTGTGTGTGTAGTGGTGTTCATGGCAAATGCTGATTAGGAAAAGAGTCTGCCATTCCACTAATCTATTTCTTGAATAGAGAGAATAGAGAAGAGGATTTTTTTTTATACACAGCCAATATCCAAACACTATTTTCTCCACTGAAGGGAAAGTTCATCATGTCCAATCATCCAATTATTGTGTTACCAGCTACATTATGTACAAAGACACGCTGCAGGATTGAATCAAGCTTTTTTTTTTTTCCTCTCACGGATGCATTTACAAAAAATAAAAAAAAAAGCATCTTGGCCTGAATTCAGAAAAAGTTGCAACAATCACATTCAGTTTCAGTCCAGTGCTTTCCATTTCAAAAGTACATGATATATTTTTGAACTCATTTATTCAACAAATTCATTTTATGATTGATTTCAGTTTGGCTGTGGCATGGTTGAATTCATGCAATTCAGAAAAAAATAAAATAAAATTTCAAAAAACCTTGCCTCCCTCAACTGATCTTCATGAATATCTCTGCACTTCAGTTTTGCTTGTGACCTTTTCACTTTTCCTCCAACAACCTTGACTTTTATTCATCCATATTCAATCAATATTACATTCTTATTCTTCTAGCTCTATGACTTTATGACTTCATGACTTTATTCGTTTGGTCCAAAGTACAGTATGCACTGCATTTTTCCAATAAATGACTTGCTATAAATACACTCTGTGAAAAAGACTCCAGGAAAGAAACTATCTGACAACTTGTTTGCTAAAAACAGACAAAGTCCTAAAGACCGCCTTGGAAGTTTATTTTTACCTTTCCTTTTCATACTGAATTATGCCCTGATATCAAATCCAGCCGGGATATTTTAGGGCAAACCTTGATGTATGACAGAAGGCTGATAATTCATTTCATAAAAGCTTAACAGATGTTACGTGGTATATTTGTCTTCAAGAAATGCAGGGTGTCGAATGCTCCCCCTTTTTTCCCCACTAAATATATGCGCCACAAAGAGTATCCATATCCAATTGTTTATTCCACTTCTTATTAAGTTAGATTTTGCATCAAAATACAACACAAGCAGCCTGAGGTGAGAGTTTCATTTGTTTTCCATGAATATATTTTCTGTTTGTTTTGTTTTAATATATTAATGCTTTGCAGAAAATTAAACCCTCTTATGGCATCACTGGAAATGAGTGGGATTATCTCATCCTCATCCTCAGCAGATATTTCACATGGTTTGAGGGAAGAGGAGGAAGAAAAAAAAAGATTTTATGAATAAATGTGAGATTGAATTAACTGCTAAAAAACGCGGACATTTCAGCGCCGCCGCTCTCCGTTGAATAAACTCACAAAAACAGATTGAGCGGCTCTGGATAAGTGATAAGCACATAATATGGATTTAATATGCTAAAATGAATTTGAAAATGAGAGAGACCGCTTTATGACGAATCATATACAGTATGCATGCTGTATCCTGACTTTGAAAAAGCCTTATAACATTGCTCATTGACAGTTTTATAGTGATAACAATATATTCATGCTTCATCAGCAGCAGTGTACGGAGTGGGGTTTTTTTTTTTTTTTTTTAGCTGGGCAACATTAGAGACAGGAATTTATTTATTGTAGCATAAAGATCGATTTGGCTCCAGGATACAGTTTATTTGGGAGTTTATTAGATGTTGTGCAGTATAAACACATTTGTGTACTCTACTGTGTTTGCAGTCCGAGGACACAATCCCCCCCCCCCCCCCCCACACACACACACACACACTCCCCTCCACCCCCCTCCATCGGCCTTTTTGTTTGAATGAATCATTTATGTCATTCTGTTAGCTTCTCCTCTGACTTAACAACCATTCCTGGAAACACCCCCCACCCCACCCAACGCAATCTTTTAACTTTCCAACGCCGTGATATATCAAATATTGCACGGCTCAAATTATTTATATGGCAAAGATCTTTTTTTTCTCTCTCTCCCCCCCCCCCCCCCCCCCCCCCCCCCCCTTTACTTTCCTCTCGAGCAGAACAATTCCTGAAAATCCCTTTGTGATGGAAACAAAAAGAGGCTGGCATCAAGTGGAAGGAGAGATCAAGCAGGGTGGGTGGGTGGGTGGGTGGAGGGGTGGGGGTGAGATGATGGCTCACAGCTCTGGCAGATTGCATTCAATTTAAAAACAATCCAAGAGTGATCTTGATATTTATTTCAGAGCCAGCACAGGTCCTGTGGGGTGTTTTAAGTGTTTTAAGTGAAACCAATCTCGAACCCTTGGGACACTCAGACAGAGAGGGGGCGGTGGAGTGGTGGGTGGGGTGGTAGTGGTGCTGTTGGGGGGCGAGGGGGGGTTCAAACAAGATGCCCAAAAACCTCTGTTGCCCTGTCTTTCTCATGTCTCTCTGTCTCCCATTCAAACACTCACAGAACCATCTGAAATCACACACTACCCCCCCCCTTTCCTTCAAGAAACGTCGTCATCTAGACCCCTCTCCTCCGTTTAATGACATTTTTCCACACCTTACATCTACTTCTCCAGCCCCTTGATGTCTTAGTTCATCTTTGCATTTTCTCTCTCTCACAAATACGATACGTGAGGAACATTCAAATATTAACAAACATGGAGGGACCGGGTTGTGCACTCGTGTGTGTTTGTGTATGTGTGTGTGTGTATACCACGTATACACAAAAACAGGAACACACTCAGGCACAGTGACAAACCTCAACTCGCAGGCTTCCCAGAGGCAGATGCCTCATTTGTCGTAGTTGCATGCGGTTTCCTCATTTAGAGCAGGTGAACTGCAAACTCCACTGAGCCGGCTGCTGTGTGTGTGTGTGTGTGTGTGTCGATGTGTGTTTACACAAATATATTCATTTTCACTGCATCAGTATTCACACCAGCTCTCCACCTGCGCATAATTCCATAATGCCTCTGATAATGTAGCACCCTGAAAAACGACATCTCTCTTTCTCTTCTCACCTCCTCTCAATCACTCATCCTGTTTTTTGTTTTTTTTCTCCCACCAGCATTGCTCTTACCACACACACACACACACATACATACACACACATGCGCACGCTGCTATCCACCCAGTGATGGACGTGTACTGCGGCTGCTTGTGTACAGTGGAACTCCACTGTTTATACATATCATATACATCTGATTAGCCCTAATGAGATTAGCACTGACCTGTTATTCACCATGCATCGCTGGGTTGCAGCTGCCAGGCACAGAGCAACAACACACACACATTCTATCTCATACATATGCACTCTCTCTTTCTCACACACACACACACACATACACTGGCAGTATTGCCATCAGCGTCAGAGTCACAATGTCAGCGGGAGAGAGAGAAGCTCATTGTTTTCTGGGAGCTGAAGTCACTCTGCCCTCAGATCACAGACAGACCCATGGGGTTTGATGATTTGATAGAAGACGGGGGTAATTATTCATTTCATTCCATAGTTTATATGTATTTGTGCCGCTTCACTGCACAGTCGGTGCAAGTATCACGGCCACAAATTTTTCTGTCAGATAAATTGCTGCTTTTCTAAACTTTATGATTTTTAGCTATTAAATCTTCAGGAGACGAGCAGAGTCTTTTGTAAGATGAAAAAAAAAACACACACGACACTAAATTATAATTTCTACTTGTATCAAAGAGATACCACCCCCACTGAGTGACTTACTGTATTTGTTTAATCTGCCAAGATGAAAATTCTCATGAGGGACGTGGACACTGGTGGGAAATGGCTGTATGTAATTAGTGGAGGATTTTAACTCCAGCAAAAAGCCTCCCTGAGACGCTTGTCCACTCTCTTTCTGAGAATTAGATGAGAAGAGCAGTAGCGCCGTCTTATCCGTCTGTTCCATACCAGTGCTGGAGCCGGCAGACAGTTAGCTTAGCTTAGCATAACGGGGGAAATAAATAGCCAGTCCCCAGAGACAACTGTTTCCTAACACCTCCTGGTTCCAGTTTCATATTGTGAAAACAAATATGGGTTGTATGCATACTTCTCAAAATGCTAAACTACTCCTTAACAGTCCAATGTTTACAGATATTCAGTAATTTAAGATCAAGCTTTTCCTTTTGTATTAACTGAAATGTAATTCAAGATGTAACCATGTGTTTCTGGCACTGATGCGTTATATGAGATCTCGGGTGAGGAAACTGAGTCACTGCGTTGAGAAGTTTCACTTTAGTGCAGAAAGAAAATGAAATGACGAGAGTTGAAAAACCCTGAAATGTGACACGTGTGATTTATGGGCTATATTATGGCTGTTTCAGGCTTCCTAGCGGAGAAGGGAGACCAGGCTGTGTCAGATAATTTTGCTGGGGAAAAAAAGCCCTCAGGTGACTGAGGCTCACTGTAGTGTCATCTCCCAGCCGCTGTCCATAACTTTTCCTCCCTCTCTATCTCTCTCTCTCTCTCTCTTTTTCTCTCTGTTTCTTTCTCTCTGACCGCCTATGTTCTGCCCCAGTCCCTCCTCGCGCCCTCCGTTCTCTTCTATCTCTCCCTCCCTTCATCCCCCTTTGTGTTTCTTTCACCGTCTTATCCAGTTGCTCTCTCCAGTATTTCACTGAGCCATGCGTGCACGTTGCTCACTCACAGTGTGGGTATACGGGGTGGCTTTGCCAGTGCCGTCACTGTCATTTTTCCTCTTTTTCTTTTGTGCGTTGGAGGTTTAATCCCTTTCTCACATTGCATTTCCACATGCTGAGGCAACAGAGCAGCCTTGTTGCATTTTTTTTTTCTTAATGCGGTTTTTGTCACAGGGAAGTAAGACTGGCTTCCTCCGACGAGGACCCCTGGGTAACGGATCCATTGATTTATGGATTTATGTGAAAGCACATTCATGGCTTTATTGTAGATTTAAGTGCACTTTAAAGGGGGATAAAGAACTACACTGCAGAGAATTTTGGTTTAAAAGAGAGGGTCCTGTGGGAGTGATGAGAGAGGCAGCAGAACTCTGTTTGATGTATGTCTATATATATTTACTCAGAATTGATATTATGTTATGAAAGTGTGCACATTTTTATCAAATACTGACAGGTGCTTTAATGTGGAAAAGCCTCAACTCTGACCTAACATTGTACTTTTGTCAAATAATCTCTTTGTTTCAAAAAAGAACATTTCACACCCCTGTGACCTTAAAGCACTCCCCTGTAATGTGTGAATGACATTTTAGAGCTCGGTGAGATAAAGTCAGAAAGGAACAGACACTTAGTGACCTCATGGAACTTTGAAAACAAACAATTTGTTTACTTAGCTAAATGGGTAAAGCAGTTCAAACATGCACAGACTGCTCATGCTAGCTATCTAGTTCATTCCTCTGTTTGTTCCAAACAAACCACTGGTGCTGCTGCCAGAAACACACTCTTGCATACCAGATTCCCCTCCATAAAGATGTCAGATATTGTGTTTAAGCAAAAGTTTTTGGTACATGAGATGAACAGTGTGCAGCCATGCTGGCAGCTCTGTGAGGATGTATTCAGGACCTGTGGAGCTTTGAAATAACATGCCCCCAAGTAAAAATGCTAACATGTTGATTTGTAGCATAATATTTACCATATTCACCATCTTGATTTAACATTTTAGCATGCTAACATTCACTAATTAGCACTAAACACTGGTGAAAGCAAAGTACTGGATAAATGTAAAATCTGACCTGTTACAAGAAAAATAAATTCAGGGGATCAACTCACCCTGAGGCGAACATTCGTATGCACCACATCTCATGACAATGCATCCAATAGCTGTTAAAGGGATTCACTCAAAACCAAACTGTGGTCATGTTATTGAAAAGACATGGGGATAATCAAAGGCCCCCTGAGACCACGAATATTTGGATGAAAGTTTAGGGTCAAACTGTCCAGTAGTTGTTGAGTTATTTAAGTCTGGACCAAAGTGGTGGACTGACTGAGCGTCTGACAAACTGACGCTACCATCCCTCCAGCCACGCCGCTAGTGTGGCTAAAAATGTCACAGATTGTTACAGTAAGTGAAGAGAGAAAACAATATGGCATGTGCCAAACAGCAGGCTGTGAATCCTCGGAGCAGTGGTGTCCCACCAGACCCTTCAGGCAACAGCATGCTGTTGGCAGCACTGTCCACTTCAGAGTCCACCCTAATTAGCACCACGCTGCCTAACCTACATCTGATTAAGTGGCTGTTTAACATGATGGCCTTTCTTCATATTTAATCAGCCTCCAGCCGAATTTAACTAAAGAGGCTGGTAGGTGCCCTACTCCACGGGTTTTTTTCCTCCCTCTTACTTCATCAGTTACTCTGTCCAAAAAATCTCCACAGTGACAAAGCTTTTACTATTCAAACCCCTTGAAAACAGGCCAAGACATGGGTTGTGATTAAATGGCGAGACACTTACGAACTCGGCTTCATCGGCAACAACAACCAGACAGAGCTGGACTCCACAGAGCTGGAGGAGGAGAGGAGAGTTTGTTGGAGGGCTCAACAGTCCTTCGCATTTCGCTACCATCTGGTGGAGAGGATGCAGGCAGTATGGAGGGAGTCCACACTTGATTTATAGTGTAAACAACACAGGCAGTGTTAATTACATCTGGGTTGCTGCTAAACAGTGGGCATTTTACAGGGGTCTCTCCAGACTACCCAGGTAGAATGATGCTATCAATTTCAACATGTCCAGGAGCATTTTGTTGTTTTTTTTTCGCATGCTGATATTTAATAAGACTATGCACTGACTTGTTATTTTTAAATTGCAATAATGGTGCAACAGTGCAGCATGAATTCCCCATTGTTCTCCACGTGTGCATACAAGAGACATTCTTTCTGCCCGCATGTCTCTACTGGCGTATTAGTCATTTCTTTTGTGCATACGACAGTGTTCATGAATGTACGTATAGTGAGTTTACGGTGAAAGAAAAAAAGCATTCAAGTCCCTCATATTATAGAGTAGATAAGTGGTAATACCACACTGTAGAAATGCTCTATTAATTCAAGTGAAAGTCTTGGATCGGAAAGGCTCCTTTCACTGGGTCCTATTATTATATTATTGGATCATTAATACTGATGCAATAATGTGTAAGTGGCCTTTTAATGTTGTGGCTGGTTGTAGTGGAGCTAAATCTAAATATTTGATATGCTGTTGGGTAATTCACTGCATAACAACACATCATCTTTTATCATACTCATTTTTATCTTAATATGAACTAACTACTAACAATAACTGCACAAATAAACGTTGTGGAGCAAAAAGTACTTCTTTTTCCCCACCTGATTTCGTGTACTGGATGTTCTTTTCCCTATACACTCTGTACATTATGTGTGTGTGTGTGTGGAGGTGGGAGGACCAGCCTCTCCAAGGATGATAGTTTGCCAAGGCCAGCCAATATCCCTGAGCACGAGTGTGACCATGACACACACGGCTCCCGCTGGCTGCATCAGCCTCCAGGGGCTGATTGTATGATAGTGATCTGATGATGGTTGTAGTAGCTGATTGCAAAGGCTTTTATTGTCCTATATAACATCAGCAGGCGCCCCCTTGCATTATTCTGTCTGTCGTGTCCACCGTGCGCGTGCGTGTGTGCATGCATGCGTGCGCGGTATGTGACTTACAGGGAGAGATATTGTTCGGGAATCTGTTTGGTGGTGTTTTGTTGTCTTAACCTATTTGCATGGTATTAAATCCTCTTTTTCCCCCTTTTAAAGCTTCATTTATTAACATGTTAAGACAATAAATAAAAGAGACATTAAAGTAAAACGTGTCAGAGGGAGGAAAATCAAAGGAAAAAGCAGATAATACATCCCTCCTTTTAAATTCCTCCTCTCCCTCTGCCTATTCCCGCTCACAAAAGGCTTCTATGGACCAAGGGAGCACTGGTGCTAATAATGTTGATGCTGTGCCAAGCCCAGCTGGTGGTGCCCGGCACAGGGCATCGAGTGTCTGCTCTCCACAGTCGCTGTCTTTAAAAGGCTCTCTCCTCTGCCAACTGGGATCAGAGGGAGTGAGATCACATTGCTGTAATGGACGCAACCAACCTGTGAATCTGTGTGGAGCTCTCTCTGTTAGCTCTGTCCGTTCCCCATATCAAATACCACATCCAAAACAACGGCATACTAAAAAAATCGTTGGACAGGAGCTTAAAATGACACCTAATTAGAGGCTAACACAAATATATACAGCATATTTGATAAGAATAATCAATAATACATGGGCAGATATTTGTTCTTTAAACATACAGACACAATAAATTAACATTTTTTGACGAGCAGCCCTTCAGGGGGGATCTTTTGAAGTTGGCCTTTTTTTTTGCCTATGCTCTCTAGAAAGCCGACAGGATTTTCTAAACCCTTTCCTCTGCATTTCTGTGCCTCGACTCCTTGTAGCTAATTGGTCGGTATATACCATATGTCAATATATATCTGAGATAAGCTCAAACTGGCCGCATCAAGTCATGCCGATGCATCTGTTTGGCTGCTGAACCCAACAGAATCTGCTGCGCACAACTTCTATGTGTGGATATTTAGTAGAAAGCGCCTCCTGTGCACTGTAGAATTTGTTTAAGCTGCAGGGTAAAAGACTGAAATCAGTTTTGAACAAATAAAAGGATTCCCCCAAATGCTGAATCCAATTTCCAGTGAAGTTTATTTGTGCTGTGATTCATATCAGGCAAAATTACAGTATGTGTCCTGTATTCGATATCATATTGACTGGGGAGCTCTGAATTTGGCTCGACACCCGCACCGAGGACCCTCGCTTCGGTCGTAATGCTGAATGCAGCTCGCAGGGGAGAGGGATCCATGTGTGGGTATTCTCCTCCTATTGTCAGGCAGCCATGTGCTACCCTACAAACAAACCCACCGACGGGGGCCAAACGAGAGCCAAGTGCCCCACCACCCCCTCCCCCTCTTCCTCCTCCTCCTCCTCCTCCTCCTCTACCTCTCTGCAGAGGAGCCGCTAAACATGCAGAACCGTAGAAGACAAACTAGAGTGTTGTGTTGTGCGCAGCGTGTTTCACACTTGCATACGGTACAGTATAAACACACACTTGTATGTAAACATGCACAATAAAACGCGCTCTAATCAGCTTGCAGGTTCCTCCATCCTGCTCTCAGTGTGTGGGTGGCTCCCACTCTACTCCCAGCAGTCCTTGTTAATGCAGCAAGGTGTCTGTTCTCTCCCCCCCCTTGTGTATTTCTCAGCAAAAACCTGCTTCCTCCCGCTCTGCCTTTCTTTTTCATTCTCAGCTCACAGTATCCCTAATTCATGCCGGAATAGAAATGAAGTTTACTCAACTCTAACTGGAGTTCTTAGTGAGTATTCTTCTGCTGCGACACACTGTGCTGTAAATATTTTAAAGGTGCAATTTGCAATACAGATGTAAACAAATGGGTCAGCGCATCAAAAAGTCACGGCGTCGTGTAGAAAACCGGCTAATACCACAAGTGTATTGCAACGGTACACACGTTAATCAACAGCCGTGGGGAAGCGAACGCGCCTTGAATGACAGCTCTGTTACAAAAGCAAAAGAGGAGGAGAAACCCCCATGTGTGTTTACAGTGTAACCAAGCAGGGATGAGAGGATTCATCATGTCACTTTTTAGAAGTCTAATGAAGAAACGCAACTGAACTTATGGTTTGGTTTTCTATGAAACACATGCACGATTTGGATTTGGTTTTTAGAATAAAAACTTCAGGGGCCCCTGTTTCACATAAAGCAATTTTGCTTTGGGGGGCTGCAAATGGTGGCGGCCTCACGTCTCACAAATGACTGTCACTGTCAGAAATTACGGATAAATGTGTGAGTTTTTTCGACAGCAGCTCTCAAAACGCACAGGCACGGGGGTCGCAGGTACAGTAACGTGGGAAAAAGGGGGTGGGGGATGCTGGTAGTGGTAGTAGTAGTGGTGAGGCGGTTATTTCATGTTGCAAACAACAGCTTTCATGCTGCAAATTTGGTGAAATGGAACCCAATCCCAGCATGCATCATTGAATCCTGTGTGCGTGGGTATGCAATTTGTATCCCGTGGGGGGGAAAAAGGCGGACTGCCATTAACAACGTAGGGATACTGACACAATGCAAACACCAGCATGAGTAGATATTGCTGAAGAAACACCAGCATGAGTAGCATGATATAAACACTGTATAATGAAAACCGTGTGAGATTACGCACAGAGAATGTGTCGCTTTCACTTCATCATCTGTATGTCACCCCGGCTAACTTTCCCTGTGTGCAGCCAAACACAGCTATTTAAGTGAAAAGGCAATATATACAGTCCTACGCTAGGAGCAAATGCAGTGTTGTATTTTTTAATCATTGTCATTAGCAATTATTTACAGTATCCTAGGAAAGTTTGCTGAGCGTGCATGTTTTCTGTGCTGAATCGAAGTTAAAGTTTCCTGCCCGAGGATACGTTTTGCAATAGCTGCTGACAGAAAGGAAGAAAACATCATCATCACGGTGGCTCGGAAATGTGTTAAGTATCTTCATTTCGCTTGTGTTTTCATGCTTTTTAATGCTGCCCCATGTGAACCGTAGAAGCAGCCCCATCATGCCGCTCAGATTACCCAAACAACTGCTCTCTATTAATAACAGAGTCATTATTAGGAGCTATTACACCAGAATTTTCAATTGTGCCGAGGACACTGGAGAACATCCAGTCCTCTGTTGTGGTAATTATAGCTCAATGAAATGTAGACATAAATGAAATGATGCAGATGTAAAAAAAAAAATATCTGGGCCTAAAGCTTCAGCGAGGCGTACGGCTGGGGAGCTGTGTTTTTTTTTTTCTTCCCCTCAATTAAATCCAAGTTAGTTTGGTGAAAGGGGGATTTAAAAGAATTCAAATTACAACAAAGCGTTAAAACCAAATATCTCATTAGCTGCAGGCAATAATTATACACAGATGGGACAAAATAACGATCAGATTAGATGTGAAAATATCTAATCTGTGTATCTATCTATCTATCTATCTATCGGTGCACAGGTTTTCGGTCTCTAACTGCTGTTAATTCACACGAGTTACAACAATTGGAGTTACAAATGACTCCGGGGACGTGGTTAAAGAGTCGTCAGATGATGAAGCCGACGATATCATCTGTAACTCGTGCGTCCGCAGCACGCAGACGTCCTGGACTAATTAGCATCCCCAAGACTTATTATGCATCGCTCTGTGTCAGAAATGCTTCTGACAAACAGAGTTGAGAGGCCGAGGCCGAGGCTGAGTGTGTTTGTGTCTGCGCTGAGTCTAGTTTGGCCGAAGAGGGACTTCTCATTATGCATTCTTCCCTGAGACAACACTCGGCCTCACCCAAGGCGCAGAGTGTCACTGTGATTATACACTCGCCTGCATTAATGCGAGCCTAGTGGTGTGAGAAAACATCACATGCACCTCTCTCTCTCTCTCAACGCTCGGAACATCCCCCCACCGCCGTCTCTCCTGCCCGTTCTCCTACTCCTCCTGTTCATCATCAACAATAACCCCCCCACTCCCACTCCACCATACTCCACCCCCTCCAATCCTGCTGCCACCATTTCACCTACTGCACCTTCCTCCTCCTCCACCTCCTCCCATCTCAGTCAATCAATCCTTCATGAAATCACAAGGTGACACGGGCGGCGTTGTCCTGGTAACCACCGCTACACAACTGTTGCCTGGCCACCGAGCAGCAAACAAGCCCAGAGCCCAGCAAGGCTTCTGTGTTGCAGAGAATGACAAGGTATGAGACAGAGAGACAGAGAGAGATGGAGAGATGGAGAGATGGAGAGATGGAGAGGGGGGGGAATAAAAGGCTGGAGGGAGGGTCGCGGGTGGAAGGTCACACACTGGCTGCCGCAGCCCTCCTACACTTTCATTTAATGATACCCTTCAAGGTGGCTTCTCTGCCCAGAAGCACAGCGGCACAAATGTCGGGCAAATCCACAAATTAATTAGACACATTTGCGTTGCAGAGAAACCAAACATTATTCTAACCCATGCATTTATAATGTAGGTACGGGGTATTTTATTAAACATCCGACAAACTGCTTCGCAATTATGCCTTTGTAAAACCATCAAAATCACAATGTGTGTATTCTCCATCCCTTCATTCACTCACTATAGAGAATCCTCTTGGGTCGGATCACTAAAAGAAAAAAAAATACATCAGAGCTGGGATTTATAAATAGGGCATTCTAATGAAGCACTTTATCAAGCTTGCATGAGGCTTTGGACGTATTATTTATTATTTAACGGTGGTTCTAGTCCAGTGAGATATGTCAATATGTAGTATAGGATCTGACAAAATGATTCATGCAATGCTAATTAATCAATTCAACATTCTCCACTAATATCCATTAATTTCCGGTGAAGGGGGAAAAAAATCAAGTGATTTAACCTCTTTGTGTATTGCATTAATCTTTTTTTTTTGCATACATAACTAGTTTGCTTGTTTATCTGCATTCGGGTGCACATACATAGTGTTTGTGTGGAAATAAAATGTGATATTTCTGTATTTACAGAAGTGTGAGCTGCATGTTGACAAGATATTATAGTAAACTGTGATGTATTTGCATGGTTTTATTTCAGAAATTGAACTTCAAAGACATTTATTTTCATGACTGAGTGTTTGTTTTCATTTCTGAATGTATGTCAGAAGGCAGTGATTGATATATGAATAGGCATCATGCACCGTGTCTAATCTGAGGGCCTTGTCTTCACGTCTTTGATGTAAAGACACTTCTTTCATTACACAGATTTTGTGTAGCACATCTTTAATCTGCCAAGAAGAAAGAAAGCCCGGCTAAAAGATTGAAAAAATAAAAAAAACAGGAAAAAGGTGTTTGTCTGCAAGGAAGGTGTCGTGAGGGAAGGGGGGGTAAATGGACTGTTTACAACAAGAGACACAGAGAGGGACCTTGAACGTCCATGACGAGCTCCATTCCCGTTTTCACTTTCAAATCACCTTATCCAATGCTTTTTTGGATGGCATCCTAAAAAACCAAGGCCATAATTTCCATCCAATTTGCTCCCTCTCTCTGCATGAACACTGACAGATTGTCATATTTTGGCCACGCTCCCAGAGGAGAGTTGTGAGAGGCAGGAGGGCAGATAAACGGCTATTACCATTCACACCGGCTCATTACTGAGCATTTAGACCCAGGAGCACCAGCCCAAAAGCTCCACACAGTGGGCGTTCGTGCCGCTCCCGTACCCGCCCCGGGAGCCCTGAACCATGCAGCTTGTGATTGACAACTCTGTCTTCTATTGTATTTTTCAAAACAAAGATTTATTTAATCCACGCCATGTATAACTTCATAAAGATCATATTATACAAACGGCATAATATCCCCAAAGGTGCAGTTACACTACAAATGGCTTCCAATTATTGCGTTCGCTCGGAGATAGAGGAGTAATGTGGAGCTATGAGCAGGATTTTACATTCGCGGCACAACTCATGCATTACATAAGCAGCATAAAAAAACCTTTCAACGTACCGTCATGAATCCATCCAGCAGGCCTGAGTCCGGTTTGGGCGGGGCTTGTAGCCGCTCCATTGACCACTTCTCAATGATTGATGACACCTGAGAGTTTTCTGTGTTGAGGATGCGGAACCCAGTCATGTTGACTCCACTGAAACGATACGGCTCCATGTCCAGGGCAAAGAGGTCCTGGAAGCATAAAGACGAAAGTCTGGATGTGTTGGAGCAATTAATTTCTCATCTTTGGGTTGTGTGCGCGCCGCTTATTTTCTTAACATTGTTAATAATTCAACGGCTACTTGAGTGGCAGCTTTAGCAAAAGAAGTGAGAGCACAGAGTACAGTTGAAGGTATTTCAGGAGTTGTTTGATCTCATGCAGAGGCAGTAGCCTTGATTAAGGCGAGGCTTTCAAGGTTACAGGCAGGCTTTTGGTGGACTGCCATCTATCATGTGGAAGCGAAAGGACAACCCAATTGTCCTGCATACAGCATGTCTGGCATCTCACCAGGCAGATGTCTCTGGGACGCAACAACACAGTTGACAGAGCAACAGCAGGTGATGTACGCTAGAGTGGGGTGTGGGGTGTGAGGGAGGGGGCGGGGGGGCATGGTCAATGTTTGCTGTCCTATTCTGAAAGCAGCATGGATGGCTTGGTACCAGTATACAACAGTTTTGGCTAGCACAGTGGCCTCCAACCTGCCAAACACTGGCGGATGTTAAAGTAGGCATGTTGCCACCTACACAAGCAGCAGCAGCAGCGGCAGCAGCAGCGGCAGCGGCATGCCGCGGAAACACGCCTATAATCACTATTCTCTCTCCTCTCCCAATGACATACCTGCTGTCATCCTCTGCCCTTTCATCCAGCCTGGTTCTTATGGGAATGCACTAGGGATGGCTGTGTGTCCTGTTCACTGGTAAATGTCTTTTTCAGGTCAGTTTTCTCCAACCTTTCCCTCACCTTTTTTGCAATTGTGCTGCAAACAACACAGCCATGCCATTTATTTGTTAGAGCTATAATGGACCAAATGGGTGACAGTCTCATCTGCTCAGGGCTATTATCTGAGCTCTCTGTCTTCTTTTCTCTGTACTCAGCGAAGATGTGCTGCTTTTCCTCTGGAGCGTAACAATCTTTGTAGTGGCTAGATCAAAGAACTTTGGAGAACTTCAATCGCTGCCAATCGCAGTCAGAATATATATTTCCAACTGCTTTTGTTTCCTACACTCGGGGTTGTGGACAGCCACGTGGGGTGAAAGGGCTGGTGCAAAATTTAGAAAATAAACAGAAGTTAAACTTTTGGATCTGAGACTTTGAATGCAAATAATATATTCATAATCAACTACATGACAATGAGTCTGCCTCAGAAGGCCAATCTATTTCCATCGCCAGAAAGATGGGTTGTAGCTCAGGTTCAAAACGCTTTACACAAATCAGAATAATGGGATATGTTTTCTTTGACTGCTTTCTAGTTGAGTTATATTTAATTTTCTTCTCAGAGAGGAAAAACTACTATCAGAAATGTTACCTTGCAATAAATAAAAACAGGTGTTTGCACTGCAATAACCCAGGAAAAGCAAACTATTCAAACCCTGCACATTTTCACACAGGCAGGCGCGCAACAGAAATGGAACAAACAAATTGTGTATAATTGCCTTTTTCCCCCAAATAAAAGTGGTGCGAGTGTACTTACCAGGGTAGTAAAAATATAATGGTAGTACTCTGTCATCATACCCATGGCCAGGGCCTACAGGGAGGAAAGAGAAAGTGAAAAGTAAGTGAGACAAAAATCAAAGATTAATCGCTTAATGTGCTTATTACTCTGTTCGTCTTAATTCATTTAACTTTTACTTAACCTGCACAGTCTCTCTAATGTTGACACCACCTGCCTGGGCAGGAAGTTAACTGAGGATGGAGATTTATATTTAAAGAGCATATCCAGAACAGTCTGACTTGGTGCTAATGGTTGATTAATCGATTCGCTGTATTAATATCACACTTAGACTGAGACGCAAGTTTAAACGTCAGACCAGCAGCCGCTGAGTGCGAAATTCAAACAACACATTTATATTTCCATTACCTGTTTTTTTTATTTAATTAGATACTTTTCACACAAAATGTGTTGTTTGTCCTGATATGATGTTGTTTATTTCACAACTCCATCTCAATGTGATAAGAAAAAAAAGGACTTCCAAGAATTCTTGTTATTCTCTGTGAGCTCTGTTTTTTTTTTCAGTCCAGATAACACAGTGTGTGGTCACAGCAAACAGAAGAATAGTTGGAATGCAATGTACACACCAACCTAAAGCCCACAGTTTTCAGGAAAAGTGCTGAAGTCATTGAGCTGAGCTGTTGACGTGGAGTATTTTTCAGATTTTTTTGTGCCAGCTAAGTATTCACCATCAATAAATAATCATTCTACTTGCTTCCAATAGACACGCAGCTGTATCAAGAATTCAAACAGTGCAATATACTCGTGAGAAGGCTTCAATTCAATAAGAACCCCCGCAGTTTTCATAAATAATCTGCCTCTGTTAAATGAATTTAACATGCCTGTGAGCAGAATTAGGCTTTCTAATTAAAAAACCTTTATTGTGCAATGGAGAGCATCCATTATGACGGGTCAGTAGTAGAGATCTAATATTCTGCCGAGAGATTAAAGCTGCATGGAGCAGAAAGTATAGGTATCAGAAACATTTGCATCAGTGCTTAAAGAGAGAGAGGATAATAAAGGGAACGCACATGAACTTATTGTTTTAGTATAATGAGTGAACTGCGAGTCTACGTATGGAGCACTGAGCCCGTGTTTCTATAAGGGGACATTATGTAAATTTTGGGACTGCAGCTAATTCACTTTTAATTAAATTCAGGGAGCGCTATGATAAAATTACCCATCTTTTTCACAAAACGTAGCAGACTGTTCCATCAACCTAACTGTTATTACTGTCGGTGAATAGCACTGAATATGGCCGCAACCAATGATCAGTGTCATTGCCAATTATTTTCTTGATTGATCACTAAGTCTACAGATGTAAAAAATAAAATAAAATAGGGAAACTGTGGAGAAAAATGCCATTTGTATTGGCTCAGACACAAACGTCACATCTTGAATTTGCTCCGATCGGCGGTGGGAAACCTAGAAGTACTGTACAGTTCAGAGCGCCACGTACGCTCCCTCAGGTTTGGTTTCGCAATGATTTTATCTGCCGATCTGTAATGGCTCATTAAGGTGGGCTCGTACCTGCTTTAGGATCCAGGCAGCCATCTCATGTCCACAATCAAAGATGACATGGAACTCCTTTGCTTTCTTCATCTCCTTCAGAAGTGGCTTGGCATCCTTGGTCTCTGTGGGCAGCTGTCGGATCTTCAAACGAATGTTGTATCGTGACGGCGCCTTGATCAGCTCCTGCAGTCGAATGAGACCTGCAGACAAAGAGGATACATATAGCGTGAAAAATGAATTTTAAAGATGTAGCAACATAGTGTGTTTGATCTGCCGCCATTTTGAAGTATCGCTGATGCCGAGGAGGCCACAAAAAAAAAACCCCAGCTGGATTCAGGTTTTCTCAGCAGAAAAAAAAAGGCTCATATGCATGCATGCCTTCCTAATCCACAGTCTATTGATCCTCCTACTCATGCCTGGCAAGCAAACAGACTGCTACAGACCTATCAAGAGAATTTAACACCAAGCCAGCACATTGCACTCTTTTATACCAAAAGCACAAAATAGAAAGAACCGCGATCTGCAGCCTCCTACAGAAACTTCCAATCCCACAGAAGGCTCCCGAGTGTTGAATCGCTCTCGTCTTCCATGATACCATACAGCAGCATGGAATAGGTTCAATTTTACCCTGATGGAAAGCCGTGGTCAATCCGGTCTCTCCTGTCTCTCTCGCACACACTTCAAATGTGCTCTGATGAGAGCGGCTCTGTTTGCCCACCTTGTACTTGCCCCCAGGGAGCCCGACGCCGCCGTCGCATATTGAGCTACAATCTTCACCTTTCATTTCTCGACCACACGCTCAGGTAGAAAGCTCTCCGGGAGATACTGTGATGAGATTACAATGAGTTTCTCCCTCAGTAAAGAACTTCAGAGTCCAGGGATGAAAGAGGCAGGATTGATGGGAGAGATGATTACTTGTCATGGGTATAAAAATGGTTGGAGCAGCAAGGATAGTTTGAGAGGGAACTGGAGAGAGATAGGATTTTTTTTTCTTCATGGAATCACTTTAAGATAGCTCAGCCTATTTTTTATTTTGAAATGAAGTGCTGTGTGAGCAGTTTAATGGTGTTACTGTGAGTGGGGTTGGGTCTCCCCGAGGCCTACAGAAAGATTGGTGTGAAATAGGAACATGCAGGTCTTGTTGTGAAAAGTACTATTGTAGGGAGGAATAGTGAACCTCCTAGAGCTTTCCTCAGGTAATCCCAAAAGATCCCTACTCTAGGGCATGTCTGCGTCTTCCTGTTTTTGTTCATGCTGACACTTTGGGAGGTGTTAAGCAAGGGAAAAAAAATCTGTCAAGGGAGCTCAACGTTTGGGTAACACTGTCAGCGTAGATGTTTGTGGGCTCTGGCTAATGCCTTCAGACTTTCCCCCTGGATCTTCTAACGGCTGTGTGTGAATATTTTATCCCCTCCGATAGTTTTTCCTGCCAGCCGTCAGATAGGCTCCAATCAGCAGCGTGGGGCCCTGGAGCATGAAGCTGTGTGATTACAGCCTGGGACCGGGTGGAAGCGGCAGTGTGGGGGGATGCAATGCGGCTATGCAGCTGTCACACTTTTTAGTGGAGGGGGGGGGTGTGTGTGTGTGTGTGGGGGGGGGGGGGGCGTCAGGTGCGTTACAGCAGAACTGGCTCCATAGAGCGGGCCCGAGCGACTCCTATCTGACAGAGAGAGAGGCGAGAGGTCACCTTTTGGCATCTCACTGGGGCAGTTTGCTGGAGAATGAGGGTGTTAACATACTGGGCTCCAAGGCAGGAATGAAGAGAGGTCAAGGAGATGAGTCAGAATAATGTGGCAAGTGGGACGAGTCATTGGGATATCATCCGAGGTTAATGCACAGGCGCCGGCGACGCTGCAGGACTGGCTGTTTACTAGGATGTATGCAACAGATGTAAAAGACACACTGGAGGAGACAAAGCAGCAGTAAAACTAATATTTCCAAGACACCATTAGTTGATAAAAAGGAGCAGAAAAGGGTTTAAATATCTATTTAGAGGCACAATTTAAGATGTCAACCCGCAAGACAATATTCATTTCCTGAGAGTGGGGAGTGAATTCATTATGCAACCTGTCTAAATTTTAAACCTCATCTCAACTCTGTCTAATTTACTTACATTAAGTTGTCAGCCACATCGTGCCAAATTGCTCGTAAATTGCGAATAAGCATTTGAATATTGTTATCTCCTCCGGAGCGGTTACACTTTACCTCATAAAAATATCACTGCACTCCAGCTAAAATATGACTGGTCTTTTAAAACGCACATTATGAGCCACTCCACAAAGTCACGGGACAGACAAAATGGCTCAAAGACACATTTGATAGCCACCCTCAGAGATCAAGTGTCTCTGTGTGTTATTAATGGCTGTTGTCGGCCCACACATACTACAGTCCTGCATTGCATTAATCTGAAGAGACATTGGGTCATTCTGGGTAATGTGGTCCACTTTTTTTTTTTTTTTTTCTTTTTTTTTTTCAATGCTGCTGCTCACTCTCCTGGAAGACTGACACGGGCAGCACCTGGAGGACTGAGGCAGAACAGTAAGCTATTGATTTCTGAATTAACTTGACAGGTTACAAAGCACTCTCTGAACTCTGAGGAGCAGTGCTGCTTTTTGTAGCTCACCTGGTACCTCTTGCTTTTCTGGACAGTTTAGACTGTAAGAGAGCTGCAGGTTTTTAAACAGTGACACATTCATCACCACACACACACATACACACACACACACACACAAACAGGCGCACCACTGGAAGATGAAGACGGACAACAACTGTACCTGTACCTGTGCTGTCGTCGTAAACCACGGTGACCGTTCTCCACTTGAAGAAGTGCACCAGGTCGAGGATGGCTCTGCTGAGGGAGGAGAAGTCGGGGAACAGGCTGACATAGTACGAGTCCCTGTTGTCTGACACTTGATGCTTCCACTTGGTCTGGATGTGGGGCACTCCCAGAGCGTTGCAGATGGATTGGACCGCATTGGCCGACGAGCTGTGCGAGGGGCCAAAAATGGCCGCCACCCCGAGAGAAAGCTGGTCACATGCTGGTGGGAGAGCAAGAGAGTCGGTTTAGTGTTTCTGCTCAATTTACCGTTTGAAAAATAACAGTTGTTTGATAATGACCATGGCCAAATTGATTTGATTTGAATTAATTCAACTTACTCTCAATTTAATTCAACTTACTCTCAATTTGTATTTTATTTTTAAAGGGACAACGAGGAGTTTGTATTTGGTTATAAAAAAGTCTCACATTAATGTGGATGAATCTACGCTACCCACACTTGTTAATGGCTCCATTTTCGATAAATATATCGTTTTGTCTCTATCGTTATTTTGTTATTATAATTAATGGTGGAAATGCTGGGCGAGCCGACCAGCGTTTCCTTACTTTCGGTTTCGCGGACGCTGCCCGGCGGGCCATGGGAATAACACCGCTGAATCGCCGTTTATGGTCGGAAATACGACGGTATCTGATCGTCTTCGAACCTCTGACTTTAATTCTTGATGAATGAAAACATTCTTGGCACAACGTCCGTCTTGCGCCGGTCCAAGAATTTCACCGTGCGCGCAGAGGCTCATGGTAAATGTAGTATGAAAACACTTCGCTTTCCAAAACTCCTCGTTGTCCCTTTAACATTTAAAAATAATTTACAAAACCTCTGTGGAAGTTTAAACTATGTGCATAGTATAAAATAGTCTCAAAAAAATGTATTTCTGTTTCTGGGCATCATTTGAGTCAGCTGTTTTTTTTTCTTTCTCCTTTCTATCAGTAAAAATCTAGATCTTGTCCCATGTATATGTGCATGAATATGTACGTACATGATAAAATAGTAAGCCAACAAGGATAAACGATCATTCACAATAATACTCAATTAACCTCTGAGTCTTTTCTGCGATGTCTAAAATCCCTGCTAATTAGTGTTTTGTATACCTCACAATAGTTCTGGACCAGACATGCAAAAACACACATTTACATTTTTTATTTTTTTTGGATTGATGGACACTCTGTGCAAAGTTCTCCAAAAACCTGTTACATTACCACCATAAAGTTTTGAAATAAATGGCTGTCGTATGTGGAAGGCAATTTTTATTTCTATGAGATTTCACCAACATTCACTTGAGGCTCTGTTAAATGTCTCCCTCATACGGCCGGACTCACCTTTCCTGGAGGCCTCAAAGCTGTCGAAGATGTTTATTCTCTGGATGTCATAGGTCAGCGTGGTGTTGGGGAGCAAGGTGCGGTTCCTGTTGATTGTGTTCAAGGCAAATTTAAAGGCTAGTTCCTCTGCTCCGGAGGGGCCACTCTCTATGGATTCAAATATTCCACCTGTGGGTCGAGAGAAAAAAAACAAAGAAAAATAAGCAAAGAATAATAACTCTGAATAGCCACTTCCTTCTCCTGTAATTGCAATAGATTCCTTAGCACAAGTGACATTCAAGTAAATGGTCGATATGATGCAGGCAATTACAGCTCAAGTAGTGCTATCATTTTTAACACTTCAGTGTTTGTACTCTCATATTATTGATGCCATTGTGTTCGCTGCTTCACAGAGCTCAGTCATGAGCTGACATGAAACAGATCTACAGTGCGGATTAGGCGTTTGGATCTCGGCTGATTTGCATTCGGTGGCAGTCGTCAGTGTAATTATAGGCAATTAGTTCTGTAGGGAGGTGAGTTCAGGGGTGGGTGCCCTTCTTTAACTCCCTCGCTCAGCCTTGACAGAAAGGTTCACTCCTCAATTTTGTCCCATTGATTTTAATGATTCTCAAATGAGAGGAGAGCAAAGAAAAACAAGTGAGCAGGGAGCGAAGAGATTAGGCTGAAAATACAGAAAGAGGAGGTATAGAAAAGTCGTATAGAAACAGAGAGATAGAAAAAGAGAGACTGGCAGTGAAGGAGAAGGTCAGACGAGTCAGAAAGGCATAAAAATAAAAAAACGCCGGGAAATATTTGAACACACTCGTTAAAAAGAAGTCGACTCCAAGGTTCAGATTCTTATTTCTGCCTCACATTTCACTGTTACTTTGGTTGGTGTTTAATGGGAGAGCATCCTGAAGGGAGCGCCACGCTGAGCCTGCCTGAGAAATCTTGTTACCTTTTGGATACATGAGAATCACACCTAGCGATGCTCATTAATTGACAGAGTAAAAGCCTCAGCAACAGAAGAAACAAACAATGCACACTGCTTCGCCCACCACCTGAGCCAGACAGTATAATTACCGCGGCAAAGTAAGGTGTTGTCACCTTTAAAAAACAGCACCCGTCAGGCTCGTCAGTTATTTCTATAAAGCTCCAGATGGTATGGAGGACGATGATGTTTGAACTGACCCTGAACCAACGTTTTAATCATCTCAAGATTATTTCACCATCAAATTTACTTGAACTTGTTTCACACCTGAAAATCATTTAAAAAAAACACACCATTCAATTTAATTCCAACCTACATGGTCAGATTTTCATGATCTGTTCTTCTCTCTTTCAAGTGTTGCAAAGTAGATTCATTTTTTTTGTTCCATCTAATTTACAAGCTAGTCACCCAGGACATGTCTAATTTCAGGTGTAAATGGGGTCAGTGAGAATGATAACAGAGTATTTTTCACACATCCATCATTACAACGAAGCAAAGCCATTACAAGGAAACGCAATATGCCAGAGCATGTAGCACACTGACGTATTAATATGTAAAAAAAAAAAAAAAAGAAAAAAAAAGAATATTACTGTGTCAAACAGCGGGAACTGCTGTAGAGTCAGGCAACCAATTTTCAACTTTCAAAATAAACATGATAAAAAATAAATAAATAAATCAAAGCTACGTTCCATCAGCTTGAGCACCTTTGAGGATGGACTAAATCCTGAGAAAAAGCTTTACAGAAAATCAAACTTAAAAGAGAGCGGACTGGGTGGAGCGAGGGGAGATGAAAGAAGGGTTTGCGGGAGCCGCTCTGAGAAAACGCTCTCTGAGACAAGAGCAAAGTTCAGGAGTCCATCCACGGTTCCCACCCTCTCCGAGGACGGAGAGCCAGTTTGATGAAATCCAAACTGAGAAAAAAAAAAGAAAAAAGTTTAAAGCCTGTTCATTGATTCAATTACAGAGAGCGAGGGAAAAGTGGGACTGAAAGGGGGAGAGAAAAAGAGAGAGAGGGGGAGTGACGCATTTTTAAAAGAGTGGAGAAAGAGCGAGAGGGCTTTACATTAATAGACCCAGCAGGCTATAAATAGCAGCTGGCCACAGCAGGGAATGATAGAAAAGGAGTGCAGGAGGGCAAAGAGGATGTCATTAACTTAGGGAAGTGAGCTCCATCACTGTCACCACGGTACAGCCAGACAGTGTGTTGTGCTTTCTTTACATATGTATGTCCACCAATAGAGAAGTGAAGAAAGTGAACCAGGGTTTTTAAAAGACTGCACAGTCGACAGATAAGGCACAAACTTATAAAGGCGCTCAAGTACATGTTTTGTGTCACTGAGTGAGTCATAATAATGAGGTTTTCTCGTGTTAGTCCTCCTGCTGTACAACGGGGGCCGATGTGATGTGAACATGTTGCTATTCACGGCATTTCATTTCACTGCAATGGCACATTAATCTTCAAAAGAACGAATCCCCGAGAATCAGCATTAAAGATGATGGGAATCATGTCAGTCTGACCTAATAGATAATTATTATACTATTGCCCCGAGGGAGCAGATGAGGCTCCGCTGGCCTGTTCAACGAGTCTGAAAAGGAGCATAAGGATATTAAGTTAGGTTCATCAGATTTCTTTGGCACGCTGTATGGCTCGGACATGCTGGTTTTTTAGAGAAACTATCTCTCTCTGGGGACACAGAGGAGCAGAAACATTAAATTAAGTACTTCAAAGGAGATGTCAAATATTACATTACCTTGGAATAACCTTGGAATCTAATGTTACGCGAGTCTTTGGTTTGCCTTTTCTTTAGAGAACGGATCCTTTAGTCTTGTTTACACTGAATCGTGAATGTGACATTTCCTCCCATGGTAGACTTTCAGCATCTTGGGAAAGACTTGCACACATTATTATAGGGTGTAATGTATATTTAAAGTCTAATAAAGCTCTGTCTTGTACCATCCATCCTCCTCTCACTACTGGCTGTTGGTCCGTCTGATTGCAGGTGTGTGAGTTACAGCTGGGATAATCAGTGTGTGTGTGTGTGTGTGTGTGTGTGTGTGTGTGTGTGTGTGTGTGTGTGTGTGTGTGTGTGTGTGTGTGTGTGTGTGTGTGTGTGTGTGTGTGTGTGTGTGTGTGTGTGTGTGTGTGTGTGTGAATTATGGAGCCGCCATCATTGGGACTGGAGTGAATTATGGTGCAAATGAAAGCTCTGAGTGAGTTATGAGCTGGATAATCACCCTGACGAAAAAACAGGCTTGCTGATCTGAGTGTCTCAGTGTGTGTGTGTGTGTGTGTGTGTGTGTTTGAGGGAGAGAACGACTGAGCAGAAGTGGAAATGAAAGTGCAGTGTGGGAGGGTGTCTCCTCTATGTAAATTTTATTCTCTTTTAATGTTTGTTCAGTATTAATCAAGTGTATTTTGGACTGTACAGAAAAATAGTAACTTGGTTTCATACAGATGTAAATTTTATTTGAAACTATAATCTCAGTCAGCAGCAACCTTTCTCCTCCTGAAGGACACACAACAACAGTGTTGGTATTTTGGTAAAACACATTCTGCTGCTCTGAACAGAGATTAAAACTAAGATTGTATTTCTGTGACTTCAGTAAATATAGTAAATAATATCAAGGGCAATTTACTTTTACTACTAAAACAACTCTGAATGAAACTACACTATGCTCTCTACTCAAGGATGCTCTTGTACAATGGGAGACGGGAGTCAGATATGTTGCCATGGTGACTAATGCATCTATATGGCTGAGAGGCATCTGCAGTTTTGGAACCTGAACAGCTGATTGGTGGAGGAAGGGCGTTGTGATAGTGCGGACGGCCTGTCTCTGTGACTAATGACCAGAAGCGCAGCTGCTTGGATAGCGGTGGTGCTGTTGGGTGGCTGCCATGGCAACCGATGAGCAAACTTGTCGCCAGGGCAAGTGGCTCAGGTATGCACATGAAGTCACTCTGTTAGGCTGTAGGACCTCCGCCCACCACAGCCCAGCCCCCCCGGCCTCTTTCTGTCTCCCTGCGTCTTTCAGCCCGTGAGGATCGCTGCCACGAGCCAAAAGGCAGGAGGCAAAAGTGATGGAAATGCTCCGTAAATATCCCAGAAATTCCCAGTGGGAGCGCTCCCTGACATGTTTGGCGGTGAATGGGACATGATGCATGAAGGCCTGCAGAGAGTCGCCGCCCCTGGTCATTAATCTGAAGCTCCCCTTGCGGTAGACTGACCTTCCTACGCTGCACAAGGGCCAATTCCAACGCTCCCCGAAGATCCCCGGAAAGCTGACCAGGGCACGGGATACATCAACTGTGCAAGGCGCTTGCCAGAGCTATGATATCACACAAACAAGCCATCATCAATGTAGCCGGTATGAAATTCACCAGGATGATATCTGGAGAGACGCATGTTATGACTTCATTCGTCTTACACATGGCTTCACTGTTTGCTGATGGAGTGACGTTCTCTTCTATCTTATTCCACATGTAAGGCCAGAGACAAATGCTGCTCGTATACCGTTTGTAACAGAGGTGATACACAACACAGTAAATTTTTTGACAATACAGCTACATCTCCTCAGGCTTTGGCTCGGAGATAGTATCTCACAGAGAATTGGTTTTGTAAGAGCAAGATAAGAAAAGCACTAAACTTGGTTAATAGAGTTCCTTTTTTTCTATGAAGACACTCAGATCATTGTTTGCTGAATCTAGTAAACTAAGGTTTAATAAAAATAAATCAATAGAATAGAATAGAATAGAATAGAATAGAATAGAATAGAATAGAATAGAATAGAATGGAATGGAATGAAATGGAATAGAATAGAATGGAGTGGAATGGAATAGAATGGAATGGAATAGAATAGAATAGATTTAAAATCCCTCTCCCTAGACCAAGCAATAAAAACATAAAAAGGATCCATCAACTGGAAAATCCAGTTCAAAACACTTCATATGAACACAAAAAAAAGCAAATCAATCCTGTGACTCAGCAATACATCAATAACTTAATCAACCATCCCGTTAGAGTAATGGAAACTGAGCATGATACCAGTAGAAAGCAGCTTATGTGAACAACAGTTTAGCTGTTGTTATCCGACTTGTTTGGCTTGTTGGTATTTTACTCCACAATGGAATCACTTGTGTCACCCTAAAGCCTCCTGACACAGGGCTGGACTGTCACCTGCCACCGCTGGACGCTAAGCCTCAAGGCTGACTCACACATTCAAACATACACGTGTAGAAACACACACAATCACGCACCTTCCAAGATTGAGCCTAAACAAACCTGTCAGGTAAGAAACAACTGAGTCTGGGGAAAATGTGACTGATGTGAGAATTTAAAACCGACGCCTGCGGCATTCAAAGACACCTCGGTTCAGTTGCACTCGGGGTAATAATTAGCTCTACCTTTTGCCAAAAGATCAATCTCATCAATCTCTTATAATGAGCACACGCACGCACACGCATACACACACAGTCTCCAATCGGAAATGTGTGCCACCATGCTCATCTCTGACCCAACTCTGAGTGGGAAACCAGTGATCATATAACATGTATTAATTCTGAGCGCTGGCAACAGATGTGCTAATTTGCTAGGCTCTCTCTATTCATAATAATGTGCCAGCTCCCTCCTCAAAATATGTGCTAATTTGCAAGGGCTCATTGTGGATGTGCTAAACTACCGGCTGACATTTTGTGTGCTAATTTGTCAAGCAGGGACCCCTTTTGGTACTAATTGTGCCAAACTGTGAGTACACTTCCACAGGCCTTGAATTGCTCAAGTCCCAAATGACTTCTCTCTGCTCGCAGTTTCCAGCCTCTCCACCGCTCTCAAATTGCGACTGCAAACTGAAAAGAAATACCAACTACTGTGAAAATATGATGTATAAGCACTTAGTGCACACGCTCGCCCCGCATGCACACGAGCACAGTCACACACACACACACACGCACAGTCACACACTCACATTTCATAGAAATATGTGCCTGCTCTTGAGAACAGACAAGCTCCTTTAAGAAACACAGGAACAAACCTAGAGTCAATTGCTGTGGCAGTTTTGTAGTATCATTAAATGCACATACACACACACACACTACAGAGGAATAATGGCCTGTTCCTCAGATTTAAAAAGCTACTTACGCAAACATGAGGTCATAACTACTGTTTACTATGATGATGTGTTATATTAAAATGCACCATTCTGCTGAAATATTTCCCCATCATCACGAGGCATAAACACACCTACATATCTTATGACTATATTCACAAAATGAATATAGTCCCAGTCTTGAGTTTCAATTACCTGCTTAGACAAACAGAGACACAGTGAGAAGCCAAGTGCATGTTGTTGCAGAGGCAGTGTGCGCCCCACACACACACAGACGCACACATATTCCCAGGGAGAAGCTTGTTTTTCCTCCTAATTGTCAAGTACACAAAGTATTTCATTACATCAAAATTGTCAATCAATACTTCACACAAACACAAACAATTCTATTTAGGGCTGCAAGCTATGATTATTTTTACCGTGTTTTTTGGGGGCAGCTATTCTTTTTAAGTTGACTGATTAATTGTTTGATCGTTTCTTAATGCTTAATAATTAAAAAAGGAAGACATCTGGCGTGACATGAAGGAAAAATAGGATGCTATTCATCAATCACATGGTCTTATTTGCGGAGGTGACACATGAAAACCATGGGATTCAGGTTTACAGCAATAGAAACAGAGCAAGGAGGCAAATCCTGACGTTTGATAAGCTCATAGTTATTATTCATGCTATAGCCCGGTCGGTACAAATCACATGCACTTAATGTTACTGCCAACCATTTCCCAGGTATAGAGCTCTGACATGAAGAAAACCGTAGAAAGCCCCACGCTTGGCGAAAGAGTAACAATATTTATTGAAGCCTCTGATGTGCACAAATCAACAGAGGCGCACGGAGCAGAAGGCAGCCATTATAGTGGCTGTAATATAACATGCAGAGAGGTGGCGACGCGTTTTGAGCTCTTCCTCAGTCGGCGCTGAACGATGCCCGAGGAGGAGCAGTCAAGCTTCAATAAATCTTTTCAGTCTTTCCAAGCAAAGACTGCTCAATTGTCTTCATGTTGGTTCTCTGTGGGTCACTCTGACAGTCCCGTTCCCACTGTTACAGTTGGCAAAGCTGATAATAATGGAGTTTCCTTGACTATTATAATGCACCCTCCTCACCTGGTCTGTAATATCTAGTATATCACCAAATGCAATGACTCATTTGTACAAATAAAAAGATTCTTTAAATTGCAGTGCAAACATGCCTATTAGCACTAAACTGTCAATGTTATAATGACTGCCACAATGGGAATGCTAATTCCTCTGTGCTATAAATGTCCCCAGTGAAATGCATCACTGAAGTTCACCGTCATGACGTCTGCTCTGCAGCTGTGGCATGAAACATCACATTTTGGGTGAAGAGTACCTTATCATTTGATTGATGCAAATGCATTTTTGGGGGGGAGGGGGGATGGGGTGGTAATATAGTACCTTTCCTACACTGCATGCTTTATGAGGCTCTCACACTTCCTATCTGACTTCCAAGTATAAACATGAGTATTCCCAACACTCCCATCATGAGGTTATAAAGTTCAAGTAAATAAAACAAATCCCAAAACTGCAGTCACGAGCTTTTTCCGCCGGCACAGAAAATATGTGATATAGCTCTGATATAGCGGCCTGAGGGAGGCAGAGGGACCGCTTACTGAACACAACGCTTCCTAATGCTTCATGCCTCACCCATCTCTGCCATTTCTCTTTCTATGCCCCATCTTTTCTCCCCTTTATCAAACAGCCACACACACAGATATGCACACACATAGCCTACACACACACACATACCATCTTCCTCGCTCCCTGTGACTAGAGTACGTCTATGGTGGCCTCGGCAGGTGACAGATGGCGACCTCACAGCGCTGCTCACTGTAAACTGAGTTTTAATCAAGCCTAAGCACGTGTGAGAGATGCTAATTATCCACTGCAGGCTAAGAGAGGCAGGAGTCCAGCCTTGAGAACATTGCGGCTGTGCATGTGCATCTTCTGGTTTATAATCACTTCCCCCCATTGTGATAAAAAGCGTTTTATCGGCGTTATTACCAGTTATGGCGCCGCAGCTGAGAACTATGAGGCAGGATGGACTGGGTGTCTGCAGCGTCCCTGGACTCTCCAGCCCTCCGGCTGTATCGCTCACCAAAATAAACATGGCTGAGAACTTGACTAACAGTAATCTTCAAGTCTTAAAACAAACTCGCTCGAAGTTAAGCAGTGGGATTTCTCATCACACTTGCCAAAAGGTGGGATGCTAAGACTTTCATCTCACTGACGTGCCATCTCCCAACATTTACATTTCATGAAACCACCACTCCTTTCCCGAAAAGAGAGCGAGAGCAGGATAAGCTCGCAGCACAGCGTCTCATACGTATTCTAACATATATCATGTGGGGCCGACCTTGGTGCCGAGCTAAAAAGAAGTTCAATTTATAATGTTGCAATTAGGTCGCTGCAAATTATATGAGACCTCTTTACTCGCTCCTCTGCTCTCATTCTAATTCTCACCGTTCTCCTCCTCATCAAAATGGCCCTGTATTACACTCTCCCCATTGTAAGTTTGGACAAAATGGCTGTAAAATTAGACTTTCTTTCTTGTAGAAGGGCAGATGTTATCTCCTGTCAGAGCCAAAGGTCAAGAATTAATTCAGGAGGCGGCTCTTTAATGTTCACAGCTGGGTTTTTTCTGCACAGTGATGGAAAGAGAGAGGGAGAGGGAGGGAGAGAGAGATATTCTACTGGATTTTGTTAATCTGATTATTATAATTTTTAATCTTCACATAGGAAATGACAGACGAGATGGTACTGTAAACTCTGACTTAAATATGCAGAAAAAAGAAGCAGTAAATTATAATTATATATTAGATTGGGCAATAACGTGCTAACACACAAAAATTTAATTACAGTGACTGGGAGAGTCATTGCTAGTGGTTTGCAAGACATTTAACTCGTGTTCTTTCACTGCAGCATCTATATAGTGTCTATATTGTCTCATTAAAGCCTTTTCCTGCCATGAAAAGAATATGGAGACTATAGAGGAGGCCGTATAAGAAGCAGATTTAAGCCTTGAGACAAATGGGTATTGTACAGACCCTGCCATGCTCCCTATACGTTATAAAGCACGTCATGTTGATAGCTGCAGTGCTGTGCGCTATTCCAAGTCCGGGGGAAGTTCAATGGAAATCTGAGACTGAAAGGTTGTTCGCTGCTTTGAAATTCGAAGGTACAATAGGAAACAGAGGCCTGGAATGTGTATGTCAAATGAGGAATCGTGCCTTTGTGTGCACGGACACTGAGACCATGGGACGAGGGGAAGTGAAGGCTTGATGATAGGGCGAGAGAACAAAGTAGAGGGGAAGGTCCAGGAGACAAGCTGAGAGCCAAAGGAAGACAAAGACGACACAGAGACGAAGGACAGAGAAGGACAAAGGAGGGAGTGGGGGGGTGGTGGTGGGAGATGGAGAACAGGGAGGAAATAAAAATGGGCAGAGGACTCTATTTTCTGGATTCGGGGGTATTGATTCGATGCTGAAAGTGCACCTCACCGTCACACTGCCTCCTCACAGCCCGTCAGATGTGTTTAGAAAACAACAGGTGACGGGCATGATGTCTAAAGTCGCAGTAAGCTGTAGGTATTTACGCAGATGGCAGACGGATGTGCAGTTGGGCGACCGAAAAATGGGGAGCGTGTGGAAGGAGGGAGCGAGGGAAGGAGAGGAGGAAGAGGAAAGAGTGAGAGGAAGAGAGAGAGAGAGAGGGAGAGGGAGGGGTGGGGCATGAAAAAAACAGATGAGCAAAGGAAACGAAGAGGGAGAAAAGGAGAATAAAAGAGGTCACTGGAGGCAGATAAAAGACACTCAATTAAACGACTGAATGGATGGCCCATTAGACCTGAACGGACACCTGCATCCTCCTCCTCCCCCTCTCCCCCCTCCCCTCCCCCTCCCCTCAGCCACAGGGCAGGAAAATGTCAGCTCCTGGTTTGGGTTCATCAGCCTCCCATGAGCCACTGCTGTAAACAAGCTAGCTGATAATCAGAGCTACAGGTACAAGTCAATATGCTACTCTTTGCTGCAAAGGTGTGTCATTCTTTTCCTGCTTGTTCGGCAAACACACACACACACACACAAGCAATTGCATGGCAGCAGAGAAACAGAGACAGAGAGAGAGAGAGAAATGGGAAAAAAAAGACCTGCACGCTGACTTTAGTGAGGAAAATAGCCAGAGGCATAATGATTTAAAAAATAAAAAATAAAAAAAAATCCCTGAATAATGAAGTTCCTCAAATATGCAAGCTCATTTTTTCCCCTTATAAATAACAAAATATCTATTGAGGATTAATGTAAAAAGACAAAAGAAGAGAGACCGGTGGAAAAGGAAATCAAGAGCCCTGTCTTAATCTCGCTCTCTCTTTCTCTCTGATCCGCAGTTTGACTGTTTATTTCTCCATTTCTCACATTCATTCACACCCTGTTGAGTAGGAAATGCAGAGTCTTTTGTCATGTTCAAAAAGCACTGGCCGGCTGTGGGCTATATCTCACCAGAAGCTATGCGAGGGGGGAAAAAAAGAGGCGATTGGCTTCATTATGTCTCCTAAAATTCTTAAAACAGATTGTGCAAGATGGGAAATCAATCTAAGTCTGTTCCAGTCCACTGTAATGCTTTGAGTGTGTGTGTGTGTGTGTGTGTGTTTGTGTGAGAGAGAGTGTGTGTATAAAGGGAGGATTGCTGGGTCATATCAAACAAATGGGGGAAGTGTGTCGTTCTGAGTGTGGGCGACTTAACAACAGCACCCTGACAAGGCTACTGCAGCCAAAAAGAAGTAGCTTTTTTTTTTTTTTTTTCTTTTTCCACTGAAGCTTTTGTCTGAACGTTTCCCAGAAGGAGGCAGATCTTTTTTTCTGATTTCTTTAACTAATGGCATCTTCCATCTGTTATCTTTTGCTCACTTTAACACACCTTAGACACAAATGCGCCAGCTTCTTTCCAACACTTTCACCTCTCCTTTTTTTTGCGAGCTTCTCGAAAATAAATAAGATTGAGAGGGCGATTAGAGAATGCCTCACAATCACTTTGAGGGAAAAAAAAGAAAAACATCTGAGCAAACAGAAAAGGGGAGTATAGAAATATGGAATTCAACATTGGAGGAGGACGTTTTGCATAGCCCTGCTGGATCGTGGAAAATGTGAGTGTCATGCTGATTCAAAGAACATGATTTTAAGTAAGCCTGTCTCAATACGTCCTCCCCCAGAGCCCATTTCCCCAAGTGTCCTTGGTTCAAACAGAGAAACGTTTTTACATCCGACGGGCTGTGCTGTCAATGGGAGTCTGAATTCTGCTTCCTCTCTTTCAGCCAGTCGCTCCCCTCCTTCTCCTTTTCCTCCTCCTCCTCCTCTTCTCACTCCTTTATTCAACTGGCATGGGGATGAAGGTGAATCACCACATCCTAACCTGATCGGTGCCTCACATCATGGCCAACACAGCCGGAGGGCTTTCTGTAATCGATTGACTTTTGAATCCCATGTAGTTTGGACGTCAATGCTTTCACTTACAGTGTATGTGCCCTCAAATATGTTTACTTGGTCTGCGTGCTCGGAATTCACATGTAATTGCCTCGGTTTATAGGGCACATTAAGACACAGTTTTAAATTCATATATAACTATGGGGGGGGAATTAGGAATGCATATTTACAACTGAGCCCTTTAGCAACAAACGCATGCAACAAAAGGCAATCAGCAGACCTCCTACAAATTAAAACACACATTAAACATTTACTCTAGCTCCCAATCAGCTACATCTGCAGCTTCCATAATAAACCACTGACAAACTAGGTTTGTTTGCCTCTATTAACCAATCAGGTAATTACCACAGTTGAGCTCCTGCAAAGTTAAAGGTCTCTCACATGTAACTCCCACGTACAACGCAGAGCGTGGCGCAAAACACTGCAGCAAAGCGGAAGGTCGATTTTTCAAACCACTTAAAGCGCAGCCAGTTAACAACATACATATATCACACAGAGAGTAATTGAACACGTACGGCCGAGTTCGGAAATGTGACAGACAAATCGAAAGGGAGAAACAAGAAATGTGATAACGTCTGAGAAGCACATCCTGAAGAAGTCGCTGCGGCCTGTGGCTGTTTTAAGTCGTCATTAATTCACAGCGACACGCATGATTAATCCACTCCCACACATCCGTCTTATAGTACACATTTGTTGTTTTTCCTTTTTTTTTCCTTTTGTATACGTGTTTGCATTCTCACAGATGGTAACCTGTGATAGATACACACAGACTGGGGCATCTGGGACTTGGCACTGGTTGCTTGCTATGCTGCCAGTTTCTGTCTTTTTTTTCACAATTCCTCTTAGCAATACAAACATATTGATTCTTATTGATTCCCACCATCTTACGGTCTAGTGGAAGAGAAGACAGTCAAGTACGTAATGCGGCCTAATAGATAGATTCATTAGAGTATAATAAAAATACATATTTGGGTTTAGTTCCCAGTGGAACATACAAGGATATTTGTATTACTCATGTTTTTTTAACCATTTCTCTTTCCTCTAGGAGCTGTTTCATGCAAATCTATAGAGCCGGGCAAATTTTCAGCTTGCTAACACTATACCGCTGACATTTATTCGGAGCTGCAGTGCATGACTCCTGGTCTCCCACTACATTTCCACGGTGTACTCGACTGTCCTTCCTGAGTCTCTTCACAGAAGCCATCACAAAAACAGTAATAAAAGACCACAACTGAGAGTGGGCTGAGAGTGGACTGCTCTGAGGCAAACTAATCTATCTTTACTCGGTATCTGCTGGCTTCAACACTCACTGTTTTTCTTCTCAGTCACACCTCACACAGACTCACCCCCCCCTCCTCCTCCTCTCCCCCTCTCTCTAACAAACACTCTTGTTTTTCTTACACTGCTCAGTGGCTTCAAATTTTCTTCAATCTCCCCTGGTGGGATTGTGAGAAGGACGGATCCACATGTGCTAAAAGATGCACACACAAAAAAAATACACATACATAAATACAGTATATCTATTTCTTACGAGCAGTTTGAGCTCTGACCTTCCGTCAGCTCAGAGCCAGACAACCAGGCAGCTAGACATGCAGCAGGGTCCTTCTCAAGGGACAGTTTCTCAGAACAATTGCACACATAACCCCCTAACCCTCCTGGAGCCCAAGGAATCCCTGAGTGACAATGACAAAGAGTGAAAGGCTGTGAATAATGAAAGCCAATACTGAAATCAAACCCTCCGCAAGGCAGGAGTGGAGAAAGAGGACAGATGTGTTTTGGTATGAGTCGTAAAAAAAAATAGTCCATATGTCAGATGAAGTACTGGTTACACTGCGTACAAAGTCAATCATGTAAAGCCGGCGTCAATGTAAATAATCTTTCTCAAATAGTAGCTGGGAAATCTCAAAAAATTGACTCGATTCTAAACACAACAGGAAAACTAATTTCATACCTCACAGATATTTTCCATTTCGAAATGCCAAGAAATCTGTACCCTGAATTAATCACCATTGAGCCTTTTGTAACTGAGGCATGACAGCAAGACCTTCAAAGAGTCAGGACTGTAAACATGTTTTAGAAATCCATCTAGATATTTCCCTGCTTCAAGCCCATGTGTGGTGCTGCATGCTAATGTACGACAGATCTCCTCTTTGTTCTTGAAACCCACGGTGGGTATTTTTAAACCATGGAAATCATTTGCCAGCAGAGAAGAGATAGTTTCATATTTCTATAAGCTATGGTGGGGCCAAGTGACACATGAATATTTTAAGCAGCTTTGTGCCTATTTAAATGTGTTTGCCGTGAACATGCTGGCAGTGGGCCAGGGCACAGGGTGTTATCCATAATTCCTGCAAACCCAAGCTAAACTCCAGCATGCTGATAATTCAGCCTGGAGGAGAGCAAAAAGCAAATAAAGTCAATTAGCTACAAACTCCCCCTGAATTTGCTCCCTCTACCCTTGCTTGTTCTTGACAACCTTGAAATTCCGCCACAATAGTTGAGGGGATAAAAAGAGTGTTAAATATTAGAAACGCAATAAAGGACCTTTATCCTGGCACAGCATTGTGGAAGTAGCTAGATAAACTTAGCTTCCACCAGAGGGGATTGTGTCTTTTGCCAGAGGACTGGGGGGAAAAAAAGAAAAAAAGACTTGATCTCCTTTCCAAAATGAAAAACAATGTTGTGCTTTAGTCATAATATTCCCAAACATGGCTGAAGTGGGAAAATATAAACATAAGCTGGAAATAAACAAAATGAGCACATATCTGAGTCAACAATGCTTTCAGCAGCAGTTGACAGCCCGGGGACGTACTGCGACTGCCAATGTTGCTTGAAGATGGCGCGGTGATAACGTTATCACTCAACCTTCACAGCCGCAGACCAACCATGGACATCAGGAATAAAACACTGTGCACTATCTCAACTTCTTTGCTGATTTGGGTTCTCTTTAATTTCCTCCATCTATGAGTGAGACACGCGTCTTTAAGTAGAAGTCTATCAGCTCCTAATGAAATGGCAGATGTGATGACTCACTGCTTGAGTGACTGAACGCTTGTTTGTGGGGAGAGCTGAAACAGATCATGAGCACACGGCGCTATTTCCATGGAAGCTCAGTCAAATGAGCTCCTCTCATTTTTCAGCTTATACCCGTCACGTGATGCTCTCCACTGTAACACAGCCCTGCATTTTCCACCTCACAGGCACCGAGAAAGTTCAACTTTTACAACAGCAGCACCTTTAAATGCTACTGCGCTGAAATTTCACATCATTTCGGCAAGAAGGTCAGATTTTTCTACAGTCTCTTCAGATTTTCCTCATAAAAATAGAATCTTACAATATTAAGAGAAAAAAATGTTCACTTGCAAATTCAATATCTCCTTTTGTTTTTTTTTCATGCCAGAGAAGTTTTCATTACATGTTAAAATGTATATTTTACAATTCTGCAGCCTACATACTGTACAGGTGGAAGAGGAAAGAAAACTGATATTGTATCTGAAATAGTACCCACTTTGTCATGGGTCTCTGAGACCCTTTGCTACAAAGTCTCATTAAACACTCTCAAGAGGTATGTGGGAACTAGTTATAAAAAAGAGGATCTTCTCCCAAGCGTATTTTATTACACCTTGTAAGGGCTTCCATTTCAGTATCTAAGTAAATGAATTACCTGTGTGATTTATAAATGAGCAACACTGAATACAATAACTCAGTTCAGTCTGGGAATTAGCCCCGTATGTTTGCCTGCAGCTGGTGGCTTGGGCACTTATTGTTTTTCCTCTTTTTTTTTTTTTTTTACTCTGACACTTATCGCTCTACATGGGGAGACCAATGCTGTGAATACAAAGGGCTGAGTATGCTTTGGTGTAACAGTGTGCGTGTGTGTGCATGTAAAGGTCTCAGTCTGACAGGAGAACAGTGGTTGTACAATGTGAGCCGCTTGTCTGGGCAGAATGGAAGTGGGGCAGGAAAGGAACAGACAGACCCAGGGGAGCTGACCTCCTCATTTAGCCAGCCTCTTGCAGGAGCAGCTGGGATTATCTGCTGAACAAGCACATCCTGCAGGACAGGAAATGCACCGGGGGGGAAGGACCAATGGGCTCCAGTGACTTCTCAGGGCAATTTTGCTTTTTCTCCAGTCTCAAAAAGCACATGCACACACACACACTGACACAGCTACATCTTACTTTCTTGATAAAAAAAATCTATCTCTGTCTTTTTGAAACTCAGCCCTGTTACAAGCTTTACAAACAGATAAGTATGTCATCTTTTCTAAAGAGAATGAATTACACTGCAGGACATGGGGAAGTCTTACAAAGGAAAATGTGAAGTGGATGCTGCTTGACTGACAAATAAATAAGGCTGCACAAAAACCTTGGATTTAAGCTTTTCTAACACACACATCAGCCTTTTTTTTTGGTTTGTTTTTTTGAGTGGGGGGGTTAAGCAACAGGCTCGGGCTGCGCCGCCAGGAGACCAGGTCGCTGTCCGTGGTCCTGAACACGGAGCCGGATCAGCACCACGGACAGTGACTCGACTCTTCAGCTACTTCGGTCTATCGCTGCCACCAGAACACACAACAGACTTTATGAAGAAGGCAACAGGAGCGAAAGATTTCAGTGACACGAATCAGCTCTTATCTCGCGTGTGTGTGTCTACCGCGCTGATCCAACGTGTCAGGCGACAAAAGCCAATTTTTGTCATCACCTTTCCCCACCAATATAACACACAAATACACAAGTCAGCGTGACATCCACGGCCAGATTTCACTCTACGGTGTCAAACACGGCGCACTTCAAATATTTTATCAATCACTGCTCCACACACACACTCTCTCTCTCTCTCTCTCTCGCTCCCAGGAATTTAGTCATTATTTGCCGGCTTGGAAACTTTGGTGTCAAATACTATTACGCTGGGACGTCGCCGTCCCCCCCTAGGATTAGTGAATAGACGCCCGGCGTCTGTCAGACAACGTGTGAGACGGGAAATCTCTCATCGGGCTGAGAAGGATGCAGCAGGAAGAAAAGCACATCCCCGTTGCCATAGCGGCGGCTCTTGCGGACGCGGCCTGACTCTTAAACAGGACCCTCGGGGGAATTAGGAGGGGGGGACTGTATAAGGATGTGTTGTCAACACTTGATGACATCCGCTGTCAGGAGGGGGGGTGGGGGCTGGGGGGGGGGGGCTCCCGTGCCCTGTCACTCCAAGATGCCTCTCTGTGCACATGCAACAGAGATATGCAACAACGCAGCCACGGATCTGATTAAGCAACAGATGAAACCACAGGAGGCCGTGGTTTAGTCTTTTTTGTCTTTCTTTTTTTTTTTAGGACAGACAAATGTTTGTATTAATAGCACAGTTTTAAAGCTGTGAATCAGCGACAATGCGCTGTAGTGACAACTGTTGAAGAGCTATCAACATTAATTATACAGATCTTCCGCCAAGCGATATTCTGTCGCCTAGTTCTTGAGGAGAAGTGGCTAATCAACTTCAGGCTACTTATCAGTATGACTGATGATTCTCAGTTGGTGCTTTGAACAGTTCTGTGGTCACATTTGGCTTTCAACATGACTCAGCCAATCACCACTTCAAAACAGGAACTATCCTTTTAATCAATGCCAATAACTGTATAAACAAGCGATAGAAATAAAACAGGGATTCATGCTGGAGAGAAGATCAGTGAGATTAAGGATTTTGAAAAAAAGTAGGTACTGGCCAGTGTATTGATCGGCCCCTTGTGATAGATCAGAGGGATTGATCTGCACTCTGGGGAGTAATGTTTACATGTAAACATTTACTGCAGAGGACATGTTGGGGGTGTCAGCAGTTTAAAAGGCCGTGGAGATACAAGAGTACCGTGGGGATGTGAGTCCAGCACTGATGTGTGTGTTTTTTTTCCTCCAGTTTCATCAGCTGCACATATCCGTGAACTGTTGCATAGGAATACGCCTTCATCATCTATGAGTTAGCTCCAGTTTTCTTTTCTTTTTTTTGCAAAAGTTACTGTAACACTGCCTGTAGGAAAACATCATCCAACCCCCTCACGATGCGATGCATACGGCAAAAAAGCAAAGTGTGGTGAGATTACAACTGTTAACTGTTGAAAAACAACCGCGATTGAAAGAGTGCAGGTGAAAATCTTTCGCCAACTGTACAAGAGGAGGCAAGAGTGGAACACGAATGTCTCGATACAGGGGGGTATTTTTATTATTATTATCTGGCATCCCGTCAATGTCATTTCACTGTGGACTGTTAAATAAGCAGTCCGTGTGATTGGATGTCGCTTACAGATGGTTATCGTGCTATAAACAAGGAAGAATCTTACCAAATCTTAAAACGTGTGGCATCCCGCGAGTGTAACCAAGAAACAGCAGCAGAAGCGGGATCAGCCTGAGGTTGGACCTGAAAACGAGACTGGTTATCATCAGATGATGGGAGGTAATCTTCATGTTGTTTTTAAAAAAAAATGCACAGTGGTTTTAATCCCCCCGGTGCGCGGGTTCGATTCCCCCCGTAATTCTTCTACGGTCGTTGGGCAAGGCAGGGTGACGGCGGCCCTGGATGCGCAAGATCACGGCATGGTCACTTGCGCTTTCCCTAAATCCATTAGCAGTCCCGGCATGATTCCTTCCTCTTCTCCTTCTCCTCCTTCACTGCGCCAAGAAACAACAATCCTCCGGGTCGAGGGACGGCGGGACATCCATGTCGAAGGGTATGGATCCAGTGGGGAGGAGGAGGTGGTGGTGGTGGTGGAGGAGGAGGAGGAGGAGGAGGGGGAGCCCGAGCATGGGCTGATATAGGTGATGTACTGGAGAGAGAGAGGGGGTTTGGAGAGGAGCTAGAGAGCGCCAAGCAGAGGATACAGCAGCGATATGCAGCCCCCTATGAGGCGCTCTGGGTTGCTTGCGCTCCCATTATACTGCACTGCTGCACAGGCTCTGACGTCGAGCCAAGGTTAGTGTTGTGAACGCGCACCAGAGAGAGACAGGGAGATAGCGAGTGGTGGTGGGGGGGAGAGAGAGGGGGAGGGAGGGAGGAGGGGGGTGTGGAGGGGGGTTACAGGTAGAGAGAGAGAGGACGAGGTGAAAGAGGGGGGAAAAAGAGGGAGGTGTGGAATCGAGAGAGGGGTGGAAGAGAGATGGAGGGGGGGAAAGGGGGAGGGAGGAACGGGAAAGTTTATTTCATAGGCTACCACCTTATTCAAAATGCGTTTTTTTTCTCTTCCTTCTACAAACTCAATTGGCTCCGAGCTCAAAGCATGCATTTGAAATCGTGTCGGTAAATATGAGATCTTTTACTCACATCAACAGCAACTTGAGGGCGAACCGAGCACTACAGTAAATCCAATATATGCTGCCTGGCACATTCACAAGTCTGTCTGAGCAGTCCAAAAATAATGGTTATTGTAAACTTATTGATCCGATGTGATCATCTTATGTCATAAAGATCAACACACCCACAATCCATGACTCAGCTCAGAGGTGATCTCCATCAAACTGTTCACAATCTCACTGTGTAAGAAGAGAAAAGAAAAGAAAAACAGCTGGCCAACCTCTGCATAGAAGTAATGTATAGGCTAAACTGAAGCCTGCAGGATATCACTTCACTCAAACAGACTATGATATGAAGGTCCACTGTTTTTGCCATTCATAACTTCCCTTTCTGAACCTCTTTTTACGAGATTTCAGGCCACAACCTTTCAACAATTTACACCATCATTCCAGAAATGTGGGAGGAGTGGGATGAAAGGAATTAAAATTGGCAGAACAGCAAATCCGTTAGGCTATATCGACAGGAGCTGCTGAAAGGCACGAATATTTAACCTATGCAAATAACTCCACTTTAGACTTGAAAGCCTTCCAGCAACCGACTATTCGCGTGTGAGCCATCCAAGGTGTGTGTGTATGTATGTGTGTGTGTGTTGCATACACGCGATGGCTCCCAATGCTGGTTGAACTTCACGGGGGAAAGACGTAGGAAATGTATCTCTCTCTAGATTGTCAAGTATAGGGCCACTATCGTGTTTCTATCAGATTAACAGGCTCCAATGAGGGTATATCCTTTAACAGGATGTGTGGCACCGAGAAGATGGATATCTGCAGCTCTTGCATGGGGCTACATGCCATTGATTGAACACTGTGCATGCATCTTATCAAAGTCCGCCTCCATCGTGAGGCTCTTCATGGGCCAGCGCATCAGCTGGAGCTGCAGGTACAGGGCTATGTAATCCCAACGGGGGCTGTGAAAGGAGCTCTTTGATCGGCTCCACCAGCATCCAGAGCTTGGATGAACACTGTCACTGTGTGACTCAAGTGTGAATGGCTGGCCTGTGTGCGTAGTATGCATGGGCGTGAGGTGCTGAAGTACTCCAAAATAAAGTCAACGTATGGACTTTAGTGTATATAAAATGTATCCTTAAGGTGACATTGCCGTGGTTAGTATTTTATTATCTGTGGCATTGCTTTTTATATAGCTATTATACTGCAGAATGGAGAAATTATAGGTGAATGTGTGGATAAGCATGAAGATACTGACACTCTCACCCACCTATATTTCCATGGAGTGCTACTCCATTATACACAACCGGATCTGTCAAATCCCCTTCACAAATAAAAGCTAATGCATTTAATAGTGAAGAGGGTGCGCTTGTATCGGCTAAAGAAAGACTCAATCACCATGGGATCAAGTAGGTGGTGTGAACGTTGACTTTGAGCGTGTGTCACGTTTGCGTGGGTCTGCACACCAGCACTCTGCAGTGTGAGAATATCAAAGAGAATGGCACTCATCATGCTACCATCTGGACCATTAGCATAATTATGGAGAAATTCAGGGTTTCCGTAGAAGTCAGCAGAGCTTCACACAGCTTGAAAGGAATGCTTATTGAGCTCAGGGAGAAGACACCAAACTCGCACTGCACGTTGCTTTTTTTCCCCCCCTCTTAAAGTCACAGCGCCCTCTGGCCCGGTGTTGAGGCACTGCACTGTGTGGTGAGCAGTCAGGTGCTCCTACTACACCCAATAATGCACTCAGGATTGAATTAGCTAAATAGAATTAAGGCTGCCACAAATGATTCAGACTTGATTTTCTAATATAAATCTAAATAAAATTGTCGCCTATGTGTGACAATTAACTTTGAAATTAGACCTGGTTCATTGTTTTACATGTTAATACATTGATTGCCAATAAGAAGCCACAGTGTTTAACAAACTTTTCACTTCCCAGTATTAAGCCAGTCAGGATGGGATAATGGCGTGTGTAAACCAGTTAGAAAACAGGGAGCGATGGGTATGGCAAATTGCCTCATTATGGTGTTAAAGTGACTCCTGCTCCTTTAGCTTGTCGTGGCTAATGGGGAAAATACCCCTGTGCCATTTGGGAGATGTACTCTCTCTCCCTCCCTCTCTCTCTTTTCATCCCTGATCAAACCGTGTCGTTTTTTGAAGGAGACCACAAATTAGATGAGTTTATACACACCCACTCGCTTGTAACCCATGGAGGCTTCCATATGAGCTGGCTGGTGTGTTTATTCAGATGCCATTCATGCACTGGGTAATGCAAAGGGGACTTTATGCAAAGGAGAGATAACCACTGCTAAAAGCCTTCTGTCATTCTCTCTCTCCCTCTCTCTCTCTCTTTCTCTCACCCCTCCCTCCCTCACACACTCTCTCGCACAGGCAGACTGGTGGAAAGATAGCATTGGCACAGGGAAGGAAACCATGGAAACGAGAAGCTGATGCACTTTGAATGGTAAGACCCTGAAAAAGAAGACATTCATTCACTTCAGTCGCCCTGTACTAAAGGCTCATCTCCACCGCATTATTCTGAATGCTACAAGTTTATTTTAACACGCTTGGCTCCAGAAAGTCAACAATGTTCTCACTTCATCTGCCTATTATGCCAGGATGACTGCAGCTGAGGATGTCTTAACACTTTGGGAAGTTGAAGAGGAGCCTCTACAAAAAAAAATACACAGAGAATATGCAATATACATATATATGGGGTACAGGAGCATAAACCCATTCCTCTACCCAAGCTGCAGTTTCACAGCATTCATTCCTGCAAATGCACCATACCGTGTGCCTCACTTGAGCCCGCAATCATGGCAGTTTTGACTTCAGTGTATTTACATTTCCCACTTAGGGCTCTGCTTCAGCAGTGCCTTTGAACATAACAGCATGCCGAAGTCAGCATTGGCCTATATGACTTGAGCTGTGCTATCAATGAGATCCCTAGGACCTAAGTGGGAATACATTCTTCAGAGACGACAATTAGTCAAGTGAGACAGTAATTAGGACCTCTCTGCACACTGTCACTTCCAGTTAGTGCTGACGGATGCCCGCAAAGCCCCCCCAACCCCCCCTCCGGCAACTGCAGTCAGGCAGATTTACTTCTGGTGCAGCACTCTGACTTTGTAATGTGACAGCCATCTGTAACTACTATCTACCACGGTAATACTTTTCCAAAAATGGCATGGTAATTTAGTCAGTCCCATGCTGGTTGAGTACTACGGTAGATGCTACCAGTCCTGTGTTCATGCATCAACTTTAACTGTGACCACATCCCCAATTACCACGGCAGCACCAAGATACCGTGCAGCATTATTACAGTAACAACCAATTTGCCTTGTTACGGTAGTACAGAAGTCCCATAGTTAGCATTACAGAAAAACTAATACTGTGCATTATTATCAAACAAAATGCACACCTGCTCATTATGAGTTGAAAATCATGCAAAAGGGAAGAAACTGTTGTAAAAGCATGTTTTATCATCACACGTAAGGCACGCTTTTACAACAGTTTCTTTCCTGCAATAGTGACACTAATGGCAAAAGCAAAATACCATTAGTCCTCTTGACCTACCTACCTCTGTTCATGGACAATAAGAATGGGAAATGTGCAATATCCTTACTGTAGGTGCACTGTAAAGTATCTGTTTTATAGTTATTTTTATTTACTTATTTACTATTTTTTCTTTACTTTTTACTGTTTTCATCTATGATTGTGTGCACTTGTTAAAGTTATCATTACTCTTTTATGCTTGTCCTCTGCACAAGAATTCCTCTGTAGCCTACCTTAACAAATGTACAAAATAAACTGTATGTGATACAGTAGCTATAAGTGGAGTGGAGGCTATCAAGGTGCAACAAGTAGCCTAATCTGGCAACTGAGACAGTGTAGCCTACAGTTTAAATTTACACAGGCAACACAATGCAATAATTGCTTCAATTAAGAATAAGGCATCACGGCACAAATAATGTGAAATAAACTTGAATATTTAGCAGGGAAATTATTTTCAGTTTCAGCTAAAAGGTCGGTCTAATGCACTAAATGTTTGCTAGTTCATTTGGCGTTAGCTAGGTTAGCTTTGTTTGTTGGGACGTATGAGGCTTTCTTGGATTTTTAATGCTACAACACCTTGCACATGAAAAAGATTTTTGTAACAAATTATCCCATCAAGATATGAATGGACCATCGGTCCAAAAGGTTGCTCACCGATACCACCGTTGTGCACTGCAGTGACGTAGGTTCAACCAGGGTCCAACTCAGGTGCGTGGCTGCAGGCATGTTTACGTTTCGGATGGAGTAGCCTATACAGGAAGTGTGGGTAGGGCAGGCCGATGAGGACAGGTATCCCGGAGCATTGTCCAATCAGATCACTGGTAGGCGGGGCAAAGATTTGTTACGATTGTAACCTTTTTCCATCTCAACTCAGACTATTTAAACGTTGAAAATGGAGGATATGGACGATACATATCGATAATGAAATCAACATGAACAACAACACAGCACATTAATGAGGAACATTTAATCAAAAGGGCCAAAAGTACCCTACTTATACAGTACATGTCTGGGGAGGCTTTTGTGTGGATGTTACTTTGTATATTTGGTTATTACCATTATTCAGGTTTTGAAAAATAATAATTATTCCAAGGAGCCACTTGCTGAAGCCTACATACCTTACTAACAACAGAAGCTCATTAGAATGAAGGTCATAATCTCTGATGACCTGTGAACAGAACATGTGACCCCATTGTACCTGAAAAAAACAAAAACAAATTTAGCCTCTGTGACCCATTTAAAGACTACAAGATACAACCACTTTTACAAAGATCCATTCAGCAGTGCCACACTTTCTGCTGATCACAGGATATGATGTAACGCTGCCAGAAATGATTTGATTGAAATAATAACCACAATTTTCGATAATGGAGGACTATTTTGTGGGGCTGTTCAGCACAGATTGATATGCCTCATTTCTTGCATCGTGTCAAGTTTTGAATCATGCATTGGTTTTCATACATTCATAAATTCAGTGTGGCATCTGTGTCAAAGGGCATCTTTATTGTGATATAAATGCATCATGTTAGGGCATCTGTGTTGCAATGTATCATGATAATCAAAATCAATACTGGTGATTACCTTGACAATTGTGACCCTTCCGCCCCCTTGGATACTTGTAGCTTAGGTCTCTAATGATACCGAATGGATCTTTTTCACAGCACACATTTTTGGTGCGTCACAGTGGGAGAAGTGCAGTTGTAATCAATAACAACTGTATTCCATTTGCACCAGCAGTTTCAAATCCCTGCTACTGTCCATGCTGGTTTGCTGTCATATCTTACTGGGACATTTGATGGAATTGAGCCATCGCTAATGCTATTAGTTCCCCCTGGTGCTTTCCCTGCCATGACTAAGTCAAAATGTCTGCTGTGTGCCGTCTATTCACCATTGAATAAAACCTCTGCACACCCACACAGGTTTTCACTTATTCTGTCTGATTAGAGCTCTACTCATGTCGAAGATAGGTGGAGCTACGGTGGAATTACAGGAGCTCACCAAACCTCTCAAACCAATAAAAGTGTCAGGCACATTCTTTACACGCCCATGTAGCATGAGATGGGGTCTAATCAGGCAGAGTGAGGGGAACACCTGTGAGCACCGACCACGGTTTTGTGGGACCTTTAAATTGGCTCCTGTTCAGATTTTACTCACACTATATATCTTAAATTAAATCTCTTTCACTCTCTGGATCCATAATTTTTAATTAGTTTTAGTGAAAGATAGCATCATAATTTCAGACAAGAATGAACAGGGCAATAAAGCATAATGTTTCGTAGTCCTACAGGGCCCATATCCATCTGCACAAAAGTTCAAAAATAGAAGCCAACAGACTGTGTATCCAACATTTACAAATGATGGTGTTTATTATTACGCCATCTCTGTCATGATTTAAACACTACTGTAAAGGAAATGCCTATATTGTAGTGACAATGGATTCTCGACTGTTCCAAAATGTGTCAAATTTGACCCAGTTTCCTGGTGTAAAAAAAGAAAAAAGGAAAAGTCTGAATGTCCATAGAAACTTCCCAAACCTCTCATGCAGCTTCTGTCCCTCTGTAAGCCCACTATGTTCCAAATAGTCAATAATTTAAAAAGATGATTTTTTTTTTAATTGTATTTTCTCAGCATCAGCAGCATTATCTATAAGAGAAACATACAATACTGAGATTTTCTAAGAATAACCCCAAATTGCAATCAGACACAAGTGAGCATAAATAAATAAATAAATGTTTTTCTTCCCTCCTTTATTTATTTTGTATGAGTTGTTTATTTCTTTGTTCTTGTCAGGAAAATAAATGCCTTCTGTGCTTTGTGGTTTCAGATCAAATCATACATATTCACAAACACCAAACAACACAAACACACACACACACACACACACACACACACACACACACTTGCTCATACATACACAGCAGAGAGCTAGGCTGATTGGATGGTGGACGGCTGGAGTTGTTATTACAGAGCATCCAGCAGAGTCTGGTTTGCAGGATAAGGACATCCTTACAGGGCATTTCTCAGTGTGAATGATGAAGAAACAGCCCCCTGTGTGTGTGTGTTTGCATGTATGCGAGTGCGTGTGTGTGTATGTGTGTGAAAGAGAGAGATAGAGACAGAGAGAGACTGAGAAAGCCGCAGAGAAAGTCTGAAAGAAAGGAGTAGACAGAATGTGGACAGATGCATCAGTCTGCCTACATATTTTGGCCCTCAAATAAAGATCTTGGCAGTGCTTGCTAAAAGTGACTTTCCCCATTGGAATAGTCAGTGTCAAGAACTCGCCTGCAGAGAGGGAGACTGGAAAAACAAGAGAGGAGCTCACAAGACTTCACAAACTGTTACAGGATAGCTGCCAATAAACTTTGTTCCCTGCAAAGACGTCTCCATCTTTGGCGTCCGTGAATATGAGTAGGAGGAAGGCCCTTTTGGACAAAGACATTGAAGCGTATAAGAGAATGGACAAGAATGGGTGATTTGTTTACATCTGGGGCTTTGTGAATGGTTGCCTATAGCAATAACTCATCAGTGTGTTGGTGAATTCTCACCATTCAAACCAGTGACAAAAGACACAGAAACCACCTGTAAAAGTGACCGCCACCATCACATGTCACCATACAATGTAAAAATGTGGCCTTCACAGTAAGTGATAACAGGAAAACACAGGGCAACATTTCAGGTGTGTAATATACACTGTACCACTTGCGATCACAGTCTCAAAAACAGGGAAGTTTGGGAAGGAACGCATCAACTTTTTTCCATCAGAAAAATCTGCTTCACATGCAGTTATACACCTGAATTTTTTCCTCTCAGTGACGGGTTGTGACAGGCAAACATCCCTGACATTTCTGGGCTTCCATCTTAGTAATGCAATCCACTCTCTTTCCACGAAGATCCAGGGATCAACTGTTGCAGCTGGGGATGAGAGGGCCCGGCAGTCGCCTCAGACATCCAGGATCAGAAACTCCAAACAGGGATAACAACCTCTCAGCATTCAATGTTTTCAATCAAGGGATCAGCTACTGTGACTGGAAACAAAATGTCCCAGACAGCTATCACACAGGAGTTGCCGGCAGGCAAAAGCTGGCACGACTAATATGGCTTTTCAGAGTGAAAATAGCCTGGTATTGTTCTCACCTTCCGGAAAGGTACAGGCATAACGCTTTTGTCTTGTTCATCTCTCAGGAGTCATGCTCTAATAGCTTTTCAGGCTCATATTGCTTTGGTAAGGGGGATTTAAAGTTGGTGTTTCACTACCCAGACACTGTAGTGACGGAGGCTGAGCTATTCATTTACACGTAATTCAGCATGAATCAAATTTATACCATAATAAATGTGATAAATTTGTGTCTTTAGATTAAATGGCATTTGACGCATGGATTTGAGAATTATCAAATTGCCTGGTTGGGGATTTATTAAAAATAACTCAAGGTACATGGACTGTGCCTTCTACAGCTCAAGTGCTTTCATGGGTTGCCAAGACTGCAGCAGCACCAAAATATATTGGACAGATAAACAGCAATGCTAAAAAGTGTGACGAATTTGTCTTTAAATACAAGCACTGGTTGTTATGTGGTTGCGTAAAAACTGTGATAGATTTAAGGACACACAAGATGTGTTCAATTGCAGGAAATGTAGCGACTTTCATCCCCTAACTATTAATGTCAGTAACAGAAAGACATACGTCTCTTTTCTTTTTGCTTATACACACAACAGAATTCATTGTGTAACACACAAACTATACTGCATTCAGAATTCTGAGCATCACACCCACAAACACATGCAGACGCCTCTCTGCCTCTCTGACTGACAAAATGGTCACTTCGACATATTCAAGTGTCAAGTCTTAGATTACTCGCTGTTGTTTCTCCTCCTTGCACAAATCCCCAGGGCGGTTTTAATAGACAAATACTTGTTATAGAGGTGCTCGGCATCAGCGCTGAGCCCTGCACAAAATCCACCCTTGCGGGAAAAATGCTGCCACCTAAGCCTCCGTCAAAACCCAGGGAAAAATATGGATGTGAACCAGCAGATAGAGCGTCAGCGAGGAGACATTAAGAAGAGTTTGATCTCATTTATGCCCTCTCTGTCTTCTGTGGGTGATGAAATGAGGACGGTCTCGAGCGAGGTCAGTCTCTCTCCACTCCTTTCCTCTCGTCTCCTTTCCTTTTCTCTCCTCTCCTCTCCTCCACCATTAATCATGTCTGTACACACGAAAATGAGCTTAACCCTTCCTCTTGTGCCGTGCTCCACTTCTACACAAGGACATCTTGCTATAGCAGGTATAAGTTGGATCTCATGCGTGTTTTTCTCCTCTATTTACAGCTAATGGACACCTCTCAATCTTGATCCAACTTGATTTAGTGATGAAAATATGCTCGACGGGGCTTCATGCTCCCTTATTAAGGCTGTCACTCTTCCCTCTGCAGCCTCATAACAATTAGCACTTCCATAAACCCTTTTGTCAAACACTTAATAGAAAAAAAATGAAATTGAGGGACTTATCCTCACCCCCTCGAGTCCAACATAATTCCACTGACAACTAAACTATGCAGGGGAGGGCTGAGTACATAATATAATGTATATACTTATAAAGAAGGGAGAGAAGGAGAGAGAGAGAGAGGACAGTGAAAAAGAAAATAAAGATGCCGAGGGAGGGAGGGAGGGAGGGAAAGAAAGAAAGAAAGAGAAGTAGGTAGAGCATGAGTAAAGAAGAGAGAGGATGGGAAAAAGAAAATGAGCTTGGTTCCCTTTGTGGCACAGTGCCTCACCACTTAATCATCCCCTGGTCTATAAATAGGCCTTCACAGCCATGGAATATTGGGAGATTAATGGAAGAGAATGGAACGCCATAATGCTCTGAAGCTTCAACACTTCTGTTGTACTTCAGTGGTGCAGATTTCATTTTACTTCACCACCACTGGCAGAATTTCTCCTCTTCAGTTTTATCATGAAAAAAAGTAAAGAGGGAAAGTTTAGCAGATTGCATCCAGTTAACTCCCTCCCTTCCTCCCTCCCTCCCTCCCTCTTTCCCGTCTGTCTCTTCACATTTTGCCCACTTCCACAAAGTGTTACATGCATATTGGAAGCTTAATAGCAGCAAAGTGTATATGGGCATAAGGGCAGGGAAATGATGCAGTGCAAGCATTAGCAATAACACTGAAAGAGGACAAGGTTTTCCCCATAAACAGACAGAAGAAAAGCTTTCGCCCCTCATTCTACATTCTGGGCAATGCACTGCAGTTTTTTTCCAGCACCTATCACAAGTGTTCATCTCCTGAGGAAACGTTGATGGTGTTGAGGTGCAGCAGGAATCACCTTGTATCTCCCTGCTCCCATCCCTATGTCTGTGTGTGTGTGACTGTGTGCGCCTGCATGTGTGTGTGTAATTTCAAGGGTTTGCAGGAGATTGTGTGGGTGCAGGCTCACATCAGGAGCATTTGACTTTGAGGGAAACATGGCAGAGGCGCGATTTAGGTCATAGAAGTGAGTGAGGTTGTAAGGACACCAGACCTGCACTCAAAGCTATCACTGCTATAAAAAGAAGAAGAATGCTGGTTGAGAAAGTGGAGACAAAGCATGAGACACTGCACCTGCTATACCTTTGCTTGTTAGTGTTGTCATGCATGTCTTTTTTTTTGGCTCAAATTTGAGATTCACTGACTTTTCCACATTTCCCGCATTGCTGTTGAACAGCGCTGCTACCCAGCACCTCCTACTGTCTGTATATCGTATCATTGCACCATCTGTTGAGAAGACATATGTCTGCATTACTCACACCAAATCATAACTTAATGTAAGCCTGTGAGCCCATTAGTGCCGTCCTAATAAGCTGTGTAGAGTGGAACATAATGAGAAAAGAGATTTGCTGTTTATCAGTATTTTTAATGCTGGTGATTTGTTTTCTACAGTCGTCATACAAGATAATGATTTCAATAATCACTAGAAAGAAAAGATCAACTGATAAAGAACCCAACAGACCCTTTTCTACTGCAGATAATTTGACATTTCATGGTAGGAGAAGCATAGATGTAAATAATAGAATTAATGATGACTTGCATGTAGCTGATTTAGTTTCAGGGTCCTGGTGTCACCCTTGCGTATGACATTGGGGGACTTGAATACAACAGAGCTGTTGTTGCTGTTATAAGTAACATGGGTGATTTTCCAACTATGACAAGTCAAAATTTCTGTGGTAAAAAAAAAACCCCAACCCTATTTTTTTTAACCAAGAGCAGTAATAAAAGAGAAGAAAGATCAGACAAAAAATCAAAAAGATAAGAATTAGGGCTTCTTCTCTTCCTTCTCTTCCTTCTCTTCATTCTCTTCCTTCTCTTCATTCTCTTCATTCTCTTCCTTCTCGCCCCTTTCACTCTTCTTAATCTCCTCTTCGCATTCCTTTTCCGGAAGACAATCACACGGACATCCAAACCGAACTTTGTAGTCACGGCAAGAGTTGTCGCTCTGGTCTTCTTTGCGGCAAACAAATCCTTGAGTTGGATTGTAGCTGAAAAATTATTCTAAGTGGTTAATAAATCGTAAATATATACACCAACACATCTGTTCTAGTTTCAAAATGATCACATTGTAGTAAACATTCAGTATTTTATTAAAAAATAATTAATTGTCATCATCTAATCTTTAAAGGCTAGCACTGCCAGGCTGGATTGAAGAGAAACCTATGGTTATCTATTACCATATTATTTTGATGATAAGATAATCTTGATTACTGTAAATAGGACAGAAATCCTCACGAATAAGAAATAACAAGAAGTTAGTGCATTCATTCTTTTCTTCATCCTCGGAACACACAGACCGTATATTCTCAGTAAAGGCAGTTAGCACCAGAATAAAGTAAGGCACAGCAAGGTTTAAAAGTTTCAGACATTATGTGCCTATTACCCTGTTTCCTCATGGGGCTCATTAAAATTTCATCTTATCTAATGTAAATGTGCATCTACAAAGTTCCCATTCTCTGTTGAAGCAGTAGCTCCGGGCAGTTTATCTTGATGACTTGGAAACTTTGGAAAAGAAGTATTAATGTTGAGAAGTCATGATTGATTGGAAGGTAAATGGCTGCATGTAAACTTTCATGTTCTTTATCTATAAGACAACTTACTAAAGGAAATTCTCCCCTGTTGCGATGGCTGGGGTCATCGTGTCAGTGGTGACAGCTTCGATGTACAGAGGGGTTTCACAGATTTTGCAGGGGTACTGCTTTTTCAGGCTTGCCAAAGTCTCCCAGTCGCCTGTTCCACTGGGATCGTCGCGGTCAAACCAGCCGGTCCAGCACACTGCAGGAGGCAGTAAACGAGAGACAGTATTACTTGGAGGAAACTGCAGTGGCAAAAGCACGATTCTAGATGAATGCTTGTGCACAGAGACAATGAAAGAGAAGAGGAAATCCACTTTGCATGAGCAGCTTAACACTGCATGTGCTAACAAAGTACCTCCTCCGCCACAGAAAGGGGGATGGCAGCTGAAACGAACACGGTAATCATTACACATCTTGTCAGGTTGGTCCTGGTTTCTGCAGACAAATCCCGTAGTTGTGTCACTTCTGACAACACAAACACAGGGGAATACTTAGTTAATAAAAAATAATCTAATCCATATATACTGTATATGCATTGCAGTACAGTATGAATTTGCATAATACACAGTCAAACTACTTATACAATACTTACTTAAAAATCACTTCCCCTGCTGCAGCCACACTGAGCCCAGATGTAGTTTCAACCTGAATGCCTTGTGGTTTAGGACAGATTTTCCCCGGGTTCTCTTTGCGAAGATTGTAGAGGACTTCCCAGTCTCCAGTGCCACTTGGGTCATCTCTGTCAAACCATTCTGTCCAGCATTCTGGGTCATGGTATGTAAACAGAGATAAATTATTGCATCAGGACATCTACTGTAAAAAATACTCTCTGTAATTACACATGTTACAATTTCATCTGAATGAGTGTCACTGTAAACATACAAAAATAAAGAGTGAAGTAATAATGTAATTTTCTTACGAATGTGGGTGGGATAGTAGGGCCAATCTGAATCGAGTCAAAAAAGAAAATTAGACCTGCATGTGCAAGGTGAATCACTGTATAACTTAGTTAATACTATAAATTTCAGAGATGAAATCTCTTACATGGCTTCACTGGAAGGAATGGCAGTGGTTCTGTGTGACAAATGGAAATTCTTACTTTACTAACATGTTGCAACTTCAATAAAAACAGCTGATAAGAAAGTGCCACAGGATCTGATTCAATATTAACATTCATTTAGTTTTCATAACAGTCTGAGAACTGCCCTGCTGCAAACCAGTTTCCTTGATGTTTCCACACACATGGTAATGTATACTACATGCTGGGTGTGAATTTTAACACACTATCCATTTTTATCCAAACACAGTGAAGACACTTACTCAGTCCAGGATATGATTTACCAGTGATGGCCGGCTGGCTGTGGCTTTCTGGTAAAGGTAATCACAACAATGTTACATGGCGCACGGTGCTGACAGATTGCAGTGTCATCATTATCATATAAATGATCGAGGACATTGCAGTTATTGAGATGAACTTACCAAAAACCAGTCCTGCAATGAGGGCAAGCATGAACTACAAAGGAAGATAGAAATTTCAAATATTGAGCCTACAGAATATGACCACCTGCACACATGACCTAACGAATGTAAACAATAGCAAAATGCACATATTTATGGTGAAAAACTGAAAATATAACACAAAAGGTCATACGTTACCAATTTAATCATGTTCGCAGACAAAAGTGGAACCTATAACTGTTTTTAAAAAAAAGACAAACAAAATGACCAAGGGGTGTATGAACATAAAAAGTAGGCCTACATATAAGTAGATATACAATTTCCTCAGTTTGGTTTAATATTCAAATCCAGTTTCACAAAATGCAACTATACAGTATATAATTGTAGTATAAATTATAATATAGCAGAGCACATTACATTGTGAAAGTGTCCTTAAATTAATATAGAGAAATATCAAGGTCAGAGGAGACATAATGTCAAAGACTTACCCACAGAAGCTTTTAGAAGAACACTGTTTGTGTGAACCTCTTCTAGGCTCAATGAACTCTTCCTTCATCCTCGCCCCTTTATATAGAGCCATCCCATGACACAACGAAGAAGATATTCAGTTACTGTCACACCCAGAAAAACAACAACACAATCTGCCATTCAAAACCAACTGCAGTTCAAGGACAGAATGAGTCAGGAAACTTACATTTCATTGTTTTTAACAGGTAGATAATTGATGGAGATACGATATGGATCTCCTCTATTCTTCTAACACACCAAGGGGGTGCATATGTGTTGGTAAACAATAAGTTTAAGAGGTAGGATTCTATTTCAAAATTCTCCAATTACAACATTTAAGCTCATTTACCATAAAACAAGCTCAAGAAAGGGTGTGGCCGTGTAGAAAATGTCCATGAAATGGCAAAAGTAGGTTAGAGGCCTCACACTCTGAGAAATGTTTCTGTTAAGGTGTCTCTGAACAAGATAGACAGATAGATAGACAGATAGATAGACAGACGTAGACTGAAACTTGGTGAACATTTCCATCTCCTTAACCGAAGCTATGATGATAATGAATGTTTATAACTGGAGCAGTTAGCACCTTCTTGTCCTTTACAGAACGCTGGGTGACAGCTGAAACTGCACAGCTGCAGTGAATGCCATAATCCAGACATAAATTTGGCTTCCTCTTGGCAGTTAAAAGCATCTGTCATGCTATCGGTGCAATTATAAAAGGATGATCCGAGTGCAAGTGGCTGATAGGAGTTAGTACATAGCACCTGCACTCTGCATCAGTAATTATTTTAGAAGCTGTTTAGGTGTTGTGCTGTTATATAAGGAGGATGATTTGTCACTGTACGAACAGAACACTCTGATGCCCATTTGGGTGCATGAAGAGTTTTTTGGTTTGAGGTAGTTAACTGAATTTGTTTTGCAAAGATCAATCTGCGTTCTACTTTCTGAACCTTGACAATGGCCATGGACAAGCCAGGATTCATTTCAAACCAGTCAGTCCAGCTCTTTGACTGAAAGAAACATACCGTCAATACCAGGAAAAAGAATTTCAAAGCGAGGTTATAGGATATTTAAGCAGGTGTGTTTACTATTGTCCTCATGTCTGATGAAAGGCTAACGCCTGAAACGTCACATGTGAGTGACATTAAACTGTCACGGGAGCTCTTAACTAGTGTGCGGTCTCCTTTTTTCCTAACCCTCAGGATTTCCAGTAATTCTCACTTTCTCTTCCTGGTTCCACCTCTAACTACATATAATACAGTATCTTTATAAAGATACTTATTATACTTCATACCTTCTTTTACAAAAACCATTCAACTATCTAACTGTTCAGCAACATTATTGGATACGTGCAGCTTTTTGATATTATTCATTATTTGTATTATGTAACTTCAAAGAAATGGCAGCCATGATGTCCATCACTCGCTATCAGATCTACTACAATCTACAATCAAAAATATGCCATAACAAAGAAAGAAATGCTAAACACACATAGTCACACGGTCAATGCCAGGAAATTCACACTTTGAATAGATCTACTCAGGGAAGTGAAGCAGGTCCAAGTGAAAGTGTAAACAGTCCACCTGCCTGAGTTAGGTACACTCCCTAAAGGGAATTTCACCCCTAAGCCTAATGAAGTAGCCTAGTTTTTGTGCCAAAATGTAATGATGTCAGAGCCATGTTGATGATTTGTACAGCTGTACAGTTATTGTGTTTATTGTGGTAACCATGACAGCTGAGATCCATTATGTGTGGCGCTGTAGGTGTGGCATTTTCGTATTGGGTCATTTAAGAAAAAGTGTGAATACCAGGTGTTAAAGAGTGGGTTTTCAAACTTGAGTGTATCAATATGGATATAGCCAACCAAAACATCAAACATCTGCTGCAGATGTAAAAGCCAAACTGTCATTTTTGGACACTATCAAGCTCCACATAGTTGAAGAGAAACTGAATAATCAAGTTATCATTCCTTGTGGATGAGAGTCACCTTTCACATTTAAGTGGCTCATTTAATCCCCTTGTTGATATCCTGTACATATACTGATTAGTGCAAGGTTTGTTTGTTTTTTAAACGTTGCCCTACAAAACTCACTCACAAAAAAAATAGCAAATGACCAACACATGCCTGTAGGCATTGAAGAAAAGGTAAAAGTATCTTGTTTTCTGTATTCTAAATGTAAAAACAAACAAAAAGTTCAGCTGTAAAAAAAATTTAAAAGGAGGAAGAAATGTGCAAAATCAATCAAAAGGCTTCACATGTCAAAGTACTGAGAAAACAAAGTAAAATTATAATAATTAAAAAAAAACAAAAAAACATGGATGAACATGATTATTATGCATTGTGTCGTTCCCACCATCTCGCCTGTGTTTTTTTTTTTCCCATCTCTGATCACTACATGGACTTGTTGTTGTTACACATACAAGAGCCGAGTAGAGCTGCCCCTTTTTTCAGTGTCCATCGCCTGCAGTGGTCGTGTGTGCGCTAATTAATTGCCCTTTGAGAAGAATGGCTACCTCCTTCTGTTCAATAGCAGCTGGGGATAGTCTCTGTCTGTTCATACATCAGCATTAAACTTTGTCATCTGAAGGGGCTGGCGTAATATTTTACACTAAATTGTGCTTTGGACTGGATGCCAAAGTACAAATGACAGCATGGTGTAGACTCATTTATCATCCCCCCACCTCCCCTCTACATACACACACCTCCCTCTATCTCTCTTCCCCTATTCTCTCCACCCTCTCTCTCTCTCTCTCTCTGTCTCTGTCTCCATGGAAATCACTGGAGCCTCCGTCCTCCTGTGGCGAGGGAGCTGACTGCAGACTCTCTGTTGACCATCAGCCCCATTTACACACAGAGAGCTCTGGGATAACAGATTTTTTTGGGGTGGCGCCTCCCGACACTTACTTTCCACTCACTGTATTTATTTTATACATCTAGACAAAGAGGTAGATGCCCTCCGCCATCATCATACAACTCTTGATGCTCGGGGCCAATTAACGCGGCCGAGCAGTGTGATGGTGAATGTGATGTAGCGATCAGCGGAGGTCGGGTGATGAATGAGTGTATACCTTAGTAGTCAACACTGATTTGTACAAGGGCATTGACAAGAAACAATCTTCATCTTGATCCTAATGACTGAGATAATTGTAAGTAATTGAGGGAAAAGAAACTCATTTGGTTTTGTTCTCTTCCCGATGTGTGTTTGCCTGCAGTGCGTGGGCTGCGTTAAACTCTGCCACTTGTTCATCCTACGGTAGCTTTTAAGTAAGTCTTCACTAGATAATCTAAAATCTCACTTTCTATGCTTAATTGTCACTAAATCAATCAGGCTGTTCATTCAGGTAGTTGATACAGATGCTTGTATTGACGGTTTAAAAGGTTGTTAATTTATAAATGAAGTGTTGGGGTTAGTTCAGTCATATAACACTATGGTGAGCCCAATGTCATGCTGTCAGGAATTTGTGTATGAAACAATTTCTTTGGTAAATAAAAAAAAAGTAGTCGGAATGAATTTTCTTAAAGAAAAGTTTGTGGATTAATCAGATAAAGATGGGTGATGAAAACAAATAAGTTGTCAACAAATGCTTGAAATTCAAACTTGTACTCACTGACGTCTATTCCTTTATTCACTTGGGGGAAGTGGAGATGAGTTGAGAATAGGGATGTCACGATTATAGATTTTCTTGGTACGATTATTGTCAGAGAAATAATCTTGGTGTTGGTATCACGATGCATTCATTAATTTCACAACACTATGATTGTGTAATATATAGCCAAAATATACTTACATCACTAATTATTTACACAAACTATTTAAGTATCTATTAAAGCAACACTATGTAATTATTCTACCTTAAAATAATGTTTTTAAACTCATTGAAATGGTTAAAGGATGAATGCAGCCTGAGTGGGGGCATTCATCCTGGTATATTGCATTGGTAAAAAGGTACCTTTTCACACATCCAGCAGACACGGGGGCAACATTAGCATTCATTTGCAGCCGTGCTTCAGGTCACCTAGTGGATTCAAGTCCAACATTCAGCCTCCTTTCAGATCTGCTTTGCTTTCCACCAACTCCTGAGGGAAATATCTGGGTCTTTAGCTGCTCAATGCTCCCCTATGCCTGGCCAGTTGCTAACTCTGCCTTGGTGCTGAGCAGGCAGCGAGCAATGAGTTTTAAGTTTTTTTTGCTAAAAATAGCTGCCTGTTGCAGCAGAAAAAAGCACTAAAAAGAGCAAAGCACCACAACATTAAAGAGGAACGATGCAAAATTTGCACCTTAATAAAACAGCTTCAAAGTAATTGTGATGGTTAAATGACTTGTTACTGGGAGAAGGGAGGCTCTCTGCCTTTTACCAAGCAGCTTCCAACTTAGTGATTAGTGGCAAGTTTTTATGACAGTGAAAGTATGTACTCCAAAACTGAAGTGACCAAAACAGCGACATAGGACCGGACTTGCATAGTTCCCCTTTAAAGTTGCGGGTCAATAACCAAAACATTAAAGCAGAAGTAAGTGATATATTTGTGTTAATACAAGTCTTAAATAGTTATATCTTCCGACAGCAATCACTTACATAGAGTGTTTGGTCTGAATCACGGGTCTGTCAGTCCCTCTGCTCTGCTCTGAGCCGAGGAGAAAACATTTATCGTATCCTACAGTTTTTATCCAATGAGGAGAGAGAACGGCATGCAGGGCTGTGTGTGCAGCCAAGGGACGCCGTGAATGTGGTGACGTAGGGACGAGGACTGTTATGGTGCGTTCAAGGCAACTCGTAACTCGTGTTTTTCCGACCTGTGAAGTTGTACCAGTTTGATCTGGTACGAGTTTGCGGGTCGGAAGTTACGAGTGGCCGTTACTTTCACAGGTAAAACAGGTCGGAAAAACATGAGTGGGTTGCCTGAAACGCTACAAAGTCGTAAGTTGTGACTTGAAGCTGTAATTTACGATTTCAAAAGCCTGCCTGGAATGCAGCATTAGCGAAAACGACCGGATCACTTACTTCTGCTTTAAGTTGAAAGTTTGCTTAAGGAAACTGCACAGTATGAATTAGATGTGTTTTTCTTTTGGGCATCATCTTTCATATTCATGTGAATATAAGGATTATAGCTGCTTTAAATGTAATTTATACACACCAACAGTTCCACTCAACTCCATTGTAACCCCATAATACAGCATGCACCATACAGTATATGTGTGGAATATAAAAGGTGTGAGGTCATAGACTAATTGTGTAATAAACGCTTTCTGCTTCATGTGCCTTACCTGCTGCGTTTAATCTGTACAATCTACCTATTAAAATTTCACATTTAAAGCGTCAACCCAACTTCTAACCCTGAACTAACTGCTTTGAAAACTAACCAGCCCCAACCACCCTTTGACAAATGTATTCACTGCAGAGGTCTAAACCTCAGTCAGCTCCCCATTAGAATAAAACTAAAAGCAGACACAGACATACACATCACACCTAAGTATATATCTATATCTGTTGCAGAACATCATAGCGCCTTTCCTGCTAAAAGCAGCAGAGAGGTACAAGGCCATTCATAATAGCTTGTACATGAAATGTTGCTTACACACACTATGCACAAAGAGATACATGTTATAAAACACATCTTTGACCTTTCCGTGCTCGGCACTCACCTCTAATGAAACGGGTTGTTTAGGGTCATAAACTTAACCATAGCATTAGCGAACCACTTATGCAATTGGCGGCCACTATTGCTGCAGTCACTTCCTGATAGCACAAAGGGTACATTTGTGATGAGGGTTGGTATATATGTGTTGATTTAGACTGGTTTGTTTTCCCATGAGCGGTTTCACTTGTAATTGTTTGTGACAGTGTTCCTGGATGTTAGCCAGAATCATCATGACCTAATAACAGCTGATTGCTATTTTTAAAGAAAGAGAGAGAGAACGCCGCATCGTATTCACGGCATCATGTTGGTTTCATAGTTTAAATGTTATTATAATCAGCAAATTGAATTTAAAGCTAAAGATCAAAGTGGCGTGATGAAAAATCCCCGTGCCCATATCTGGTCAGACGTGTTGATAGCCAAGAACTGGAAAGTCTATTTTCTTTGCATACACATTACATCCTTTGAGAGAAGCTTTGTCTTCACTATCCAGCTGTTAAAATTCCATGCAGTAGAAAGTGGCCCGAGGATAATTATGTAAAGTAGAGGTAAGAAGATGAAAATGTGCTAAGGGTTTAATTATCACTGGAAATGAACTTCACATTGCATAAAGGCAAGAAAGACAGGGCACTTATGAGGCACACAATTTGATAATGCGCCTTTTAAATGCAGCTCCCTGTGTCTGGCACATCTTGAGGTTGCACAAAATGTTCATCCGCTGATATGTTGTTGCTTATTTATTGCTGTTGCTTATTAGCGTGTGCAAGCAAGGGGGTCGGCGAGATGGGGGTTTGATTCAGATTGTTAGCAAAAACGGCAGCAATCGTTTTCCAATTTGGAGAATGGTGTTTTGTAATCCTTTGCACATTATTGTTAAAATGCATTATGTTCGCTGCACATGCAAATGGAGACAGCAGTAAATATCTATTACGTGTAGGTATAGTGGTGGGTCATTTTATGGATGCACACATATATTCCTAGAGAATTCATGCCATTAAATATGCATGTGTGTATTTTCAGGATGAGGAGTGGAAGAGTGTGTGAGGACTCATTGATATTTTTCTCAGGCCAGCAAAAAATCCTTCTAGACCCCCCGGTGACCCGCTCTTTAAAACATGCTGTATACACACACACACACACACACACACACGCATGCACACACGCTTGCACTTACACACACAAAGCTTTTATTGCTCTTAACTGCGCCTCTGTGTGAAGTGCGTCTATCAGTATAGTGCTCTTATACGTCATCATTCGTCTTGCATTCTGACAACCATTCAATCAAACACTGGCCTCCGGGATTGAGCCAGAACCCTTCTCCACGGGGATGACTGTTACCATGGTAACTGTGGAGGTGTGCGACCCACCACCAAGCTGGAGAATGCAGTGTTTTGTTTTTTTTCCACTGTGAAAACATCAACTTTGTGTTAGTTTATCTGTCTCTCTCGGTTTCTTTCTTTCTGTTTTTTTTTTTTTTTACCCCCCTGTGGAGGAATATGTACCACTGACACACGTATATCTACAATTCTGGGGCTTGTGGGTAATCGTGATGTGTCACAGGTGTGTCAGAACTCAAGGTTTCTCCCGTCAGGTGTCAGCCTGGAAAATCTCCATGCTAGTTATCCAGAAAAGGCTGCAGAACCTGCCACAGCAACACACACATATGGAGCTGTGCAGCAGCGAGATGCAAAAAAAATAACTGCAATTCAATGATGACTGAATAGAGACTGTGGAAACTGTGATTATAAGGTAGAGTAAGTCTGAGGCCAAGGCTGATCTGTGTTACAGACTGAGATTGTACAGTCATGGAGCCATATAGAAATTACGTTACATAGTATAAACTATAAACTGCATTAAAATTTAGCATGTAGCATGCTAATTACCTATAATATAATTGATGGATTTGCAGGTTTTGTCCAACTCATGATTCCACTAGATAAAAAGTCAGGGATGTTTTAACAATTTATCCTGAGGCGGACGTGAATCTACACCAAATGTCATAGTGATCCATCCAACAGTTGTTGAGACATTTCACTCAAAAGCACAAATGTCAGCCGCATGGGGGGGGGGCAAGAGGTAAAATCAGAAGAGGGATCATAAAAATCATTAGGTTTTATCCTCTGGGAACAATGAATGTCTGAAGCAGCTGAGCAGACAGCATTGTACAGAGCAGTGTAAGTAAGTAAAACATGAAATGAATTCCAATAAAACTAACTTGTTTTCAAAAACATGTTTATGCTAACACTATAATTATTCTTTCAAAGTTGCATCCAGCTCTCAGTGATGGATTGCGTGTCTGAGACTCCTCCCCAGTGCTGTGCTGTAGTCTGGATCTCTGCTGCCCCACAGCAGAAATCATGCAGCATATCTTACATGGAGCCTACTTGCTATTTTCACTTGACATCCTCTTCTCTCTGTGAGTAATTAAAGAGAGGGTTTGGGCACAGACAGTGACAGGAGGTCCGCTGAGATAGCCAGTGGTCTAATTAGAACCACTGTATCTCCATTCTCCTTTAAAAACACCAGTCACCTCTGCTTTTACACCAGCTGTGATTTTCAGCATCCTGCTGAAAAATGGGTGTTTTAATGAAACCCTCTTTTGCTGCAGGAGTTTTACGGGTGCTGAACAGCAAACAAAACAACACTCAGGAGAATTGAGGTGTTTTTTCTTTTCACTTCAGTGTTAAGTCTGAAATTATGATTAATCACCTTGGAAGAAGAGACTTGTAACAAACAAGCTGCGCCTCACTCTCAACTCACAGACAGTGAAAAAGAAATGTGGAACAACATATGGTCACTGCTCGCATGGATGCTGGTTCATCACTTTGTGATGTTTCACGTGGTATGTAACTGATAAAATATTAACCAGGGAGAATATTTATGCATGTGTTTTCATTTTTACCCGACAGGCTTCTGTTGTCAAGGAAGTGCTCTGAACTGAGTCATTACGCTGGAGGATCATGTTTATTCAGCTTGCCTCTGTATTATTTCTCATTCGCAGCCCCTACAGTGCCTATGCTTGTTCACGTTGAACGGCTTTACAGTCAACTGCCAATCTGTACTCCGTTGTGCGGGGATTGCCTGCTGACAAATGGCCCAGAGGAGAGGTCCAAGGAGAGTCCTGTCAGAGGCAGTCAGCCCTGTGATGCTGCAGCAATCTGAGGGGCTATGGGGGGAGGGAGAGTGAGAGATGGGGAGGTAGAGAGGGAGGTGTCCACAATGTATATATAAAAAAACATATATCCCAAGTTCTTAAAAAGGTGAAAACATCACTTAAGCCTCTGAGACAGGCATTCAATCAATCTATGTGAAAATGTCCTTCAACAGGGTGTTGACACAAGACATACTGTATCTGAAAATGATTTGTAAGAAAAAAACGGATGGAAATCTTAATGGATGCAAGCAATCAACATACAGCACTACAACAAGAGGAGAAGATACAGTGTGATCAGTTAGTGCCATAACTCATGGTGGGCTTGCTTTGGGGTTAACCAGTGTGCAATTGAAAAGCCATCCATGGCAGCTTGATTTACAGTTTTACTGGCTGATTATTCGTCTCAAAACTGCTGAGTCTGGTTATGATACAGAGAGGGAGAGAGGGGGAGAGAGAGAGAACGAGAGAAGGGAAGGGTTCAGACATGAAAGAGACATGATGCTTGCCACAGGGGAATAAAGTATCTAATGATCCCATAATATGAATTTCAGATGCATCCCCAGTGGTTGAATTCGATCTGGGGAGTATTACAGTACCTGAAGAGTTAAAGGCTAAGAGGCTCATATACATTAGATGCTACTGTCAGGAAGAAAGCAGGGCTTTTACAGGCTATTTGTTTGCCCACAATCAATGTTTAATTCACTGACCTGTTGTTAGATTGAAATGTCAATGGTGGCACCTTTTACGCACAAAATGCAGCTTGAAATCAGCAGCAGTTAAATTATTACATTCAGAAATTGGCTGTGTGTTGAATAAAAACACTCAGGTACCGTATTTAAATACAAATTTGAGTTATTTTAATCTCTTTAGATTATATTTTATTTCTCTTGAACTGCAGTGAACATCAAACTAAATCTTAATAGTGTATATTTCAGATCTATCTCTGCTCTGATGATAAGATTTTTCATAAAAAACCATAGGGTACACTTGTAAAATATCTTGTTATATTGATGCAACATATAAGATCATTAAAATCACTGTAGCTTCACTACAGCTAAGTGTCATAAAAATAAAATGCTATTTGGAAATTAATGAATATGTATGAAAATTGTATGTCAGTGGCAGCTGGTTACTAAAAACCAGGACAGGAAATCCAGTCTTTTTATACGAGTTGGCTACTTGTCTCTACTTTCTCATGTTCACAGAAAAGTTGAACAGCAAAGGCCGGGTGCACGGCTGCTTCACACTCATAAAAGTACTTTGTAAAACAAAATTCATGTGGGGTTAATTAATGCACGAATATGGGTAAGCCAGAGATGAGAATCTATTGTGCAGGTTAAATGGCAAACAATTTGTGATGGTTGTGCCCTGAGGGGCGAATGAGAGAAGAATGAAATGCTGCTAAAAACGTTTTTTTCTTTAGCAGCTTGCTTTGTTAATTTGGCACGTATAATAAATAAAAAAGAATGTTCATCTTAAAAGAAAAAAGAAAACCATGTAACTGCACCGACTGAAGAAATTGTTTATAGTCATATGAGTGCCATGGGGACGCTGCTGGGGAGTGATCTCTGTCAACATGGGAATCAAACTGGCCTTAAGCTCAAGAGTCACATATTGTGCAGACAGAGCTAAACGGACAGACACACATGATCATCTCTCTCTGAACCCTAAACCCGTGTGTGTGTGTGTGAAAGAGCGCTCTGCCCTGCCCTCCAACACCTGAACAACACACCATCAATCGGAAACAGAGCTGGTGAATGTACAAAAGAAATAACAAATGCAAAATCTGTTCTCCTCAAACCGTCTGATATCCAGAGTAGAACCAATAATGTCAAGTGGTTTTTGCAGGAGAAATTTGAAAATTAGGTGCATCACTGGGTTTTGAGTTTACTGCGTCCTTACAGATTTTAATGCGTCAGAGATACAGGATGCATGTTTATTTCCACATCCACTGGCAGAAATGTGGAAATACATAACAAAATAAATAAATATTAAAATGTGGACATATTTTACAGTGGGAATTTGATGTCATTATCTTCATATATCCAGAGAATGTACATATTTGATGATAATACATCACCTTACAGACACATGGCACGATCATTTGTTTACTCCCCACCTTTTATTATCGTTTGTGTTGCACTGTTTTTAACGAATGTACGGTGTCCTTGAGTGTTTAGAAAGGCGCCTACAAATAAAATGTATTATTATTATTATTATAGATAGAACAGGTCAGGTGTGTGAGGACATCTATACTGTACTGTACCTGTGTGTCTGGTTTGTCTGGTATGTGACCTATACGTTAAAGTGGTGGAGCAGTGCCAAGGTCTAAAAGTACCACTTCTTTAGGTCACATATACAGTACATGCCAAGGCCTCAGTATGTGAGTGATGACAGGATGGCTGCCTCTCCTGACGCATGTTTCAGTGGTAAACTTATAATTATAAAATGATAATCAACAAGATCAAAAGCGGCCATCCTACTGACGGCATCCTGTACATGTCTTTCTTTTTGCTGGTGGGACTTTTCAGTGTAACAAAACAACAATAAATAATACAAATTTTTATTTATATAGCACTTTTCAAAACAAAGTTACAAAGATTTTTACTACAGAAACTGAATTATTGCCAAACTGCCGACATTTCACTATCTGCTGATGTTTTGCACTGTAACACTAAGTCAGGTGATGATTTTACCTGCTGAGTTTTTACTGTTACATAGGAATACATGCACATGTATGGGAGAAAGGGCTCCCTCACATCCCTTCAATGTAAGAAAAACCTCTTCATTTTGTATTGGAGGTAAAGGGCAGCTGGGTATGAGTATATGAACGTCAAAAACTTTGTCTACAAAATCATGTGTCTTGACTGCACCTTGTGGCCAGGAGGCTGATTTAAAGAGAAAGATTTCAGACGATTTTTGACCCTCTCCTACTCCATTGATGATGTCACCCATCTGCTTGTTAGAAGCAATACATACAACCAATATAAACTCAAAAACCTTGTCAGGAAAGAGCATGAAACTTAACCTGTGATGAATCAGAAATGGTAGAAGAAAAAAGTTGCATGTAACTATAATAGTCAAATGTCTTGTGACCAATTTAAAACCTTTGACCTCTCGGAGCAAGCCACGTGGCACTACTAACACTGATGATCCAGACTGCAGATTTAATCTACTTGCAGTGTTGCAGCATCCCCCCCAAGACATAAGAGTTTTTGCATTTCTTTTTTTTTAGGCTGGGGGATTTCAGTCGACATAGGCAACATTTGTGCATACAGTCCTTTTATCAGCAGCTTCTCATCAAAGAACATGTCTGGAATCATGTCTCCTAAGACAGTTTGCGTAGCTGTGGGCCATTTGCGTTCAGGCTTCAGCTGCTTCGGAGTCCAGCCCTGAGGGAGCCGCTCCGAGTTCACTGACCTCAACTCCAACAGCGCGGGAAACACGAGGAGACGATGAAGAGGACTGTCAGCAATTTCCAATCTGTTTCTTTCTTTTCAAGTTTTATTTCAAATCTATTTTAGTGCGGTGTATTCACTGCATTTTCTAATTACTCTCTAAATGAGAAAAAGTTGCTAGTGTTTTGCATGTTTGTTGGTTTTAGCTGGGTGCTTGGTATGAAATAGTTAATTTTTCACATATTTGAATTGTGATATAATTACAATGGTATTTGCTCAATGGTCCCAAGATCCACACTTTACTTATAGGTGGTGTAGAATTTAAAGGGATAGTTCAACATTTTGGCAAATTGGCCCATTGCCATAATCCCTATAGTCATAGCAGTAGGTTTGTTACCTTTAATTGTCGGTGCAAGCTATTTTTAGAGCAGCCGAGCGGAGCCGTGAGCTGCCAATGGGCCAATTTGCCAAAAATGTTGAATTATCCCTTTAACCTTTACTTCATAAACTGAGCCTATTCAAAATCTTTGAATAGGCTGAAAAAAATGTGGAACTAGAAAATGGCATCTCACACCGTATAACCTTGTAATTCTAAGCTGTGACCTTTGACTCACCTGAACATCGTCCATGCTGTGCAGCAGTCTGTCGCCTGTATCACCATCCAGACACAGGTGAGTGGAGTGGGGTGCAGCAGCATGTTAGGCCAACACAGTCCTGCCGTGGGTCGGGCCCCGACAGCTGAGGCGGCGCAGCCCTGAGCCCTCTGTCTCCGATTCAAGTCTCTGCTGTTGATGTGTCCTTGAGCAAGACATAGAATCGGTTAGAGGAGGAGGCGGCAGCAGAGTTGGAAAGTCACGCAGAAGTGAATCTCTCCTCTAGGAATCAAGAGCCTGCCAGTGAGAAAGAATTTACAAAATGATTTTGGGGACATTTCTGCTCCATCACATAGAGCTGAGTGAAGGGACAGGACATGGGGTTGGCACGTCCTACAGCAAGGACTCACATTTAAATCCATAATGTGCTGAGTGCAGGGCTTTCACCTTAATATTGCTGTTCCACCCTGATATTGCGCATTATGAATCATTTCATTGTAAATATCCTGGAGTAGTGCTCCAAATTCCAGATTTGGTTCAACAGCCTGGAGTGGTTTGTGCTTTGAAAGCACTGCCTTTGTGCAGAATACTACTGAAACTATTCTGCTGGGAAAAAGCACACACACTTGCAGCAATATCACAGTCAATGTTTTATAATATGAACAAGGCAGAAGAAGTAATACATCTATAAATCCTCCCTTTCTCCTTCAAACAAACGTGTAAGTACACAGGGACACATGCACACCAACACCCGCACGCACACTTGAGCACCCCGCTTGGCATGCACTGCAACTCAATGATAGAAAGATGTCTCACTCCAGGGGTGCAGTATTGCATTGTCAGAGGTGTGTGACAGATATTAATGTCATGGAGGAACATGATGGATGGAATTCCTTTGTGATGTTGCGTTCTATCTCCGGCTCTGTCTTCCAGAGCCTGGCGTGCCGCAGACAGGCCTTTAATGAGCTCTGGAAGCATCCATTTCCGCTGACAGCCCTTCCTTAGCGGCCTCTTTGCCTAAAAACGGTCTGACGGGTGCTGACTCCCCGGGAGATGGGGGAAGTCTACGACAGAACACCCAGACGTCTTGTACCCGACAACAGGAAGCATGTAGTAAATGAGGGCATTTTTCTTTTTTTCCTGAATAATGAATGAGAGTGTGATTGTGGCATTTGAACACATTCTGTGTTGTACTCAGTTAAAGGCCTGCATAATTAATCGGTTTCACGGGGAAAAGCTGCTCAACCAGAATCAGACATCACATATCCAACATATATGTCACTTTTTATTATATTATCTCCACCAAATGTCAACATGACAGCGACGTATGAAAGAGCTCTGATTAAAAAAACAAAACACGACATGGATATAAAAATGGCACCACCTGTTCGTTTATTAGAACCTCGATGAGTACCACTATGTTTATCCTAATTCCTGTCTTCTATCTTGCTCTTATCATCACCTCATAACATTGAGGATGTAATATGTTTACAACAGCCTTTTTTTCATTATTCATATGAGAGAGATTGTGAAACCGTTGGTTGATAGACGGTGTTGTTAATCAGTTCTTAATAAGTGTTGTCTGCACTGATTACCTGTCTATTCAATGAAAACGATTACTGACTAGAGGAAAGTGAAATTCTTCTGCTGCTGACTACAACCTGTATTTTTTCTACAGTATATACGTAAATTGTCAAGAAAAATTAGACAAACCCTTTGGTATTAGTTGTTTTGTTTTTCTTAAATTATTCATAAGGCGCGATCAATCATCATCTGAGTCACAAGTGTAGGCAAACACGATGTGGTTAGGATAATAACACATCAGCAATTCACACAGCCAATGGAAAAGAAAAGAAAAAGTTATGGACTTATAACACTTGGATTTAATAACTGTGGAGTCAACAACCTCAAACAAACTCTTCCATTAGATGCTGATCAGTGCTGCACAATGTTCAGGAGGAAGTTTTGGACGGTTCTTTCTAACAGCGCCGCACAAGTTCAGCCTTATTCTAAGGCCGTCTGGTGTGAAAACCTCTCTTGAGGTCATTCATCAACATCTCTCTGGGGTTATGGTCTGGGCCTCGACTCCAACAGGTGGATTTTCTTTGTTTGAAGTCGGTCTGTGGTAGATTCACTTTGATGTTTAGGGTCATTGTCCTGCACCATTATCCAACTTCTTCTGAGCCTGAGCACGCAGGTAATATTACTCTGGAAGACACATTGTTAAACTTAGAGGTCCATCTTCCCCTTGATGATGTAGAGTTGGAGGTGTAAAATCCCCAAATCACAGTGCTCCATCAATTGCGCTCCACCTTTGAGCTGATGTTTTCATGTCTAACTTTCTTATTACATCTTATATTATGCTGCATGTTCACCCCAGACAACCCAACCACTGTTTCATCCAGTTCTTCTTCTTCAGGAGATTCTTCTGTGGTGTCCAGAGGTGTTGCAGCTCCCATGGTTCCTTTAAGCCGTTGGAGTCGTCCTCACTTGGCACCCACTTCGAGGGAAAGTATCCGGCGAACTATAACATCTGCATATATAGACAGTTTGTCCGACTGTGTGTGCAGCGGATCAATATCTAAACTCTTTGAGAAACTCTTTGACTGTGTGTAACCTCTTCAGCTTTATGCAAATCAACAGTTCTTGATCTTCTGAGATGAGATCTCTCCCCCTCTCTATACCGAGGCCTGGTTCACATTAGCACAGTCTTGTTAGTCAAAGTAGCTCTAACCTGCACCTCCAGTCTAGTAGCGCCAACATTTGCTAACTTCTCAACACAAGGATTTGTGTGTTATTCTTTTTAAATATATTGCGTTTGTTTATCACTGTAACTGAGATGAAGCTCTGACCATATTTGAAGAAGCTTTTATAAATGCTGATCATTCTAACAGGATCATGCTAACTGCCACTGTTTGCTGTATTTTCTGCACAGTTAAAATTCCTGTTATTTAATTTAAGGTGTATTACAACATTGTGAAGCATCTTTATTCTTTACTAAAGCAGAAATACCTCAACCCTCGCCTGTTCAGCTGCAGTTTTACAGCAAAACAGAGCTGACACCTAGTGGTAGAAACGGCTTCTACCTCCCACACTGCACTACTCTCTTTTACCTTAAGGTTCTTTATTGATCGACGTCAGGAAGTTCTCCTCTTGTTTGCCGTCCTCCTGAGTGATCAGAGGTCAGGATTAATTAAAGAACAGACTGCCCCCCCTATCCCCACCCCATCCCGTGCAGCTAAAGGGATTCAGCGTCTTATCAAAGGACAAATCAGCAGCAGGGCCCGTGGATGCAAAGACCTGAACCTGGTTCTGTGCTTGAGGGACAAATCCTCCCACTCCTGCATCCTACGCCCCCATGGCGCCCAGAGGAATCCAACTCAGGTTATTTCAGGTAAAGGTGTAGAAATGAACGTTACATTAGCTACTGCCTCTATCTATTACTATGACAATGTCAATTCCGACTGGACAACTCCATTTTGTTTAAAGATTTTTTTTGTATATAGATTTGAGAGTTCAGAGTAGAGAGACAAAAAGAAAGGTGATGAGAGATTGAGCAGGATGATTCACATTAATGGTCCCCTGCAGGAATTGAGTCATAGACAATGCTTTAACAGCGTATGAGCTTCAAAACACTACAGGCCGTAGGGACACTACCTCTAGACTTAAGAGTCCTCTGCATGTTTTTTTCATGTTTATATGAGGGTCCCCAAAGTGCTCAGGTTTGCTCTTTCTTCCCACATGCTGGTTAGATGACATGGAATCAGTGGATTTTCTAAAGAGCATGGACATCAACAGGGTAAAAGTTTCAAGCATTCAAAAAGGAATCATATCATAAAAGAATATGTTAGGGAAATAAGATGCAGCTTTGAATATCACTTAGCCTGATATCAATATCAGAGTATATGTGTAACTGTATCCTTAGCTTATTCTTCCATTGACAGTTCATCATTCATAAAATGTTGGTTTGCAAAAGTGAATTCAAAGTGGAAAAACCAAAATTACATTAAGACTATGAATTAAATCTTCCTCCAGTGTGCCAGTCCACAGAGAGTTATGGCAATAAAGATAATTACGTGTGTACCACCAGAGGGCGCTACAGCTCCACTGGTGATCTTGCTGTTTCCCTGAGTCTCATGTGCTGAACATTGTTAAACATCAACAAAGGAGTGTTTAAACAGATGTATTGGTGGGGGGATTCTGTGCATGCACACGGCATAAAATATTTATTTCAGACTTCAACTGACAATTACATGTCACTGCTCCAGTGTTTTTGTCTAATGTGTAGTTGTGTAGTGAGAGAGAGAAAAGAAGAAGCGAGCATTAGGAATTCCAGGCAAAGACTATATATCATTCCTTGAGATCCCAACCTGAGGACGGCCCCGTGCTCAGTGGAAGTCAGTAAAGCATGCAACTATTTCCTTTCTGCAGGATATTAACACCTGCATATCTTTCTATCACAGGCCTCACACCTCAACAAGTGAAATCATCCACTTCCTGTGAGCGCCCTCTCGCTCACCTCCCCAGCTTTATTGTTCATCTCCGATGTGTGACGGCGTGCATCCGATGAATGTCTCAGTGCTGACGCATGATTGGCACAGAGACACCCCCACCACCACAACCATCACCGCCACAACCAGGCGCCGCTGAGCCGTCTCCTCCAGGAAGTACGCATTTCTGCCCAGTTCCTGTCTTCCTCGCTGACCCCTCAGTCAAACATGTGCATATTTACAGGCAGTGGAGCGACGGGAGAGGCGCTTTAAATTCAGATAGAGGCTGAGCTTAATGGCTGCATTGGAGGGACAGTGATATCTGTTGATTTGTGTTTGATCGTAGAAGGGAGACATAGAGAGAGGAGAGATTGTAAGAGCAGGACCGGCCGAGTTGTCAGTGGAATCACCAGGGGAGAAGCGAAGGGTTATGGGCTGCAGCCAAAGTGATACAGCTCTGTTGTTTTGTCTTTCACATACAAGGGATTGTGCAATTGTTGGAGCCAGTTATTCCACACTGAGTTTGGCATTAATGGTATCAATTAGTGATCTGAGAACCAATCACAGTGAGTAAGTTGAGAGTCAAGTCTCTCAGTATCTGTGGGCCAAATTTCCTCCTTCTCCTTCAGAACCAGAAGTGGGCCCATCCTCTTGTTCCTCAGCCCGAGGAAGGGAGGAAAGGGCCCAGGCACTGGAGGCAGGAGGGTAAATATTTGTTTTGTGGTCTCTCTGTTCTGCTCCAGACCTCTGTGTGCCTCTTAAGAAAACTTTCTCCCGCACGGGAGCAACCAAAGCAAACAATCCCACATCACGCCGTCTGGCTTGCCGTGGACCCTCGTGTGTTTGTTTGTGCAGACAGCCGTCATGACAGACGGAGAAAACGCTGGGAAGGAAGAGAAGTGAAGAAGGAGAGAGCGGGAGAGAGACAAGGAACAAGAACTGGAGAGTAAGAAGAGGAGGAGGTGGAGGAGGTGGATAAGGAGGAGGAGGGCTGTTCATGAGATAGACAGAGGACCGATGGAGGACTACATCACAGATGGTGCGCTTGTCCTATTCCCAAAAGCTTTGCTCTCTGCAGACATGGGTCAGACAGTATTTAAAAATAACTCTTAGCATATGTTATAACCTGCTTGGTGTCTGTAAAAGATGAAATTCACCACAGAGAACAACAGGAACGAGTGATCATTAAGACAACGAGAAAGAGGCGGAGGAAAAGTTTGCTTCCCTGTCACCAATAGCAGCAGTTTTTTTGGTCTTGTCTTTATTTGGGGGCCATCATCATATTGGTCTTCAAAGTGAATAAATAGTGTTTAATAAATAGTAACATAGAAAAATGTCTGACTTATTTTTTAATTAGTCTTTCCATTCTAAAGCTTTATATGTGAATAATTTGGATAGAAACTAGTACTTTAAAGCAACGATCCATCTGTTTGTGTGTGTGTATGTGTGTGTGTCTCCCCCTTCTTCACAGCTCAGACCCATTTTGTTGTGTGTGTGTGTATATATGCAGGGGGGGCAGCAGTGGGGGTTTGAAGGAGCAGATCAGAGGACGCTGTAGAGGCTCACTGAGCACTGGGGTGAGATTAGCTCCCTCACAGAGGAATCAAACTGACCTGGGAGGCATGCCATCAGAAGGACAGATGGATAAGAACTATTGACCTGCTGACCTGCATCAGATTCTCACTAACTCATGCTAATTCGCATGCAAATGGGTACAAATGCCTGCTCTGACTTTTTCTCTCAGTCTCTGAGTCGATTTCTTCCCTCACTTCTCTCGTTTTAACACTTTCACTCATATTCCACGACACACACACTGTGCATGTGTGCAGGCATACGCACCTTGTGTCATATATATTATATATATACATATATATAGACACACACACACTCCCACCAACATACAAACACATTCTCCCTTGTGGCGTGCCCTCATGGTGGTCGGTTGCACTTCTAAAGGCTTAATCTGCTGGTCCCACCTCCCTGGTTAAGAGAACAAAGGCCCCTCTCCCCTGACACAAAGGGAGCTCACACACCCCTACACACACGTCCGATTTCAGCCCCAGACGGACCACCCATCCTTGAAGACCACTGCCTCACACAGAGAGCGAAGACAGCAAAAGCGGCTGTGTATCAATGACAAGAGTGTCAAGGAACTCTACTTGCGTCGCTCAAGGCATTAAAGTCTCTTTTCCATTTGTCCCAGAGTGGCCAGTTCACACACTCTTTGGGGGCATTTTGTTTTTGTGGGAGAAAAGGCGATCAAGGGACACCATGTTGAGGAGTCCCCGACAGGCTTTGATGTAAAGGTTCGCAGGGATATGTGGCTCTCCGTGGTGGAGAGATTAGATTATCTCACCACTGAACAGAATTATCGCTATTGTTGAAAAGAAAAGGATCTGATAGGCAATTCTGTAAAGAGCAACAACTCACGACAACCACTTTAAAGGTCAATAGGTGCCGAGCTGGAAGATGTTAGTCATGCTGAAAATGACACAGTCTGCATCAATGCGGCCAATAACAGACTGATGCTTTCTCTGTTGATTTTAGTTTTCCCTGCGGTAGTTTTTAATATAATTGTACCTTTCTCACAGGCTGATGTCACTGGGAGGTGACCAGCCCTGCTCAGCCAGCTATCATCTTAAATGCTAAACAGCCCTTTAAAACTAGCCAACACAAAACTTTTCTCAAGGTTCATAAATTAGCAACATTTTCCAAATCTTGCATCTGAATAATACATGTTTGTTTCTCATTTTTGGAAACCCTATTTGCAGAAAGTCACGTGAGAAGATTGAACCTACTCTTATATCGATACAAGTAGGGGTTCAATCGTACACTTTTTTCCCCCCCTCCTTTTTTTAAAAAGGGGGAAAGCTTGGATTTACATCCCTCCATTTAATTCAGCTATTTAGGCCTATATCCGTAAGTGACTGAACTTTTCAAACTGACTAATGCTAACAGCTAAGCTATTAGCCTAGCCTTAATAATGAATATTTTCAATGAGGCCGTGGTCAATGTGGACACAGGTGCTATTGCTGTTTGTAGAACTACCAGCCCAACATAGGTTAGTTTGATTATGCTAACCAAAGAGACAAAGAGGGATGCTATCTTTGCTAATTATGTTAGCTGCTAAAATCATGCTTAAGCCTGCTTTTTGCATCCATTCCCCCTCACACACTGTCTTAAGTGTGCGAGCTAGCACTTGGCATTTGTTATAAATCCTCTGTGGTCAGTCATTGGATATAAAACACAACAGATAGCCTACTGCCCGTGTCTGGTGGAAAACACAAATCACGTGTGCACTTTAATCACATGCTTTCAAATTGTTTTTAGCTTTTAGTGTGCACACAGGATGCAGTTATTTCTAGATGTTGATGTGTGTTTTAATGATTGGACCAACCCTCCCAGGCTCACAGGCTGGATATCCCCCTGTGGACCATGCCAGTGTGTGCCATCAGCCTTACTGCTCCATTGGCTGAGTGACTGCATTTGTTTGAGCTGAGCTTTCTTCCCGTTTACTCACAGCCTTCGCCGAGTTGCCAGCCAGATCTCCATAATCCGCAAACAATTATCATATTTGCCTCAGAGGACGACTCAGGTTTTTGTTTACTGATTCAAAATTAACAATTTACACAGCTGGGTTTGTAGCGAACACCTTTCTTGGCTGGTGGCGCTCCATCTGGAACCAGACCAGGAGGGCTGATGTTTGTGATGAAGTAGACATACACAAATGAGTCTTTGGCAAATTGAGAAAATATTGTGATTTTTAAAATTATTATTATTTAAATAATCTTTGAAATTTTAGGAATATGAAAGTAAATATTGGATTCAACAACTGAGCTTTTACTTGTGTGTGTGGTATAGAAACATAAGCCAACATGAAAATGTAGGAGTACTTATAAAGTGATTTCTCCTTTAAAAAAATGCATATCTTTAAGTAGCCTATAATCAAACTACTTGTATGCATCTCAAAATGTAAACATGACTCATAAAAAGAAGTAACCTTCCCAGAAAATATGAGACAACAGAAGTTTTAGGCTGGAAAGGCTGGAAAAGTTGAGCAAGTGGCTCGAACTTGAGTTTATTTTTATTCATGAGGTGGCCTTTTCTGTGTCAGCTCATGGGCAATAATCACTTCCTTGTGTAAATGATGCTAAATGAGGCGAAGAGACGCAAAGGTCATGAAACTGCCAAAGCACAGAGAGAAAGTACAAGTTCGCTTCTAAACCTCAAACAAAAAAAAATTACCCTGGTGTTTATCCATGATGTAAACTCAGCTTTTGAAAAATCACAAATTGTCGTATATTATGATTCACGTTTACTCATGAGAACATGTATGCATCACTTAACAAATGGCCTAATTTCCATCAATGCATCTGGATGGTTAATTCCATGCAGCTTGGTGTTGCCTTGAATTTCTGATACCGGCACTAAAACTGAATTTCAGCAAGCAACAATACAAGTTCTTTAAATACTCATACTCATAAACATGAGCAATGTCATAAGCTAGAAGAAGGATTCATACAGAACTTGTCGACCATGTTAATTTTGGCTTCAAAACAGAGCCAACTGTGAGATTTTTCTCAAAATAAAGAGTATAATTATCAAAATGATCATCCAAATTAGGAAAAGAAAAGACGGGACTAAGAATTTCACCAAGGATTTAGATGCCAAATTTTGATTTTGATGCTCCAGACGCAATAGTATCTCTGCTCAAGTTTATAAGAATCCAAACCCAAATGCAACCATCAAAGTTATTTGGCTGTGATTGCCTGGATCAGCCACCACACTAATCATTAGTTTAAGCTGGGACCGATTTCTGAAGGCTGGCGAATAATTTCTTGGTCGTACCTTTACATACTTCCATTTAGGTTATTGAAATTCACTGGGGCTCATATGGCAAACTCCCTGTCCCCTACAGGCCAAATCAAGCTGTAAATGCATTTTTCACAACAATTTGGCCAACTGTGAAAGGGGGAAAAGGATTTGGACGCTGGATGTATTGGACAACAAGTATCAGATTGTCAGCTATGCTAATGGTGCCAAGTCATAAATTTGGCTGTAACTGTTTGGCATGCAGCGCCCCGAATCAACCAGCAGATCTGTTGCTTAGGCTTTGAGATTATGTAAAAACATGCACTCACTCTGGTCTACTGAGCTGCCGCTAGCTGAAATTAGGGAAAGAAAGAAGGAGGCATGGGGGGAGAGTGAGAGTGAGAGTGAGAGTGAGAGTGGGTGGGTGGGTGGGTGGAGGGGTGACAGCAGAGACACAGAAAATTAAGAGAAGAGAAAATGAAACCGCATAAACCACAACCAAGAAATAAGCAATTATTAGTGACTCCATCGACCTATTCCACTTCCTCAGCCATCAGCCTCCCTTATCCGCATGGACAACACTCAGTTTTTACACATGAGCACTCATGTTTTCCCTCATGTTATCCATTACTGCACCAGCAAAGCTAAGCTCTGGTGAGTCACACTGAGATCTGCTTGGTAATTGCAACAGAGAACTCATTCCCCCTTAAGTGTTCATGACTGGTCTTTTTAAACGACCACTACCTTCTCTGACTCACACACCTTTCCTCCATCCTTTAATCCTTTGCTTTGTAGAGGTCTTTGCTTGGTGACGAGTTTGATATAGTGTTGGTTCCTGTTCTCTCTATATGTCCCAGATATGAGTGATGGTGGTGGAAGATAGTCGATAACTGCAACTACTTAATTGTGCTCTACTTAGTTGGTTTCTGACAGTGTGGCTCCACAGCAGCGCGCGAATCCCTGTTATTCTTCATCGACAGTGATGAGTTTACATCAGCCTGTCAGAGAGATGGAGATGAGTGAAGAGGCAGGCTGCCGTCTCCCCCTCCAGTTATATCTCTGACCAAGCCTCAGGATTATTTCAAGATGTCAGGAGAATCAATGGATACATCCTCAAGAGTGCTTTAATTTTTTTTTTTTTTTTTTTTTTTGCACAGGTTAAAAATAAGGGTTTTAATGAAATGACAGAACATGTTTTTCCTCTCATTCAACAAGTGTGAAAGAGGAAAGAATCTGTGGAAAATAATAGATGGAGAGGATTATGACCAAGCAGCTCCCTCCAGGGCTGAAAAATGAAGCAAACATGGGAATGACAAAGATTGTAGTTTCCTGAGCGGCCACTTGAGCCTTGATAAAAAACATAAACACGTTTAAAGCCTGGTACACGAACAGTGTTGGTCTCTACAGCCAGTTTACTTTTTTTTTTAAATGAGAATTGCATAAAGATTTCCAGTTGTTTGATGATTGATGGAATGTGGATTTGAGTGATGAGAGCATACGTACGTTGCCACAAATCAGCAAGCACTGGAGACTCAGCTCCACAAAAGCCACCTCTTTGCCCATCACAGCTCAGAGTCAGTCACTGCCAAGATGGCAACAGCGCAGCGGCCCACTCAGAAACCTTTTATTTGGTTGATGTCACAGAGGCTACGGCCATCTTTAAATACAGTGGTTGACTATGTTTATTTCTTTCTTTTCCGCATGCCATGTAATTTCTCTAGCAACTGACCCTCAACCTTAAGTAACAAGCAAAAAGTGTAATTATTTGAAGAACAGAAAATGCCCTACAATTGGCATGTTATCCAATGAGATTACAGTGTGCTGTTGGTATACCACAACCATTGTTTCTGTCATTTATGTGTGAGTGTCCATTGATGCACTTTCTTCAGTTACACCTGTCACTACTGACTAACCCAAAGTCACATGAGCTGAATTAAAGGTAGAGTAGGAGATCCTGGAAAAATGGTTCGAGCAGGCTACATTTTGAAAATACACAATTCAAAAGTCCAACCCCCGTTCATGTCTCTAAAAATCCACGCCTCCAGAGCACAGAAACGCACAATGCTTGTTCTTTTCTACCATAACGTTTCTGCAACTGTCTCGTTGAATTAAGAAAGCTAGCATATTAAGCTCTGACTCAAGCGCCGTCTTTTCCGTATAATAAATCGTTGAAAACTCTGTGCGTGCGATGAGTGCATGAAGAAAGGTACGCGCAGATGAGGGAGGGAGGGGCAGATGGCAGTTTGTTAGATGCATGAATGAATGTATGTATTAATTCGTTTGTGGTGTTCAAAATGATTGGATGGTGTTTTTACAGGATTGTCCATTCTACAGGGGGCTGACATTTGTCATTTTTGTGAAAAAGCATTTAATTAATTGGTTGCAATCGGAGTGTGAAGAGGATTTGAAACAATTTAGTAAAAAATGCTCCAGAAAAAGATCCCCTCTCTTGCCTGCAGCTGATGAAGACTTGTATCAAATCATATGTCTGGGATGACAGTGTTGAAGACCAATAAGTGCTCAGCTTGCTGGCTAACTCCCTGTCTCCCATAAAATAAGTGGCTACAGCTACAACCAGTTAGCTAGGCGTAAAAAAAAAAAAAATAGACTGTCTGGTCAAGAAACTGTCCTCAATATAAACCCCTATTGAAAACACACCAATTGCATTCCCTCACTTTGGTTTTTGTGCTAGATTCATGCAAAATTGAAACAGATTTGCCAAAATGTCAAACTAATCCCTCAAAACTGTAGACATCATCAGCTCTGTCTTGCTGTCAAAGCTGTGCTGAGGGTTCAGGTGTTAGAGAACCCTTTATTATATGATTTGAAAAATATGCTGATTTGCTGAATTATAAATGAGATAATATCAATATTAGCTTCACTTCAGCACAGAGATGTCCAGGACACATCCAACATCCAAGAGTGTGGATGGAAAAAGAGACATTATGGTTTTGGGAAATGGTTTTCGCACTGGAGCCGTTTCCTGATCAACAACAGCTGCTCCAACAACAGCGTCTGCTGAAGTCCTCCTCACAGTGAAGATGCCAGTTCTGCACACACAACACTGTCGAAAAGCCTCGAGCATGTGTTGGTGTCGGCGCATAGTTTGCTAACTAACAAAATAAATCATTTTAATAAGACAGTTTTGGGGATTTGTAGTTGTTTTTGGTGCTGTTCATAGGGAGTATCTGCCTCCAATCTAAAAGCTAAACACACCCTGAACCTATGTATTTTCTCTCTGTGGACACTGAGATGAAATGGAAATTGTGTTATCTGCCTGTGGGTAAGATGGCAAACATATTTTCCAAAAATGCCAGCATGTGCATAAGCTTTATGTTTAGTGTGACACTGCAGGAAAAGATTTGCAGTTCTGTGGATAAATAAAGGTTTTAAATAGGCTGCTGGCGAAGGCTCACGCTGTTTACTACGACTTCCATCCCACGCACTGATTCTTGGCTGAGTCTTCACCCTGAGAGATTGGAAGATTGATTACGGAGGCCTGAGTGGGTGTCTCATGTAAATACATGGTTGTCTCCTCTTCCTCATCATGACTTTTCCTCAATCCAAACCAATGAGCCCGTCTTTCCAGGAGCGCAGTCTGTTATTTTCTGGCCCAATTGTAGGGTTTTCATGCCTTTCTGTGCTGCATTCCAGGATGAAACGAGGTGACACTGACATCTCTGTGCACTCTGAGACTGTCTGCGAAATAGACCATGTGAACTTGGGGACCACACATCTCCATGGCTTGTTAACTAGTTCTTCTGCCATGTAGTACATATTATTAAAAAGTGCCTTGGAGAAGTTTGATCTTTTAAAACGGACTGTCACTAAAAGGCTGAAAACACCCAGAGGTATAATTTGTCTTGTGATCTGCATATGGTATGGAAATTAAATGCTAAAGTGGATGATGAGACTGTCACTTAAATTATATATGTTTTGTTTTTATTTATTTATTTTTCACTGAAACATGTGTAATTGGATGAAAGCAAAACTGCTGTTTGATGAAAACTTGTCTCACTGCCTTGATGAAAAAGTGGCATTGCCAGAATTAAAATTACAACAAAATCCTCCAAATAGTCCATGTGTATAGGTTCATTATTTCAAATTTTCTCATAAAAACTTGTCGTCCCACTCTCACAGTGTTGATGTCAGTTTTGCATTAACCTTGACGGACATTGGTGACACCTGATCTGCAGGACAGTTCATTCTTTATGAGCTGGAACAAAGCCGTTTCACTGGTAATGACTCATAGATTGCTCTGCAAGGACAAAGGGACATAAATATTATGTTTGTCACCATTCTTACTATCACACAAGGAGACTATGTCTTACAAAGTATAAAGCAACAGGAAATTAAAAGGACATTTAAGTTTACGGCTGATTGCTCATCTATGCCGTGTGACTGGAGGAGCTGCTGCGGTTATGAAATCTATAGAAAACTCAATTTTAAGTGTTGTGAAATTGACATGTTACATCAGAATCTACCAGATTGATTAAGGAACTGATTAAAACAATCAGTCATGTTGCTGGTCTTCAACAGAATAGTTAATATGAAGTTGCATATTAAAGTTCAGTTACATGTTTATAGGAAAATGCTAACCCTAACCCTGCATTGGGGATTTTGCTCATTTCTTGATAACACAAAGAAAAAACTTTTTGAAAAATTACAACTTTACTCAGAAAACCTCCAGATTTTATCTTCGTAGTTTCATCATAAATGCAAAGTCTATTGAAAATGATCAGAGTTGGGCCTAAGGAGGCCACATTGAAATTTCTACTTTGTCTAGTCCTGGTCCTAAAGCCCTGACGGTCGCCCCTGCTGAGGAAACCTATACACATAAATGTATAAGTGTCTCTAAAAGGACAATAGAGTGCTGAATGTGCTGTCGTCTCTATTTTTCCATTAGATTGAGAGTAATGGTCTACTGTCGGGCTTTTATTATAGCTGATTCTCACACTTTTGTTTTTGGTTGATACTGTACCTTGCTCACCTTTTTGTAAAAAAATCAGTTGAATGAACAGAATAATGCTCATACCATAGCTGTGCAAAGCATAGGTGTGACTAGAGGGCAGTCTTGGCTTTGTCAAGCGAATAGTAAGCTGTGTGTGTATGTGGCGTGTGTGTGTTCCAGTGATTTATTCTGCTCTCCTGCTGAATGCCATGTAGTGGCTGGACACCCCACTGGCTGCAATGACAGGCTCCATAGCAATCTGCCAGACACACAGCAGGACAAGACAAGCTCCCAGCTCCTGTTCTGTGTCTGGAGCTGCGTATCCATCCCATTTCTTCTCCCTCCAACATCATCCCTCACTTTCTCTCTCTCGGCAGCTCACCTATTTTGAGTCAGCATTTGCATTTCGCTTTTTTGCTTTTTTAATCTTACGGTTTTAGAGAGTCGCCGCCACGTCTGATATACGACTGCAGTGACACGCTGGCCTCTGCGGCAACGTCTAAATCATGACTAATTATTTTTTCTGCTGCTTAAAGGTGTTAACTATATATCACTCTCAGTCATCTGTTAGTACGCTCAATGTAAACACAGCAGGACTGACAGCTTCTTGTCTGTACCGTACGGTCTGCGCCGTGAGGCTCGATGCAGAGGGAGCTCTGTTGTTTGTTTTATGACATAATGAGGAGCAATTTCAGTTGTTTCCACAAACTTATTCCAGTCATAAATAATTTAACACTGGAGTTCAAGCACATAGCGTGAAATGCCTTTTGGCTTCTTTATGTTTTGTTCTCTGCAGGATAACTGGGTTCAAACAACAATGTCTTCTCTGAGAAAGAGAAACACAACATACAAAGAGAAATGCATGTAAAAAAAAAAAATCTTCATGGGAAGTAGAATATAAAAGAACTGAAGACACACATACACACAAACTCACAGGCAATCTATTTAAAAACAGTCTGGCCACTGACACGTTCATCCTATTTCACCATGGAAAACATAACGCCAGTGCTTTGCCTCCGCTCTTGTGCATATCCCTTCCCCACTTCCCCACTCCCCCCTCCCCTCTGCCTGCCATCACTCACTGACGACAGATCAGTCGCCGCGACCATATGTGGTGATGTCATGTTCCTTGAGAGTGAGAGGGATGGGCTGGTTGTGTCCATCTGCTCCGGTTTGTGGAACATTCCTGCGCTTTAACATTTGCATGGCTGTCAGACGGACAATAAAACCTAATCTCTCTCCACTCTCCAACAGAGAGAAAAAAGAAGAAGGAGAAGCCGCTGTGAAATAACAAATGAAGAATAGGGAATATCTCTATCTTCCTTAACTGAGCACTTGCATGTCTTGATCTCCTGCTTTTACTTGGGTTTATTTTTTACAAATTCAATCAAGCGAAATATGCAGCCATTTAGATCCGTATGAGAAATGGCTTGTGGTGATTATTTAAAAAGCTTTAAGTGAACATAAAGCTGTCAAAACGATCCAAAGCACATCGCAGAGATGTTTTTCTTTCCCACCCCCTTTTCATGTCAACACACTGAATGAAAATAGTATTTATCAGGCTGAAAATTGATCTAACTGCCATCTACAGTAACACAAGTATGTCAAGCAGTGGTGAAAAAAAAAAAATCTGCACACATGTATTGCAGATCTTCATGTAGTGTTGACGCGGAGACACGTTGCTGCATCACATCACAGTTGAACAAGGCCGTTTTCATTTGAAGTTTAAGTCTGGGAACTATATATGTCACCTTTGAATGTATAAGATGTGGTGCACAAACACACACATGCTCAAATATCCCCCCTGGGATGCATCATCACAGCGGGGGCTCGGTGAGGTATAGGCCCCTAGCAACACAAGCCTTACACCTCCTCTCCTGCCACACGTGCCATGGAGCAATTACCACCATTGAACTACTCGCCACCTGTTAACTGCCATGTAAATATTCATCTGCAGCGCGGAGAGCGTTTCAGCCTCCGGCCTGCATGAAAATGACTGGTCCAGTAAATCAGCTCCAGTGACAAGTCAGTGCAGAGGGATGCAAAAAAAAAAAAAAAAAGGTTAGTGAGCTCATGAAATGTAAATGCTATGTAACCACAGAAAAACAAAGCGTGGAGGGGGGGAGGGTGGGGGGGGGTGTCGCTCTGAAGATTTGCATGAGGCATGGACAAGGCTCCAAGAGCTGCTGCTGTTTTTGTTGTTGGTTGGCCGTAATGCCTAAAAATAAACTCTCAGAGTCAACATACAGTATTGATATTTGCATGTGCTCTATAAGCGGCTGAACAAAGCTGATAATGAAGAGCACAACTCCTCCAAGACGTAGCGTAAGTTTCAGGTGGAAGCGTTTACCAGCAGGCGAGTTAAAATGCAAATGGGAGCCATATTTGCTGTAGCATCTCACGTCGTTGGGTAAAGACTGCATGTTTACGAAGTTTGGTATGAGGTAGGAAAAAAAAGTGAATGGTTGCTTTTGTTTTTCGAAGTGTTTCAGGACAAAGAATTATGTCCTAATTTACTTTGCAAATAAAGTCTAATAATATGATTCCAAGCAACTAACCCACCCCCGTTTTTTTTTCAATTATCTGGATTTTGGTGATCTTAATATCAGTTTTAAGTCATTTCCTGACAGGACGGAGGCCTAACTGCTGTATTTTGCTCTATTTTCATTTAATTAAAAAAAGTGGTCACATGAACATACTGTATGTTGAGTCTAAAACTACTGGAGCCAGTCAATTAAATAGCTGCCACATGTTCATTTCTAAATGTATAATGTAACCTCCCACCCCACCGCCAGAATGCTTAAAAAAAGAAAAGAAAAACAAATTCTCAGCCAAAAATGATTCAGTATTACATCAGTGCTCGCAACTTGTCTCTTGCAGTCACTGTATATTCAAATCTTTTAAAATGAACATTTTACAATTCATGCATTTAATATATTTGATTATAATCAAAGAGTTATTATATTCGACCCTACCATTATCACTTGGCCTCATACTTTGTTTATGTTTTTTATAGAAATGTAACTTTTTCTTGAAAGTTAAATAGAAGCTGGGAACAGCCCATTGGTCTAATAAAACAGATTTACCGGTTATATGGCTAATAGATAACAATAGATAACACACTATAAACAGCTGTAACCAGACCTAAGTGTTTTGTTGATGTCAACAACTAACTAACTGTTGATTAATGTAAATGTATAGTGGTGTACAGCCACATTATAGTCTGTCATCAATGACCTGTTACATGTTAATACAACTGTGTACACTTTGTACATGAGGGGGACTTTTTACTGTTACACACACACATTGTGCTTACTTCACTGATGTTGTTTGTCAGTGTTTTATTCTGCTCATCTGTTCCTCTAACTGCATTAATCTGGTTTCCATTTTTACCTCACTCACTTGGTTTTAACTTGCATCTAAGAATTGCCCGTCATGCACTTACACCTCTTTACACCTCTCTCTACCACTATACATACGTGTACATCTGCCATTGTGGAGCTCTTTGGTGAAAACATATTTGCTTTCTAAAGAGTTATAAAAGTTGAAACGTCAGACACTGAATGCCTGTCTCCGTCTTGACAAAGGTCGGTCGCTGTGTAAATGCAGAGAACAATGATGTCAGTGAGTCTGGGAATTTATCAGTCTATTCTTGACAAAGCCGTGATTTTTTTATAAATACACTGTGTTATCGTCACCAAACTAAAGTAAATCAGGGAAGGAAAAAAGAAAGAAAGAAAAAAGCAGTGCTGTTTCCCAGTAAGCATTTTGCTTATCGTCTCTTACCGACACCATCAAAACATTACCTGAGCGAAACAAATGAATTGACATGATTTCTCTCTGTTGTTGTCCCTGCTGTCAAAACACTGTGTTGTGAGGTCAAAACACACACAATAATTCTGTGTAATTATTCTAATTGCAACTAATCAATACAAGCATGTAAAAACTGCCTGGATTGCAGCAGTGAAAACACAGATCAAGAGCTACAGGAGCTTGACAGATAATCCAACTCTCTCCCCCGCAGGCTGTCACCACAACTAAAAGAACTAAATCTGATGTTAAAACAAAAAAAAATGAAAAAACACAACCGCAAAATCGCTTGGTTATAATTCTACAAATTCCTAAGATGTTTTCCTTCACTTCGCCTCTGCATGTCTTTCCTAAGTCCTTGTGGACCGTGCTCTCAGGCTGCTACCGTCTAGACACTGGGACACCCAAAACCTCTCCATGAGGATTTTAAAACTTCCAGTGCCTAACATGCACGCACTTGCTCCAGCTCAGCACCCCACACAATTCGTTAAGGGGTTCACAGTAATAATCCATGACCGGGAGGTGTTTTTAATGTGCGGGGTGTGTAAATCAATATTGCATTAAAAGAACTTGCTTTTTAGGTCTCTCACAACTCTGCAGCTCGTGTTTTATGGCCTTTGTGGTGTTTAGAGCTTGAGCTAACCTCTTAGGTAGAGCTGGGAGCTGCACACATGAAAAAGATTGAGTGAACTTTTCGCAGATTTGATTTCACTTTGTGTAACTGGATATTATCAACCAACCAACGATGCCATCCAATGGACAAAAGTATAGACTAGTTTTTTGTCCATTTGTGCATACTTCTGATTTACTTGTAACATGCTGGAAGTGTGTTATCATGAGAAATGTCCCGCTCTGCCCTGATCCTGAGGTCTTGTCCCCATTTTTTATCCTCGCAGCCTTTTCAGGGGATGAGACCACATCTGTCTCCGTCACTATTTACACGCTCTTTCACCATAAAGAACTCCGAGTCACACATGCACACACGGGCAAAACACACACACATCCTCCTTCTACCTCATGCCTAATTCAAACCTGCCTTATGAGTCCCCTGACAGATCCACACAGAGTCAGCTCAACACATGCACACAGACATTCAATCACTGGAAAGCAGCGCAGGCCACATATAAATCCATCTAGTAAAGCATCTTCCAGACCGTTCCCAATGCGAATGAGATGTCCCAAAGCCTTTTGGTGTTATCTGGCCCCTGGCAAAGGCAAGAATGTGATCTATGCCCCTAATTGTTGCAGGGGGAGGTTTTATAAGCACACTGCGAATAGGCTAAAAGGCCAAATAAATCCTTCCGCTTGTAGTTTGCGTATAAATCCTCACTTTTTGTCTTGTTTTTTTGTTTTGTTTTTTAATTTTGGAGACTTCTCCCTGCAGCATGATGAGGAGGACAAATCCACTTTGCAAATAATTTTAGCAGCTGCTTTGTTAGCCAATAAAGACTAGATTTGCCTTGCATTGTATGGAGGAGAATGCAGTAGCATATTTCGCAAAATACAATACAAACCTTAAGAATAATTTACAAGTGCAGAGTGACCTCTGTCTGAATGACTGTCAATCATTTCTTAGCTTTCTTGATGTCAATATAGAGCATGTAGTTCACTATCAAGTCTGACCAGTCTTGGCAGGCCTGAGGTCCGTGCCTGCTCTCTACAGTAGCTGGTTAGTCATGTCTGACATCTGTGGCTCCCCGCAGTCAGGGTGAATGCCAGGCTGAATAATGCACCAGGGGCGGCACTGTCGGGGGAGGCACACGGCTCTCTGCTCTGCCTCTTCTGGTTTCATGAAGCTGCAACATGTTGCAAACACTTCACGCCGCAACCTGAAAACGTGCTCACACAAAGTTAGCAACGAGCTGCTACAGTAGCACATAACCCCTGTGTGCAAAATGTAATAAAAGTACACACTAAATAAAAGAACATATGCAAAAATTATATATGAAAAGCATAATGATTTAAGAAAAATAAACATGTATGTTTTTTTAAACATATGTTGTTTTCATAAACTTGTTATTTACCTAATCAATTTGAATTATCATTCAATAATGATTGAATGAAATACAATACATTTCTTAAAATATCTCTTATAAAAACACATATCTTATAGTTATGTACAAATTAAAATTTTACTATGTGTATTTTTATTCATGGATATCCTCATATATCATTTTATTCATAAAATGTATGTTATCATTTTATGGATGACATGTATGGTAACATTGTGCTTGATATAGAAGAATATATGTCATATATTCTATTACTATATTGACAGCTTACAATGAAAGGTAATAACATGTCAGTGTTTTTACAGCTCAGTATTGTTACAGCTCTGATGCTAAACATCACTTCAACATGAATTCTGAGGCTGTGACAAAGTTGTAAAAGTAAAATGTAGCTGTACTTCAGTCAAATAAATAACTTTTCCATTCCACCGTCTGCTCAGAGTAAACAGGAAACCAAAAACACCATCGAGTCCGCCATTAATCCTTCAGACAGAATTTACATGACATCGGGGTGGGGGGGGGGTGCAAGTGTCTTAAACACACAATGTAAAAAAGCGCCTGATGCCACGTTGGTGCGGCTGTCAGTGCGAAAGAATAATCTCCCTCCCTACCTCCTTCTTTCCCTCCACCACAGGCAGCTGACCCCTGGCCGACCCCCTGGGCCAGCGGCTGGGGTGTTAATGTTCACCCTCACAAGGGTCGCACCCAGCATGTTTATTTTATGACACAGGAGAAGGGACCTCAGAAGGGAGTGTGGCCTCGGCACACTGACCTCCAAACCCCATTAGAAAGGAGGCAACTGAGGTGTAAAGGCCCTTTACTTATGTCCGAGTCGTGGTGTTACCCTGGTCCGTCCTGTACGGCTACTGTTCAGTAGCATGGACTAAACTGCTTTTGTAAAGCTTTAATGAAAGCAAACTCAATTATACAATGATTAAATAAATAAATCCACCTCTTGTTAATAAAGTAAATACCAAAGATTTCTTTAAAAAAAAACTGCTAACATTTTAATAAGTTAGCATTTTAGCATGTTGAGTTTTGGGGGTTTTGGTCAGATGACTGAAGTACAATCTGTTCCCCACAAGCTCAAGACAGTTGCATATTTTACTCTATGGCATAAAATACACCAGTCATGATTTCTATAAGTTTAAAGGCCTCTTTAAGAATGGCAGGTTGCTAAAAAAAAAAACCGCCACGGGACGGTAATGCTGAAAACAGAAAACAATCTACGTAGACAGCCTTGTTGTGTTTATGCTGGTGTTTTTGCATGAGTATAAATGGCATGACATGCTGTCAAACAATTACTAACTTTGTAAGAGGATATAAGGTTTTGTAGAGGAGGTTAGCACGCTACGTAAATCAAAAACCATAACTTGGAGGTTTAGCACTGGTGTGTAGTCCGTTTATAGCCCAATATTAGCTTTTCATTTCCAGTGATTGTACAGTACTTAGGCTTATTAAAAGTGGTGTTTATTTCTGAAGATTGTGAAGATAAGTATCATAAACCTTTGTTTGTCACATAAACCAATGTAAAAAAAATCTCATTACCTTTTTGTCGAGGGAGGCAGGATGATGCTAACTTCTGGGTCGATTAGCCACGATCACATACTTTCTCCCAGATTTGACTGAATCGCAATTAAAGTCGGTGTGTTTACTTTCGCATTCAATTCATTCATTTTAATACAATTCAAATCTTTATTGTTCCATAGAAGGAATTTGGTTTGCAAGTGGGGTTTAAAAAAAAAAACACACAACCATGGTTTTATCCTATGTAAACATGCATCAAAGAGGGGAGAAGCTGCTGAGCCATGCTCCAGTGCTGTTTTGCATTTGTTGTCAAGCTGTGAGAAGGAATCAAAAGAAAAAGAAAAGATATTTCATAGTTGATGGAGCTGACCGTGTAGCTACAAACAGTCTGTATGCTTTTCTTTCACACTATAGCATCAGCATCATCAGAATTCCTGTTGTGGCTAAATGTTTGCGTAAATATGCATTTGCATTTACTTGAACGTATATGCATGAGTGTGTGTGTGTGTGTGTATATGTGTGTGTGTGTGTGTGTGCCAGCATTGTGCACGCATCACTCGGGAGAGAATCCGTCAGCCACATTTCCAATTCCGCTCAATTTCAGCAAGAATCTCAGTAATCCCGCTGAAGAGCCGCAGTTCTCCCACAGTGACATCCCATAATGGCACTAACACCAGAGTGGTGGGCACCCAGTTACGACTCCCAGGCTCCATTCGGCGCACGTTCCCAATCCCCCAACCTGTCTGTATGCAAACAGAGCCCCCTCAGAGGAGAACACTGATCTGGCAGCCTTTCACTGAGCCCTGTGTAGACATATTTAATGCCTCAATAACCACTGCTTAAGACAGAGTGATGAACGCCAGGGGCTTTCATTACCATGAGAAGTTTATCCGTGTGTGTGTGTGGGTGTGCGTGAGTGTGTATGTGTGTGTCTAGGTACAGTATGCACTGATATAAGCATCCCACTGTTATTTACCCACTGGGAATGTCAAGCTGTTGTTGTTTTAACAATACATATGGCACCGCCTCTTGTTGCACCAGGAGCATATGGCCTCCTGATTTGCTCTTGTGAATTAGCACAACTAACCTGTCACAGATGCTACTAATCTGTCTTTGGGCATTACAAATTTATTTTGTGCTTAACATTTTGCAGCTTAAACCGACAGAGATGTGCGATGTGTGCACAAGTCGCGGCGGTGATTGAGGTCAAAACATGAAAAGCAAATAGAAGCAAGTTACAAAATCAAATCGCAGTTTGATTTGACTAATAAAAAAAAACGAAGAAAAACTAACTACCGGTAACTATTTTTGGGATGAGACTTTCTCTAACATCTCCGGACCTTGCAGCCATGTTCCTGTCAGTGCTGGGAGGTGCAGAGGCAGCTGGAGAGCAGGGTAAATACAGTCAGAAATGTGTCACAGCATCAGTGCGACAGCTTATTGGTTCCCTCACATGTGTACACACTGTGAGGCAAGGCAGCGGCATACCCACAGGTACATAAACAAATGTGGATTGATATGCCTGCAAGGTGTTGAAAGCCAAAGGGAGAGGATGAAGGGGAACATATATTTCTTATAGGAGAAGATAGAGCATGATATTAAGTTAACATTATAAGGAAAACTGACAGCAGTTTAGGCACAAATCTTACTTTACATTAGCTTCATGTGCAGGCTGTCTCTGTTTTTCATCCACTTTGGCAACGATGACAAGGAGACCCAAGAGGAAAAGTCTCTCTCTCCCCAGACACTCATCACCCAGAGAGAGAGAGAGACAGAGAGAGAGCTCATGGAAGGATCAATTTGCCTGCACAGGAAACTGTGTAATGTTAATCACAACTTTAATTTGGGCTGAATTAGCATTTTGATGAACTTGTGGGGCTGACTCATGTACTCTAAGCACCTTCAAACGCAGCGCGCACAGAGGAAATGGCAGTGTGGTTAATTAACGCTCGCACACAGCAGATGGGCTTCAGTGAAGGGCCTGGCAGAAAGAGACACAGAGAGCGAGAATTGATGGGAAGGAGTCACTGTTAATGGGAAAAATAGAACACAATATAAAATTTCCAGCCATCGCTCCACCGGCTAAAATGGCTGCTTCGAAAACCAACAGCTAAGGAAGGCGGGGAGTACTAAAAAACATTTCAGTCTTTTAGGGAAAACAGAACACAAAGAGTCGGTAATAGCTTACAGAAGACACAACTGGCAAATCTTGGTCAAACATGCAGCCTGTTTACATATGCCCAACCGTTTCAATCTCGGAGCACAGAGTGTAACCCAACGTGGTGCCTCAGGCTCATTGCTTTTCGCCCGTCCTCTGAAATCTTTTGCTAACACATTTAGAATTGACTGTCAGGTTATTTTTTTCTATCTCCTCTTTTCGTCTTTAACATCTTGTTACCATACGTCCCTCACTCCTGTCGGACTCATTCTTCTTCCTGAATTGTCTTTTCAGCTTTATGTCTCTCTCCCACACATGTATAAACTCTATACGTCTTCCACCGTTCTCACTCCTGATAAATACTGTATAATACTGTATGTGCATTTAATCAGGGTGCTGGAGTCTGCACCGGCAGTGTGTTAGTCCGTGATGAAGTTATCTGTGAGGGTATGAAAGAGGAAATAGGAGCGAGAGGGGAAGTGTGGGAGAGGTTATAAATAGGTGGATCTCCATGGCAGCACAGGTCCACGGACAACTGCTGAAGACATGGGGCAAGTCCGGATAAAATTTAAACCTTTCAGTATGAAAGGTTTTAGCTCAGGTGTTTACAAAGCAAACATAATGGTTTTTTTATCTCTAATTTTCAGAAAACAACAATTTGCAAAGACTTGAAACTTGGTCCAGTGACTGTATCAATGTTTTCTGGCACAGTTTGGACTGAGAAACTCCCACAAAATCCCAACAACACTATTTTTTTTATGTCCATGATACACTCTTTGCTTGTTCTGGACTTTCAGTACTTTTTTTTGGTATATTTAAAATCAGATCCTGGGACACAGATCCAATGATCCAAAGTTCTGTGTACCTATTACCCACAGAAACAAGATGTTGGCAGTTAATTTAAGGGTTTAAAGGGACATTTCATCAATTTCAGTGTTGAGGAGTGTTAAAAAAAAAAAAAAAAAGAGTTGCCCTCAGCTATAAAATCAATGCTAATTGAGTGAGTACTTCCCCTGCATTCTCTTTAACACAAAAATAAAAAAAATTTAAAATCTGAGATTCATGTTGTGTGACTTCAAAATTTGAGGTTTCTATTTTATTTCTTTTAATGAAAGTCATGGATCAAATGCTGAGAGATGAGACATCCATCTGTCTCCAGACATAACTAAGAAGATGTTTATTTCAAGGCCGGCCCCACACGTCGCTTTCTCAGGGAGTGGCTTCACATGTACAGTAAGTGATAACCAACCCAAACATCCAGAGTCTCAGTGTCCTTAGTCACCGGTTTTGCCGCCATCCTCTCTCCACCTTCCCACCAATTCTTCCCTAAATAACCTTCACTAACCTGCCCCCCCCCCCCCCCCCCTCTCCATCATTCCTTTTTTTTTTCGCATGCTACAGAGAATTTGAGATTTGCCCGGCTCCCCACAGCGAAGCATGATTTGTAAAAATAAATCAATAAATAATAAGGCACCATAAAAATGGAAAGATGGTTGGTAGGTGGTATAGGTGGGGAGGTGGGGGGGTTGGAAGGACAACCAGAGCGAGAGCCCCCGTGGTGACAGCCTGCAGTGGGGCATTAACAGGAGGTCCAGCAGGGTAAATCTTCTACCAGCCTCTCCGAGCTCGAACACCCTCTGAGAATTTCTCAATCCCTGACAGGCTGTCAGTCAGCGAGGAGGGACGGCGCCGCTGAGAGGAAGCTGCTTTAAGCCTCATGTGTATGGACTGAATCTCCATCAAAGATTAGCTTTTACGCGTTTAAAAGACGGTTTTGTTTGCTTCCACGTGGGACAAAAAGAGATCTACGACACCGAATGTGACAAGAGTGAATGATTGTTTGCAAAGAGAAAATCAACAAGTATGGATCCGTGACGTGAACAAACCGCGGTGACCTCTGACCTGTGGGTGGCTCCTGTGCTTACCAGGAAGGAGACTGGAGGGTTCGGTCACAGACAGAGAGAGTTGGTGTTCAGCTTCAGAGGCCTCACAGGGATACCTCCTCTGGAAACATCAGCTGTGAGGGATGCTGCAGCATGTTGTGTTTACTTTAAAGGGAAAACCTGAGACCAGTCAGCCTGTGGGGCTGCCCTTTAATTGCCAATTTGTTGTTGTTATCTGTCAGAAAGGAGGAAATAATGGAAAGGTAAGGCCTTGTGGCGGTAATTTTAAGTCCAGTAGAAGCCACTTAGTCAGACACACTCACTCTCTCTCACACACTCGCACACACACAAGGATGAAATCTGTTCCCAGGCAGCAGGAGAGTCTCCAATTATGGCAGGATGCAGCATCAATTTAAGGGCTAATTATGTGCGTAATGAGCTCACCGTCATGCGTCCGCGCCCCCGTCACCGCGCCCGCTGCTCCACTCCCCCCACTCCCTCCCACCACACACTCTGTCCTCCACCACTCTAAGCCCCCCCACCCATCCCTCCAACCTCCATCTGAGCGCCTGGTATCTAATTAAAAACCTGCATGCGCCGCGGCGCTCTCATTTGATTCACACCATGGAAATTAATCCTCAGATAAACGCGTTTGACGGACACCAAACTATTGCATGGGCACTGGACGCGGCGCACCGCTCTCTCAGCCGGGTGTAAACTGTTTTGCATTTGGCTTTAAAGCGAAAAAGAAAGAAAAAAAATCACACTTCCAAAATAGCTCACGATAAAAACAGGTTAACTTGACTGTGGGTCACATTTTTGGGCGCGAAGCTAAATTAGATACATCATCGAGCCCCATGTGCAGGAAAAAAAAATTCATGCAAACTCAAACCTCAGGATTTTCCTTTCAAATGTAAAGTTTCTGCCTGAACACCTCTGTGCGTGGAGCATCTAGTTGCAGCTCGTTTAAGCTCAACCATCACAGATAATATTTAAATATATATAGAAAATAATAATAATAATCAAACTTTAAATGCAGCCAGATTCAAGTCCTGGATCCAGAGGCGCATTGATCCACCAGAGAACAAGAGACAGATGTAGTGCGACCAGGAGAACAGGTGGACAGGTCCTATAGTTTGGCTCAGCTGTGCGCACTGAGACCAGACAGGAGCCTGTTAGGAGCCGTGACGCTGAAGAGGATGTAAGGCCCATAATCAAAACAGAAACATTTTATCTATTCCTCAGTTATGTTTGTGTTTGTGAACCTGCTGCTCCTCTTCTTCTCCACATGTCGCCAAACTATCTAAACGAACAAGTTCCTATTAAACAGCATTTTCATCCATGAACAATGAAAGAAAAAAAACTTGATTTCTGGATTTATTTTATATTTCCATAGCCAATAAAAATAATGTAGCTACTCGGATTGTATTTTCCATTTCAGTCTAAGAGAAACATATTGAATAAAGGAAAATGATGAATTTTCTTTGATTTTTGTTTAACAGCGTAAATAAATGAATGTTTTCCTTTTTCCTAGATTTAGTTTCAATATGTTTTTTATTCTGAAATAATCAGCAGTTGTGGCTCTTTAGAGCTCTGCAGCCTCCCACTTGCACATTTACCTGCTATGCTATTTTATCCAGATTGTTATTTATTTATTTACAGCATTCACGTAAGCATGATCCGTGATCTCCAGGCTAATGACAAAAACACAACAAGATCACATCCAGGCTCACTTCGGGCACGGCCAAGTGCCACGGAAAGCCTACACCTTGCCGTACTACTACCCTGCAAAAAAAAAAAAAAAAAAAAAATTGACGCCCACGGTGAGCGTCCAATCACCGGGCGACTTTCAGCCACTTTGTCCAATCAGAGCGAAGTGGGTACGCGGTGGGCGGGCCCCGGGCTGCTCCGGAGAGGGACGTTGAGATAGTTGAGGAGAGGAGGCTTGTTGGGCACGAATGCCACTCGTTGCGCGTCCTTATAATTTGGAGAGGTGTATGCAGCGCACGGCCCGTTCGCCTTTCCAGGTGGAAATCCAGGAGGAGCTGAGACACCAAACTTAAACTGGGACGACTGGTGAACCCGGTTCAGGACAGGTGAAATTCCCAGCAGGCTGCCTTGAGAAAAGGCCACAAGGATCGATTCCCGTGTAGGAAAATACAGTTGTTGTCTCAGCTCGGGTAGGAAAACTATAGCGATTGCATATCTGTCTCAGCAACTTTACTGCTGCATGTTTACAGTTTTGATTTCTGTTTTGTTTGTTTTTTTAAAGAAACAAAAACTTTAGAGGTGATTTTGTGTCACAGTCGTTTGTGTGTGTTTTTTCCCCCTGATACATGATCCAGGAATTGTGTTGGATCAAATGTCATTTCCTCGATGCAGCAGCTCATGTCTGGAAGTGATTTGTTTTATTCATTTGAGTCCTGAAGTAGCAGAAAGGATAATAGTGCAGATTTATTTCATGTGCTGGATTTTCTTTTTTTTTTATTATTATTTTCAAATTACAGATGTATCTAAACATGAAAGCCGTGTTAAAATGGCCATGTGTGGCCTCCAGCAGCATGACCAGCAGGGTGGTCAACACCCTGGTCTATAACATATTTATAATAATATTAAATAAGATGAACGTAAACTACATGCACGTATTTTTTTATCTACAGTCAGGACAGTCTCATCCTTGTGTTTTTATCACATTAAATCACAGTCGGTGTTGTCGTTTCCTGTTGCACCGTGTTGCTGCTGCTCTAACTGTTGCTGTCTATGATGTTGTTCATGATGATTTCATATTGCGGCCATTGTTGTTGTTGCTGCTGCTCCTTTTTCCTCGATGCTGCCGTTAAAAGCCGATCACATCCCGGTGACTGACGGGGAAATTAATCTATAATCTATAGGGTGTACAGTCCCCGTGACATGTGTCAGATAACTCATCACGACATCACGTCCGGTCTCGGTGTAAACACCAGGCCTCTGCAGATCTAAATGCAAAAAGATGCTGCTTCTTCTTTCTTTTTTTTCCCTCCACGGCAATAAAGCGGTTTTTTTTCTGCCCGTGTCCTGCAGGTCATGGATGAACGGCAGCGGCTGCACCGAGGAGGTTTAACTTCAACCAGCTGAACCGTCACTGTCCAACCGGGAGTAGCTACCAGGGATATTCTGGATCTGGATCCAACTTTATTACTTAGATCTTTTTTTTTTTTTTTTTTAAAGAGACGCTTTTGTTATTATTATTTTTTTCAAATTGATCAAAAGACACACAATGCAAATCGTGGAGGAACCCGTCTAAGAGCTGATGTGAAGGAGCACCGCCGTGTCCACACCACAGCCTGCAGTGAAAAGGCTCCGAGATGAAGGAGAAATCCAAAACGGCCGCAAGGACTAGACGGGAAAAGGAGAACAGTGAATTTTACGAACTGGCCAAAATGTTGCCTCTGCCGTCGGCCATCACGTCTCAGCTGGACAAAGCCTCCATCATAAGACTGACGACGAGTTACCTGAAGATGAGAATAGTTTTCCCTCAGGGTGAGCGAGAAACCCAACAGACCTCCAACTTCCTTTTTTTTTTTTTTTCCCCCTCTGCGGCTTTTTGATTTTCAATTTTCTTTATTATAAGTCTTGGAAATAACTCGCAAAAATAATTACGAAATTACCTTTATGATCGTGTTTGGGGAGGTTCAGATAAAAAAGTATATTTATAAAACCAAACAAATAGCCTAAAATTATAAGGAAAATAAAGCAAGTTATAGTAAGGGTTAAAATAGCCTAATATTCCCTAATAGTATATGGATAATATCAAAATAAAAATATATATTTTATTTGAGGCACATATTCTGTGGGTTAGTTTAATTTCCCTTAAATAGCCTATGGTTATTAATAAAAACCCAAACCCCTTCAGATTTGAACAATATCATAGTGAAACTGTGGAAGATTTCAAAATAGAATAAGATGATTATAAAGTAGCCTACTGTCACTTTACTCGTGCTCACTTAAACACACACACACACACACACATATACACACACTCATAAATAGGCCTAAATAATATGATCGCGATGCCGGAGTCTTGACAAATGGATTATGATGGTTTTTAATTCAGTGTGTCCAGAGGAGACGATCAGCCTCCATCTTTTATACAGGTCTCTGCAGGCGCCTCTGGCTGCGTGAGTGAGAACAAGATGTACCAATTATAAAAAAGGCACTGCAAGGCCTCTAATCACCTAAAGCCATGTAAGCAGGAGGCACACACACAGAGACAAACACACACACGTACACACACACGCACACACACAGACACACACAATCTGACACAGCCTCTCGTGTAGAAGAAACAAACGCTATAAATGATCGCCCATGAAATCAGATCATAAGCTCGTGTTTTTGCTGCCATGTGAATCAGACAGGTCATGACTTCTAATATTAAACAATCTGAAACACGTTAAAAGAAAAATATATTACTATATATATATATAGAAAAAAAATATCAGTAATATTTTTAATATTTAGTGTCCTTCATCCGTTTTTGCAGTAGGTCTGTCTCTCTTTCCTTCCATCCTCTCGCCCATCTGATGGCATGGTATCAGCCTACCGACACGACCGGCAGCGGAGGCCTGATTCTAGGTTTCATTTACAGCAGGGGAGCGGAACACCTCGTTTACAGAAGCTGCCCAGAGCTCCAGCAGATTTCTGGTGGGACTGAATGAATTTCAATGAGACACACAGGCCACTCGCTTTGTTGCGTTTGCACTGACAAAGAGTGGCTCACTCACAGGGACCAGAAATCCACAGATGGACGTTTTTAATGTAAAACATGGGCATGGAAATCTCAGGGATTTAAAAAAAAAAAAAAAAAAAATTCAATGGGTCAAAAACTAAATAGCATCACCTATAATAATATTTTTTTTTAAAGTATGATGAATTTACATTTTCTACTAAAGTTATGACATCTCTCCAGACTGAGAGCCATATTACACTTCTGTAGCTCATGTGTCCAGCTGCACCAACATAGGCTCATTGTGAATGTTTTAACACTGAATAGACACATTTTATTTTATTAATATTATTGTTGTTGTTTTTGTTGTTATGTATATTATTGCAGTTATTATTATTATTGTTGTTGTTTTTTATTATTATAAAATCAGACACCCCTTTATCTTGAGGGCATGTGTGTGCAGCAGAGACAGATTAGCCTTTTTCAATAATAAAAACTAGCAATACTAGGCTAGTACTACTACTACTAATAATAATAATAATAATAATAATAACAACAACAACAATATGCATAATAATAATAATAATAATAATAATAATAATAATAATAATAATAATAATAATAATAATAATAATAATAATAATAATAATAGATAACCAAGAATTAAACACTGTATTATATTATTATACTGTATTGTATTGGATATAAAATAGCAGCAGTCAGCAGTGTTGTGTGTGACTCTGTGCAGGTCTGGGTGAAGCTTGGGGTCAAGTAAGGAGATCTTTGGACAATATTGGACGAGAGCTTGGATCTCACTTACTGCAGGTACATTCATAACTTCATCAGAGGGAAATGCTGGTTATGGGGATTTTTTTGTTTTTTGTTTTTTGTCAGAGGTCCAGTAACTGCAGCCTGTTTGGTTTATGGTTTATTTGCAGACGTTGGACGGATTCATCTTTGTTGTGGCTCCGGACGGGAAGATAATGTACATCTCAGAAACAGCGTCGGTCCATTTGGGACTGTCTCAGGTCTGTCTATGCGACCACTTGTATCTATTTCTGATACATACGTTTATTTATTCTTCTGCATGCCTGTTAGTCTGCCCTTTTGAAACCACTTGAACGCAACCGGTAAAAATAGCTCGTTTATCTTGAAGCCATTACTCCGGTAATTACCAGAGATCATTTCAACAGGTAGAGTTGACTGGGAACAGTATTTTTGAATACGTCCATCCTGCCGACCACGACGAGATGACAGCTGTCCTAACACCACATCAGCCCTATCACTCACACTTTGTCCAAGGTAAATTACATTTCTTCTCGGTCTGAAATTGAATTACAACTCGTAACGCTGCTAAAATAGACATTAATTCCTGCAGGATGAACTTTGAAACAATTGTTTTTCTCCATGCAGGCAATTATTTTCTCTGTGACAATAAAAAAGTGTTTTCTATCACTGTAGCTACTGTACTGTTTATAGGACGCCTCCATATTTGAAATGCGCCACAATGGTCTCTAGGTTTCAATAAACGGACTTACCTGCATTTTTTTTCTCTCTCTCTAATGGAGTTTCTGATTAAAATATAAATGTATTTTTCACATCAGACATGTTTTTTTTTCCTGTGCAGAATATGAGATGGAGCGCTCTTTCTTTCTGCGGATGAAATGTGTGCTGGCTAAAAGAAACGCAGGCCTCACCAGCGGTGGATACAAGGTAGTTTAGTCACAGACGATCTAATGTTTAATTAACAATTAACAAATTAACAATTAAATGCAATTAATTAACTGATATTTATATAAAAACATGTTTTATTAGAAAGAAAGAAAACATAATATTCACGTAAATCACGAATTCGATAGACCTAATAATTTGAGTATTGTTTTATTTCCATAACAAATATGTCCTAAGCATTTTGTTTCAATTTATTAAGCTCTTTTTGTTGTTATGTTGTTGTTCTCTTTTACTAAGTGGTATTTGACGGTGTGTGTGTGTTCGCTGTGTGGCAGGTGATCCACTGCAGCGGCTACCTGAAGATCCGTCAGTACAGTCTGGACATGTCGCCTTTTGAAGGCTGCTACCAGAACGTGGGCCTCGTGGCCGTGGGCCACTCTCTGCCACCCAGCGCCGTGACCGAGATCAAACTGCACAGCAACATGTTCATGTTCAGAGCCAGTCTGGACATGAAGCTCATCTTCCTGGACTCCAGGTACAGGCACAGTTCCCTATGACGAAGTTGATAAAAAAAAAATAATAAAAAAGATAATGTTATAATTCTAAAAATAAATAAATAAAAAGATAATACTCAGGGGCAAAGGTTGTTATCGATACACTCTGTCTCTCCTGTAGGAAGAGGCCTACAGCAGGCAAATTGGAAACATCCAAAGTGTTTTTTTTTAACATCGCTGTTTAATTTCTCTCCAGGGTCGCGGAGCTGACAGGTTACGAGCCCCAGGACCTGATCGAGAAAACTCTGTACCATCACGTGCACGGCTGTGACATCTTCCACCTCCGCTGTGCTCATCATCTCTGTGAGTTACAAGGGTTTCCTTATTATGCTTTTTTTTTTTTTTTTTTGGTCGACAACAGACACACTAACTGCTCAGACAACCTGCTGCAGCCACCGGCCATGTGCGGACAATCACACTTTACACACTTTCAAACAACGCGCATGTGTGTGTCATTAAATACGTTAATCTCTGTTTTCTCTCCTTGCTTCTTCTACTTTTTTTTTTTTCTTATCTCCTTCAGTGCTGGTAAAAGGCCAAGTCACCACTAAGTATTATCGTTTCCTGGCTAAGCACGGAGGCTGGGTCTGGGTCCAGAGTTACGCCACCATCGTCCACAACAGCCGGTCCTCGCGACCTCACTGCATCGTCAGCGTCAACTACGTCCTCACGTGAGTCTCACCTCTGATTTGCATCCTAAAAAAAATCACAGGGAAACTTTTCTACTCTAAAGTTATAGTCTAAAGATGGAAACATCCTTGAGGCAAATTCACATGCACATGAATCGGTTGTGATTTTGTATTCAAATCATATTTTCAAGCGTTAAGTTATTACATTTATTGCCTTTTGTACTGAGATCCCTGAAATTACAGAATCATCATAACACACAGTTTATGAGGCAACGCTGGTCTAAACGCAGCTGCATTTTTAATGGTGTTTGCGGAGGGAACAGCATTGAATATTTAACTAGATTAAGTGAAATCATATCATACACTCTTATGATCCATGCTCCAAGCTCACTCTATCATATGATGGGTCTTTGTCTCTCGGAGAAATCCTTCCCTTTATCCCTCTGCAGCCTCTCTGTACAAATCCACCAAAACACTGCGGCTGCAGGGCTCAGGCAAGTCGTGTGTTGTGAGAGCACAAAGCACACTAAGGCCCTCTGAGACAGCAAGACAAACATCAGGGTTCAACCCCATCAAAAAACCTCTACTGTCACCATCGATCGGCAGTCTAAGGAAAGCTGAATCGATCAAACTGTGAACTAGGAATCAATAGCTATCTCATAGCTGTAGCACATGTTGGATTTTCCTTGTTAGGTTTGGTTGATCCAAATGTCGCTTTTCCTGTTTGTGTGTGTGTGTGTGTGTGTGTGTGTGTATGTGTGTGCATCTCTGTATTTGTGTGATAGTTTTTGTGAGAGTCTGTGTGTGCATGCATATGGCAGCACTCCAGCTATTGATTTCTTTCAATGCAGTAAGGAGAAAACAAAGTAACTACATTAAAATGACAGTGAGTTTCCAAAAGCATAATTAGGTCTAACACCGAAGTAAGAAAAAAAAAAAACTACATTGGAAAATTAAAAAAAAAAAATAACAGCAATTCAATCACCTGTGACCAACAGCATTTTAATCCAACAATAATCCATTAATGAATCATGTTTGGAGGTTGGCTAGTGGCGTATTTCAGACGTGAGGTGCTCTGACATTGACCCTGAGGTGGAATTCGGCTAACACAGCTGAGTTTGCACAAAGGCCCAACATTATTGGCTCAGACATAAGTCAGCCAGGGCACAGATAGGATGCAGAACCAGCCACGGCAACTATACCTGCAAGAGCAAATAACACTCACACTGTGTACCGGGCTGTCCAAACAGAGCCTTTCCCCTAAGGTGTTGTACATAAAGAATGGGTCATATTTAGAGTCATATTAAAGAGGCTGGCTGTGCAGGGTCAGGGATGGGCCACAGGGTTTAAAATGCCAGGCAGCTGCTATTACATACTGTTGATGTGATAAGTTAAGAATAGGCTCATGTTTGCCGAACACTTGACACAGGAGCCTTTTCACTCCCTCGACAGTGTCACTTGGATGGAGTTCAAGCACAGGACAGTGGGTTAAAATGTCAAAAGATGGTGCACATGCAGTATGCACGTGCACAGATAAAAAGCATTCTCTTATTCTGTCTGTGTTTATATGATGCTTGAAGAGGAGATTCAATGCAGAGATAGTGTGTGCGTGGACATGCATGTGTCTGTGTGTGCACGTTTAACTCATGTTGCTTTCTGGCAATGGTTGTGCTGCATGGACGAATGATTAACTTTCCTCAGGTTGTCTGTTATTTTTCTCAGAAGAGGGAGAGCTTAATCTCTTTATCTCAAATGTTGTTTTCACTTCTCATAGACCTCACATCATTCACATCATAAAAAGTGTGTTTGTAAAATACGTCTGTCAGCCTATCTATATTCAATATTGGCCAAGACGTCTGCAGCCGACTAATTACTGATTAGCTCACTGTTAAAAACAAGAAAGAAAGAAGGCGCTCAGACTGTATGAGAAAATAAAACGTTTTTGAATTAACTGGGAAAACTGAAAGGTTAAAAGGTCAACAAGTAATAAAATGGCCATCATAGGCTGCTGCTTAAATGAGGCTGATCACTGGGAAAGTGCGTAATACTGTAGTAGCTGAGATTCATATTTACAGCAACGCTAGCATTTCTCTGAGGCTCTTTTTAGAGCTAGCACTAGAATGAATGCTATCGTGCCAATTTTTAACAGGTATAACAGGAGCTGTAGTTTCAGCAAACATTACTCATCCTCAGCTAGGTAGCATGCTATCATTAGCCAATCAGCGCTGAGCACAAAGTCCAGCTGGCTGAAGGGGATGACGTTAGTCTTGCATGTATTTGGTCACTGAAAAGCTATGCAACGACCAAAAATTAGTGCTATTCATCCGGATGGGGATTTGAATGTTTGTGCTGAATTGTTTTGAATTGAAATGTTGACAAGGCATTTCACACAAAGCCACAAATGTTGACCTCATGGTCGTGCTAGAGGAAATGTTAGGAGTTCTTCAAAGGAATGACGGTTCATTATTGGGGTGTCAGAAAAATCTGTACACAATTTCACGGCGATTCATCCAATAGTTGTTGAGATATTTTAGTCTGGACCAACGTTGTCATTCCTTGATGGGAGATTCTTTTAGCCACTGGCAGGGCTAAAAAGTCACTAGATAAACATATGTTGGGATCTTTATTCGTATCTCTGACATTTATTTTGTTTTGGTCAAAAGGGACACGGAGTACAAGGGAATGCAGCTGTCTCTGGACCAAATGAGCCCCACAAAGCCAGCGTTCCCCTACGCCGACAGTCACACTGAGGACAGGAAGAGCACCAAGTCACGTCTGACCCAGGCCAAGGCCAAAGCCAGAGTTTCACCCTACCCACAGGTAATAAACAGTATGGTTTGTAGAGCTAAATCAAGAAAAGCGACTGAATTGGTAGAAAGAGTTTAAAATCTCAAACTCTCTGAACTGTTCTTTTTTTTTTTTCGTCCATCCAGCAGTTTTCAGCTTTCAATCCAGAGCGTTCAGAGTCTGACCAAGACAGCCAATGGGGAGGAAGCCCTCTGACGGACTCAGCATCTCCTCAGCTGCTTGATCCCGGCGAGGCCGCAGAGGCGTCTTGCGCCTACCGACTGTATCCAGACTCGGGCTCCCTGTGCTACAGCCTCGGCCTATCCGAGGAGGATCTCGCCCATGCCCAAACGCATCCTCACACCACCACCTGTGACCGCGTCCGATGCCAAAGCGGCCGCTACTTCCTGGGAACCCCCCAGTCGGGAAGAGAGGTGTGGTGGGACGCCACGCGCTCTGTGCTCGCGCTGCCGAAATCCTCGGCGGAGAACAGCGAAGGCTATGAAGTCACATCCTACCACGGAGCCATTCACGGTGAGGTGTTAGGGTTGAGACCACAACCATCTGTCTCTGAAAATAGCTCCTATCTTCTCCTGGTAGCTGTTTTCCAAATGTTATTATGGGACATGCTAAGTTGTTTACGGCGTCTCTTGCCAGTGTGCCGATTGCTACCATCTGTTCAAAAATTGCTTGCAACAGAAAGCCAAGTTATTTCACATTTCACATCCTTAAACAGTGAAACAACCCCCACTGTGCTCGTGCCAAGACATTCCCTCCAAAAGACCTGGAGTCTATATGCATTTAAAGTAGAATTACACATTAGACATACAGTACATGCCCATGGTTTTAGTAACTAATAAATTATAGAGACGAGAAGACAAGATACAGATCTTGTTCTGCGATTTGTAACATCCATTGTTAATCCCAGGAGAAGGGACTTAATTACTTATTAACACAGTGTCCCTTATGTCTTTTCCTGTTTTGAAATGTGGCCTTTGCACTCTCCGTACAGGACGGGGCCACTGGGATGAAGACAGTGTAGTGAGTTCACCCGACGGAGGTGGGTCCACCAGCGATTCCGGCGATCGTTACCATGGCGACCACTTCAGGGCGAGCCCCCGTGAGCCGAGCAAGATGGAGACCCTGATTCGTGCCACGCAGCAGATGATCAAAGAGGAAGAGAGCCGTCTGCAGCAGCACAAGACGCCGCTGGATATCTCCGGGCTCGCCAAGGCTCACAGCCCGTGTTTCAACTCGCTACCCCACCACTCCCAGCTCGCCATGCCCAGCGTGGTGTGTCGAGGCCCGGGAGCCCCCAGCATCGACCTCCCCTCCGAGCGCCTCCATCACCGAGACGGCATCAAAGTGCTGGGCCCCCACGACAACGACGAAAACACAACCAGTCCTGCTTCTTTGTCTCGTCTCAGCAGCCCCAGCTCCGATGGGATCCCCAGGTCGGGCCTCTCCCTCACCAAAGACTACATGCAGACAGACCTGTCCCCCCACCCCTCACAGCCCCAGGGGAGCCCGCTGCTCTACCCCACCCAGGAGAGGCAGCAGCAACTGGACAGGCAAGCAGCCTACGCTTTGACCGGGTACTCCCTGGAGCACCTGTACGACCCGGAGAACCTGCGGAGTTACTCGGGACTGGCCTGCGGAGGGGTCCAGTATGACGTGGCGTCTCACGTGAGGATGCAGGCAGAGCAGATGCAGGGACACAAGGCCACCTCAGTGATCATAACCAACGGGAGCTGACGACACCTGGCACAGACAGATCCTGAAGTTCTCTGAATGAGGATGTTACAGTATAAAGGTGGTGCTGTATGCACATGCGACTGGCCATGTGCTTGACAGAAAAGGCGAGACAATGAAAAAAGACTGAAAGCTACCTGCACAGGGTCGATGCGCTCCCCCTGGCTCATCCAGCACAATATCTGTTCGTCAGGCCTGTGTATCATAACACTCTCCTTCTCTATCATCACAGGACGATTTTCCAAGACTCTAAAAAGGACTGACATTTGGTACGCCACCCGGCGCAGGGCGGGGGTTTGCTCCATTACATAGGAATACAGTGTTATTTTAATGGCAGTGAGCTGAATTCCCCTTCATGCAAAGGCGACCCAAGTTCTGAGTCTGGTTAAACATCAATCCAGTGTTTCTGTTCCAAACGTCTTACGCATCATTGGCCGTGTGAGTTAATCTGTCCTGGACACGATTTCCAAAGGCAGTAAAGAAAAAGTGTTGTTCCATTGCCCCTTCACCTGAAAACTCCATTGCACAGAGCGTAATGTTTGACACATGAAGTGCAACATGGGAAAGGCGAGCATTTCGCTATTGTAAGATGTCAATGTTTCCTGGTATTTATTTGTCAGTGGGATATTTTCTGTATGTGTCATTTCTTTCCGTCCAAGTAGAAACTTTACTGGTGCCATTAAATTAGTTTTGGTGTTTTGGATCGCACCAACATTAGATTTAAAAAAAAAAAAAAAAAAAAAAAGAAGAAAAAAAATCAAGTGGAAAAAACAGAAAGAAAAAAATGCCTCTGATATGTAAAAGTGTACAACTTTAAACTCTTTTAAATGTATGTGTGACATGGCCTCACCTAGAGTGCAAAGAGAGAGTCCAAAACTCATTTGCAATCTTCCCACGGCCTCTAAATATAGGCATTGTATGTATCAACTTACAGTTGTGGCTAAATTGATATTGTTTACATATCAGAGTATACTTTTTCCTGTTTTGACCTCACAACCTTTACCCAACATATAAGCAATTCTGCTCCCCATGCAATTGTTTTCAAAGGAAACTATCTTCATTTTTGTTTTGTTTTGTCATGGCATTGCAAAGGGTGAAAATGATTGATGCCAACTTATTGAAAATATGTTGAATGTCTTTAGTTTCTTATTTAATTTATAATGTAAATATCATCACTCAATGAACTTTTGGACAAGAAGTGACAAGATTATTTATTAATTGGTTAAAAAGTCTCTTAAATCTGAATACAGTCGCAAACGAGTAACTTTTGTCTGTGTTGATTTTTGTCCCTCAAGTGTTGCCGTCAAAGCCGTTTTGAAATGATGACACATACTATTGCTGCATCAGAAACTGCTCATGTAAACACATAGATATAGATTGATGGCTTTGTAAATTAATTTTGATATTTATAGATAAAATAGAGTTTTTGATATACATATACATATGTATTAAGTTAGTATGTGTCTCATCTAGCACAGAACCACTAGACACCAAGCTAAAAAAAATTCTAACATGATATAAAGATGTAGGTTAAAAATGTATTGATAATCTTTAAAGGTCTTGTATTATTAAATTATTTTATGAAAAAATATACAATTTAAAAATGACTTAAACTGACGATGCAAAGATGTAAAAGATGCAAACTTGGCCAGGAGCAGATACAAAATAATTTCTTCAAACTGCTGGGCTCTGTAGTTTTTAAGCAAACATTACTCAAACCCAACAGGAGTAACAGTCTATTTGTTGGTGCCTATTTTTAGCTGTGAATCAAATGAGGTGGTCTAATTTGGGATTAACTCTGACTACAGCGGCCTTAGTGTTCCTTACTCAAGGAATATGTGACCATCATTGCAACAGGGTGACTCACTGATGAGTTTTTGGACAACCGTGCAGCTCTATAAGTTATATTCAGCTTTAGATACACAAACAATTCTTGTTAATAGGAACAATTCATTGTTGGTTTTGGTTATTTCTTGATACTTGTTGGTAAAAGAAAGAAGTAGAATATAAAGCGCTTTATCCTTTGTTCTTTTTTATACCCAACAACCTAATTAGAAACCTCTAGTACAAGAAACTTAGTGCAAATCATTACAGCAAACTTACTACGACTGCAGAGCTGTCACATTTTAAATGCACTTGCAGCAACACGTTCCCTCAGTTGGAGCAGTTGAACTCGCACATTTAGCTGCTCTGACCTCTGCTCGCAGGCAATTTCTCTGCCATGTATTTTAATGTATGTAAGTTATTCACATGTAGCTTGGAGAACTGGCCTGGCTGCCTGTCTGAGCCGAGCAGGACCTGGACACAGTCTGGGCCTGGATGCAGAGCTCCCATCAGTCACCACTGACACGGCCATGTGATGGTCTGCCAGATATCACTGCTGCTGCCATTCCAGGAGGTAGAGCGCTCTGCCGTTGACATCACTGAGGGTGTGTGTGTGTGTGTCTGTGTGTGTGTGGGGGAGCGTGTGTTTATTGCTGAGATACTTCAATAATAAGAGGCCTATTTTTTTCCCCCCCTTCTAAACACTGGGGCTTTTGCCTGATGTGCCCTGGAGGCTTTCACGTGTAGAGTCGGCTACAAATGCGGCCAAACACTGGGCCTTTTGCCCAGACTTTGCACACTTTGCACACACCTCCCCAACCCACCTCAACCCCCTCACCCCTCCTGCCCACGATCCTCTCTGTCCTACCTCAGTCCTATAGAAAGAAACAGGTTATTAAAGAGCCCCAGAGGGAAGCTGCAGAGTTGTGAGCCAGGAGGGAGGAAAATAAACAGTTTTCTCACTGACTTTGAAAAAAAACATATGATTAAGAATCGTTTAAACGGAGACGGAGAAAGCAATTAGATCCTTTACTTACGCAAATGCAGCAAAACCACAACCTAAAAATACAGTCACAAGTAAAAATCCTGCATTCAAAACTTAACTTGAGTCAAATATTTGAGCACTATTGGTGAAAATAAAGGTAGTTCTGCAAAAGTGCAATACTTTCTGTCAGTTATGTTATTATATTATTGCATTATTATCACAAAGCAAGGTGTGAGCAGCATTTTAATGTTTTAGCAGACCTATAGGTGGAGTTAAGTGAAAATGTTTGGGTTTTGTAAACGTCGTATGAACTGAATGTATATTTTGGATGCCAAATCTAAACCAATAAGGCACCCTTTATGAATAAGTGGTTCTATCATTGATTAATAAGGCTTTGTTATTTCATATGAATTGGAATAACTTGTATGTTGCCATATGTTGTGAAAAAGTGTGTTTAGTTAAATTTAAATCTTTGAAGTGACTTGTCACAGTAGCTGTTTGACATGGTGGAATAGTAAAGTGGTAATTTGGGGGAGATGGGAAACACATTAACAGGAGAGACCTTTCTTAAAGAACACCTGAGGTATATTTGTGTTTTTTGTCTTTTAGGAGTGAAGTTAGCAGAGGACAGCAGATATTAGGTAGAGAATCATTTCAATCAGGAATAAAACAAAGGATCGCATGATGTCACTGCATGAACAGATGTGTTATGTTAATCATTTCCTTACTCTCAGGAAGCCCCCATAATGAACCACAGTGGCGCAAAATGAAAGCATTGGCAGTTAATTTAACTACTATGCTACTGCAAATAAAAGGCACGAGTGAATCGGCTCTGCTTGCACCATAAGGCATTAGCGGTTAGAGGAGATAAAGATGGCCGGCTGTGTCATGCAGTTGACTCTGTGTGGAGGTAAAACTATAGAACCGCAAGGGGTGAGATCCCGGGGTTTTTCGACTGCAGCGACGAAGAAATGGATCCTAACCTCGCAAAAAAAAAAAACGACCACAGAGTACGAGGGTGCAGGTGGTGAGGCTCAGAATAGCCCCTGAACGTCTATGTGATTGATTTCAGGCCCAGGATTGAGGCACGACTGCATATTCATACATCAGTTGAAGTGTTCTTCCGCCGGTGCCTCCATAATTCAACCTGGCACTTAGTGAAGAGTCATCCTTATGGAGCAGCTTCAGACCAGCGCAGAGGAAAATGTTTCAACATGTTTTCTCTTTGCCGTGCACCTCTTTGAGCGTGAACTGACATTTTATAATTGTTTTAACAGCATCACATCTTTTTTTCTCTCTCTCTCCACCTTCAAATACTCAAAGCTGCAGCTTCTTGGATTTGTTGTTGCTCCGAAAACACAACTACAACAAAGTGTGAAATCAAGTAAATATTGTACGTGGTCGTGGTGCATGCAAGCATTTCCACTGCTGCAATAAACCGCCAGTCAACCGAGGGCAAAAGAGCTCAAGACCTGGGAAAATCATTGAAGCGGGGCGAGTCGGTGACACCTCAGCAGCAGACCTCACTGCACCGAAACACATTTAGATGTTCTGATCGGGTGGACCAGGATATTGAGGTCATGTGGTCGATCTGATTGGCTGAGCCAGGGGGGGAGACTGAGGTCATTACGCGAAGCAGGGAGGAAATAAGGTTTCAGCTGCTTATAAAACATGCAGTTAATTAAAGGCTGTGTAAACATTATAATGTGATTTCATTAGTCTACGGCCCTTCTTCTTTTCCTTTATTCATTCATTCTTTTCATATTAGGATAAATAATCCATTCAACAGAGCCCATGAACAGACCAAAACCAACACTGTCAGCACTCTGAACCTCTGAGCCTGTTTAGTTGTACTGAGCATAAATCTTTAGGTATACATATAAGTTTTGATCTTTAAAGTAGGGAAGGCAAGCACAATGTACACAGGAGAAAATGTTCCAGCTGCCGAGGATATATTTTCAGCCAGTGAGTAGGATATTTATCATATTTTTTGGACATGGGATTTGTTGAAAATAAGAGTTATATAAATATCATTAGACATACCCTTAAAATAACAGCAAACATTACTGTTATTACTGCCTGTTTTCTGTTATATAACCATTCATTTAAAGATAAAATTATCAGTTTTAATAAGTTGATTAGTATAATTTAATAAAGATTTATAGTTTTTTTTTTTCTTCTTCTTCACAAAAATACAGCCAACAGCTGGTGACTGATGCATCTCTATCTCTGCCAGTGTTGACATCTAAACAAAACATAAATTGTTTTTGATGATTAACTTAAAATGTTAGGATCGGACTAAATCCCTGTAATCTGAATGTCCATAATCACTTTCACTTGTTTAAAAGCCTCAAAACCACACAAATTTAAGAATGAAGGTTTTTTTTTCTAAGATATTTTGATGAAACTTTGTGTTTAAAATCTAAATAATATGTAAAAGCATGATCTTTCTTTTTTTTTCTTTCTTTGAATAAAACTGTAACAAAAAAAAACCTTAATTTAAAACTCACTAATCTCTCAGCAATAAGGCTATTAAGAAGACTACAAGTACAATATCCTGAGCCCCTGTCACACTCACACACACACACACACACACACACACACACACACCAAGGCTCAGACAGTGTGAATCTAATGCCCTCCAATCCTGTGAATCCCTTTGTTCCTGATTTCACACTTGATTTGCCCACAGCTTGAGTCTGGCTGGTATCAGCGCTCTTCTCACTGCTTTCACTCCTGCCAAATCCACAGAGCCACACAGGATCCATGTCTGCTCTCTCTCTCTCTCTCTTTGCTCTTGTCTGCCATTGTTCCTCCTCACATCTCTACGAGACGCTCTCTAACTCATGCCAAAGAGTTTGTGTTTGTTTGTTTGTTTGCTTGCACCTCCCTCCGTCTTTCTGCAAACACCTCAACAATCTGCCAAAGATCAGATCAGAGTGAATTCTGGCGCTGTCGTGTTGAGTTTATGCCGTTGTTTAAGATCATTTCATTACGCTGATATGTAAGCACAATAAGTCCACTGGATATACGTCTTTATTAAATGATTTCCTGTAGAGTTAGAGGGATAATCCCCCGGTGCATTGACAACCAAACCGCATGCATGCTCCAAATAGTCCATAAATCTGAAGATTGATTCAACACCTCTCATGAGAGGCCTTTCAGCCGCTCTGTTTTGAAATCTTCGGTCTCTAAAGCATCACATCAGCCAGGGCTCTCCTACTCCTACGATCCCTCTATAGCACTCGTACCGAGCAGATATTGTGACAGCTGCGTGAGGGGAGGGAGGGGAGAGAGAGAGAGAGAGAGGGAGAGAGGAGTGAGTGTGTGTGTGGAGGGGGGCAATAGGTAGAGAGAGAGTGTGTGTGTGGAGACGGACAAGGAGAAAGAGAGGAGAGAGGAAAGAGCGAGGAGAGAGTCCCTAGGGAGAAGGTGCCGGTGCTCCACAGCACCAAGCCACCGTCTGCATGCCAATGAGGAGATTCCCCTGCAGCAGCAGCAGCAGCAGCAGCGGTGGTGGTGGTGGTGGAGCAGAGCAGCAGGAGGGGGCCGGTGCTCACACTGTACCACTATAGTCCTTGATAGTCACATTACACACTCCTCACAAAGGAGACGAACACCAGATGGATTTCTAGAGAAAAACGCTGAGAAATGATCAAATAAACAGCCCCCCCTCCCCAAAAAAACACAACACACAAAGTAACTGTAAACAAGCTGGTGATAATTATCTCTATGGAGCACCATAATCCAAATGATCTAATTATTCCAATATGACTTTTCCCTTCTTCATCAAAGGGCAAACCTACAGTATAACAACCTTTTGCTATTATATATAATCAATCAATTAATGTTCAGTCTATTTCATGTTGTAATTTGCTTTGTTTCCACTTTCCAAGCACACAGAGAGTTTGCACAACCACTGAGAAAAAGCCACAGTGAACTGCCCCGAGTAAAATAATGGAGAGAAAACTTTACTTTCTGCGCCGCGCACTGATCTGCAGTACGTCATCTGCTCTGGTGCTCGTCTCTGCCTCGTCCATGAAGGCAACACTTGCCGGTTATCTGTGTGTGAGCAATTTTTCCTCATCAATGGACAAATTTTAAAGTTTGCCTTGAAACAATAATCAGATCCCAGTGTGAACTTACTGAACAGAATCTGAATGTAATCATCTTTTACAAGTATTAAAAGATGCTACTTCAGGGGTTTTTAATGCAAGCAATCCTCATTCTGCCATTTTGTGCAAAATCTGTTCAAAAGTTTGAATGAAGCTCCACTTGGTTTTACTAATCGTCAATGCTCAACATGAAGTTTTGAGCTTATATTAGAGAAAATTGAGGGGACAGTTATTCAGGAAAAATGATTCTTGCAAAAAAGAAAAAATGCTTAATGCTCATTTGGGTGCTGGACTATTGTTTTAAGAGGAGATTTAAATCATTTTCTAACCCAATCATGACTAAATTCAGCCATTTATCTGGAAGATTGACAGAAATACAGCAGATACACTGAATCCAGTAAATGTGAGATCTGTCAGCAGACGAGTTGACTGACAGCGCGACAAACGTGTGGGTTGTGTCACTCTGTCCTCCGCCGTTAATCGTGTTTCTCTAACAGTACAACACCAGTTACACCGGCTAATCCTGGTGCCAACAGCAGCACAGTGTGTAAGAGCATTAGCTGTGTGTAACCACCCCTCCCCACCACCCCAACCCAGAGAAGAATTAATAACTAATTATGTCAGGTCACTCGTCCAGATGGTGGTATCAGATGGGCCCAGTGTCTGAACCTCACCTCCAACAAGCACCTCTGACCCTGACGGCCACGTCACCCCTGGCAACATGGACTCTGAGGCCCACGCCACCCCGAGGATGGAATTGGGGGATACGTGAGGGGTTTGGGGTGCACATAAAGAAGCGGCGAGGGGGGTACGAGCTGGGCGTGTCTGATCAGTGTTGGATGGCTGCCTTTAAAGCGCCATGAATACAAGACTCCCCGCCGGGGCCCTGATCTCCACGGTCATGATTCTGTTATTACACGCCATGTTCCTGTGATGGGCAGATGGCTCAGAGCATCGGCACATGCATTCACACGCATTCAACACACGCCGGGCCCGTCGCATCAATGGACACAACCTGATACTCCCCTTTCTTGTCTCATTAGGAGGCTATAGAAACATAAGAACATAATAGGGGGGAATTAAGTGCCCGTGTGGATGTCAAAGGGGGACGTGGCAGAAGATTGGGACGAGGGCTAACAAGCGCATGGCGCGCTCCCTCAGCTTTGTGCAGTGATTAGTGTTTTCGACAGGGCTGACGGGTAAAAGACAACCCCTCCGGGACAGAGCAGCTATTAAACGGACACTTAAACAGCCAGAAAACTGACAGCAGAGAGAGGAACGGGCATCAAAAGCTCCTGGCTGAGAGGAAAACCTGTGGTGTGCATGTCATGTGAAAGAAGACAAGGGTTTAGCATAAAGATACATTTAACTTATACATGGCCAAAGTCACACAGAGCATCACATTAACTGTGTCAGTGTTACACTGCTCTGAAAAAAAAATGTAGTGTACCATATGGTGGTTAAAAACATTGTTATTTCAATTAAAATATTGATGGCATTTAATATGTGATAATTTGATATTATATTTAAGAATGATAGATTTAAAGAAATTAATGAAATTAACAGGAATACATTTTCGGGGGGCGAAAAATTGCAAAATAATTGACCAAATAAATCACGTGGATTCGAACATTTTTTACAGCTTACATCTTACAGCTTACAACAGACTTTGCTTTTCATTATGTCCTCTAAAAACTCTTTTGCAGTTTTGTCACATGGAAACCTCCTAAACTCTTGAGCAAACAGGAACTTTACCAAAGCTCCCCCGTGCAAGTCTGCAGGGCCAGATGATGTCTCTGCCCCGTGTTTGAGCAGGAGACAACGGGACAAAGCAGCTAAGAAGAAACCAAACAAAGGCACCTTAAAAGGGATTTAAGGTGTTTAACCACATCTTATTCATTCGGCCACTTTTTCTTCTCTCTCCTCAGGAAAGAAAGAAGAAGAAAGTGGTGGATAAAGCAGCTGGACAAAAGCAGCACTCCTCTCACAGCGTCAGTGTGTGTGTGTGTATGTGGCAGTTAGTTGATATCATGTATATCACACTGTTGATATCATTGCAGCTTGAGCTTTTTAAACACTTGGCCAATCAGAGAAATTATGAATGGCGGTAAAGAGATTGGTGGCTATCATTCACTCAATTATACAGCAAATGGCCCTGACACGTGTTGAACGCCGATAATTACTTGTGAAAAGGTTCATCATTATCATTACATCATTACTTTCTAGCATTCTGGTGCTAAGTGTCTAACAAGATTAGCCTGCCAGTCACGTTTCTCCTCTCAGTCCAGCAGACAATGGACAACTTAACCAGCTGGCTTCCTTTCTGTCGTCGCTTCTTTATGAACTCTCGAATTTTGCTCACGTATTTGTGGATGTTAACAAATCAGCACAGTCCAGTGAAAACTATGCAGCTCCAGAATTTGTGAATTTTGTATTTTTTCAGACAAACTATTGATTTATGCAGCTTTATCCAGTTTTTTAGTTGCTTTATTTTGTCAATCCTGTAGAATTATTTTTTTTAATTATGTTTTTACAACACATATGCAGTATATATCATTAATGGTGGTCTAAATATTAAAGCAATACTGCAACACATACTATATCCCGCCCAAAAGGTTTCAAATACATTTTAAAACAAACATAACTTCCATGACGATAGGATTTATTGTAAAACTGCTGTATCAGATTCCATTAGTATAAGTGCAGCCTATTTAATAAACTGGAAACTGCTTCTCACGCTAAAGAATTAAAAAACCCACTTGGCTGGTGTAACAAAGCTGAAAATGTGTCTTCTTATCTTATGGCAAAGCCTGTGATTTGGAGATACATATAGTTTTCACAAGACAGCGACCAAAAAGCAAGACATCCACAGTTTAAAATGATGTGTAATATGTGAGAATATGAAGAAGTCATATAAAGTGCTTTTCATCCTTTTCCTCAGAGAGATACACGATTGTGAACGTCACCAACAGCAACACACTCATCTGAATTGTTGTTGTGAAACATCTGGTCACAATTTACCTTCACAAATATTGAAAAGAAAGATTTCTCTATGTTCATCTTCTACACACTCACACGCACAAAAACCCAATCCCCTAAAAGCTGCGTTTATCACCCACTTGACAATGTGACAAAAAAAAAAAAAAAGACACAACTACAATGCGATGAAAAAACACAACTGCAGAGGTTGTGTTACGTTGTATTTTTCAGCCGTCATTACTCTCACAGCTTCCACATATGTTGCTGCTGCACCGAGCCGCAGCATCAGACCGGAGCCCTGTCACTGCGCTGCAGCAGGAATCTGATGATGGCCTCTTCTAAGCACCATCTGGTTGTACTTCTCTCACCTGTTTGAAGAATCAAGAAAATCAACCCATCATCTACCCCCGCGCTACCCCCCGCACACAAACACACAAGTCATATGTACACATGTGACATGCACCTGCGCACATACGTCCAACGTGCATAATTTCATCCACACACACACACATACACACACAGTAGATATAAAGATGCACACTTTCCCCTCTCCTCTGACTGTCAGCGGGAGTGTGCTGTCATTACAGCTCTCTAAGGCCTCCTATTAGCCAGTGCTCTGTAATCACTCTGGTGATATATTAGTACAATGCATTGATTACCCCATAATCCAATCACTCGCCTGTTATTGATCTTTTATAGAGCGCCCCCCAGACAATAAAGCTGTAGCCACAGACTGTGGGTCAATATGCACACAGGGAGAGAAGTCTCCTTGCAGCTAATTGGCTTATGAAATAATACAAACATTTTGCTTTCTCTACACCAGCAGAAATCAATGCAGAGCTTAGCTGGTGCATTCAAATCAATTGTCTTGAACCACATGTCTCACTTTTTTCTCTTTTTTCTTTTTTTTTTTCCTGTTTCAGGACTTGAATTCTCCTTCATGCTTTAAGCTTTTTCACTCAATTCTGTGTTGTTTAATCTTTTCTCTTTTTTTTCTCTGGCTCTATTTATTTGTCTTGCTAATTTGCACTCTCATCTGCTTCCTCTCATCCGTTCCTTCTGCTTTTTTCTCCCTATAATCTGTCTTGCCACTCCATCTTTCTCCCACTTGGTCTTCTCTCCCCCTTTCACCCACCCCGACTCCCTCTCTGTCCAGAACCTCAACTGATGTTGGGTTGCCAGATAAGTTTCTGCTTACAGGGAGACCACATCTGACACCCAGCTGTGTGGGTCATGGGCTGCGAAAAGCAGCTGCCGGTCATAAATCACCCGAGCTGGAGGAGCTCTGGCACTCCTTCTGTCAGCCGTGAAACAAAGACGTAGAGGTAGTGGGGGGTCAGAGGTAGCCAACCTGGCTAACAACAGGAGACCCCGGCACCGCCACCTCTGCAATGCTGCACTGAACAGCCCTCTATTAAAAAAACGTCTTGTGCAAAACTGTGAAGTCACTGCGGGATACATCCAACCAGGGTGCTTGAAGATGCAAATGCAAAGTCAGTGTTATCATATGGTATGCAAGCAATTATGGTTGAGCAGTCGATGCAGCGCGGGAGCTGTGAGGTCAGAGGACACACAACCCCTCACTGAGTTACTGTAGCCGCAGAAATGTAGAATAGAGAACAGGCTTTGTTGCTCAGCGTGTCTTTTAGAAACATTTGGGTATGATTTGGAAGAACTCGAATGAATAAATACTAATTACTGCAGAAACAAAAAATATTGTTTTTTATTCTACTTGTGGTTCCCGAGTGAATTCGATATAAATGTAATTTCCTTATAGACTATGTGATGTTTTTTTTTTCTTACTTATTTCAACATGTCACATTTCTAATCCAAACTTTGCAAATCTAATGAAAAAAAATGTGCACAATTGTGTACAATAATTTAAATATCACACATGATTAATATCAAGGTATTCAGTGAAAAAAAGATATAATCGCCTTCATCTGCATTTAAAAAAGAAGAATTTGCATTGAGCTTGTAGGATCCACCTTAGCACCATTAAAGAAACTATGTCTAATTACGGTGGTCGTCTTCTACCTTATCCCAGATACCTAAGTTCCCTTACAACTTAGTTTCACTCTTGGCACGTGTAAATGTAACACATATACGTCTGTGTGCGTACACGCCAATCTGTTGTCTGATGCGATTCACTACACTTCCACGTTGCCCCAGAATGCGTTGTAATTCAAGACCTGCCTTTCCTTTCCTTCAAAGCCACCTCACGGTGTTTACACTGCAGCCCACACAAGGCTGCATAGTTTTACAGAGATTTGGATAATAAATTGGGTGTTATTTTACAAGACACCAAATCTCTCGGAAGATAAAGGGAAGGGGAAAAAAAGGAGAGAAAGAAGCGAAAAGGCGTGGAGAGGGTGGGAGGGGTTGAGAGAGAGTATTCCTCTCAGTATCTGTGTAAACTCATCTTCTCTACATTGCTGCACACAAGCTCCCAGCACAAAACATGACGTGCTGTAAACAACATTTTAACAGAGCAGGAAGTGTCTGATTCCCTTTCTGTCTTTTTAACGCAGCCGGTGCTTTTACTTCCACGTTGTTGCTTTCAAACCCATGCACTCTTTTGCTTCTTGAAATGTTCATCTCTCCGGACAGAAAGATAATTGCCGGGGGGGGGGGGTGGGGGGGAAATAGCAGTAGATGTTGTCGGAGGAGAAAGGGCACAGAAGAAAGAGAAGCAGGTTATAAAAGGGTAAAGGAGGGGAAAAAAGGATGACAAAGGAGGAGAAAAGGGAGGAAAGAGAGGAGACTTCTTTGCCCTTTGGTGTGCAGCGAGGGCCGATCGATAGCGCTGTAATGAGCCTGGTATTAGCCGGGGTGCAGAGGGACCGGAGCAGGGCAGAGGGATGGTGGAGGGGGAGAGGGGGAGAGGGGGGGAGAGCCAGGATCTGATTCCCAACAGCAAACAACACCATTGCTGCAGACATCAGAACCAACACCTGAGAACACCTATTAAAGCCAGATGACCCTCTGCTCGGCTAATGACCAATCCACCCTCGTACAAACAACCCCCCCAACACGCACACACACACACACACACACACACACACACACACACACACACACACACAGACACACACTCTTACACACTTGTCTTCAACCTGCTTGCTGGTGTAGTAGCCGTCACAGAGCTGTTCCATCTCTGCCAAGCTGCTTCTGAAGCCAAATGCTTCATCCAAAGAGGGCTAACAGAGAAAACCCCCAAGCCCTAATCCCAACTAAGAAAAGGACCACACTCAACATCACCTCTCCTTTCTGATACAGATTACCCAACAATAGCTTCTGCCACTCTCTTAAACCCACTACACACCAGCAATTTGTATTAGAAAGATGGAGACGCGGGGATTGTCTTTGGTTGGTTGAAAAGAGGGAGAGAAGGGGGTACCAGCAGGGAGAAGAGGCAGGAGGGAGGGAGGAAGGGAAGGATGGAGGGGGGATAACCATCAGGTACACTCAAAGCCAATCTGTTGCCTCGTCAATAGGCTCATTCTGCTGGAGTGCCATGTGCAGGGCGCCCGGCTCCGCAAGCCCCCAGACCAGCCATCCAGGCGAGGAACAAGCTGGGGGGGGGAGACGGAGGGAGAGAGAGAGAGAGGGCCACGCCTGGGTCCGCTCAATGGAGGGATCAAAGCAGGGATAGAAGGATAGAAGGATGGGCCCCCTCTCTTTGTGCACTTGTGTCTCCCCAAAACAAACGCATCCTCCCGTCCGCTGGAAGCCGAATTGGAGGGGGGGGGGGGGGTCCGGCCGCCGCAGCAACAGATGGTGCAGGGCCAGGGGAGACTGCTGCCACCCCGCAAGAGGAAAGTGTCGCGTTCAACACATCTGCATCTCTGGCGTTTGGGTGTCATCACACATTTGAGCTTCTTTATAACACAAAATGTCCTGCAGTATCACAGTACTCAATCATGTCATAGCAAAATCACTTGAACACATTTAAAGGATAAATCTGATGATGTTTTATCTATGACCTGTTCTCCAGGACTCACAAATCTGCCATAGACCTCCATAGATGTCCATAGGTTATCGAAAACTCATCCGTCCGCAACTCAAAATTCCCCTTCAAAGTAGCATTTGACGGACAAGACAAACACAGCATCCACATGGTCACAATTTTAGGCCAGCTTTGCCCGAATTGAGGCCTGTCCTAAACAAACATTTGTCCAAATACTCCTCAAGTGAATCAAGTCATTATCAAGTTCGGAGCCTCCATGATGTCAAGTCCAGTCCAGGCTGCCTCTGATGAGAATACCTACAGCAGCAACTGAGAGCGAGCAGACTGTACTGGGAAGCATTGAGAACTAGATGTTGGGTACTTTTACAGCTGACAAGTGCTTTCAAGTCACACCTACAGTATGCCAACTTTGTACTTTTATTCAAAACATTTTTTAAATTTTGGGGGTTTTTCTGTTGCATTAGAGAGTGCTTGCCAGCCCAGGACAGATAGCTAATGACATTGGTCGTCCTCCATATATTTTTTGTTTCTCAAATCACGTTCAATCACACAAGTTTCTGTGAGATCTTGTGTCTGAGGAATCACCACTGTTAAATTATTACTACACTCGACTCGCCTGGTGGGTGCATTTGGAAAATTATACTGTTAAATCTGTCAAAATGATCTGATTTTTACATTTAGGAATTCAGCTACAAAAAATATGAAAAATTGTATAAAGAGGAGGAAAGTCATAAAGTCTAAAACACTGTTGGTCTAAACTAATAAGGACAATCTGAAAAGAGACGCTGTATAGTTGATCTGAGCTCCTAAAAGGACATTTTTGTGGATCATTGCCCAGATCTCAAAATCTGAACCAAATACAAAAGTTTTCTCTTCTTTGTAGTTTAGGAGAGCTGACCTCTTAACATATTTCTGTGGTACTTTCATCCTAATCCTCTAAATCATCTATGACTAACAGCTTTGATGCCTCCATGTTTTTGCTACTTCCCTTCATCTTTAACAGGATGCATTAAAATCAACTGCCTGCTAATTACATATTTTTGTTTAGAGGAAAACAATCAAAATTGTTCATTTTGTATTATTAATGTTATTTCCTCAAGCGGTGAAGAGTCACTGTCTCATTCCCTGCCAGTGAGTGGAGAGATTTTCACGAGCCCATCAGAAACAGGGCTTCCAGTAGATATAACCCATGCTATGGTAATCACATGCTAATCACAGTTAACACCAGCGCAGGGTCCTATACTCTAGATTAATGCATCCGTAGCATATTCACGTTTCCATTAGCATAAATCAGGTTCACCCTGCCTTTGTAATTAGTGTTTTCATGTGAATGATAATAAGATATGGTGATTAGGTCAGGGTACTAGAATGGAAATGACTTGTCAGCGAAGTCGGCCTCAAACAGTTCCGCACATGTTGGACCATCAATATGTGCTTCCTCAAGAAACAATTAATAATGTCGAAAGATAATGGAAGTTTGATAGTAGGATGTGGAAAGCAAAAGTAGACTATTAATGAAATTTATGCCAGGCACTTGATGTTTCAGCAGGGTTCTCAGTGCTTTGTGTGTAAAACCTTCATCACTTTCATCCTTCACACTTATCACGGTGACAGTGACTTTTTCTGCTTCTGTTTTCTGTTTCACAAACACTAAGATCTACTTCATGCGCTATGTTCTCTTACACCTGGTTTGATGCTGTTTTGTCTGTTTTCTGTAGGCAATGTCTCGTTTGTTTCTGATGACGTCAACCTGCAGAGACGACGGATGAAAACGAGGCTTTTTCCAAATCTGAAAACAATATCATCGCACTAACTGACATAATTAATCAACACGTGTTATTGCCGATAAATAAATGATTAGATTAGCGAGAGTAAAGTTGTATACACAGCCACTGGACTGAAACTTCATAATGTTTATGAGAGAGGAATAACACTGGAGGTGTGATATGTTTTCTCACATTTCAAAGATGGGGAAATTAAAAACGTAATACAGTACTATATTATACTATACTATACTAACGTACCGTATAAGGATGTCTCAGGTGTTTGATAATGAGCAGTTGTGCTTGCTTCATGCAAATGTAGCTTTCTTATACATCAACCCAACACAATGACAACTATTGCCCAGAGATGCTCCAAGGCCTCACTCCATTTAGCAGAAAAAAAAAAAAACAGCGAGATGGCGGTTTAGCTTGTAACTATAAGCAAACACCAAAATCATCAGTCTGTTCTACTGTGAAACAAATAATAGAAGAAAACCAGGAGTTTCCTCATCCATGCGGTAGAAAGACTGACTGCTACATCATCCGCTAACATTAACATAAACTTGAGGGTGTCGCTTTTTGTAATCACAAGCTTCTTCTCCAACATCTGACTTCATCCATCAGAGCTGCATCAGCAAACAGGATGTGAGATATCTCCACCAAAAGTTAGACCTGACTTGGAGTAGTTTACGCAGTTTACATATACAGTACATACACCCCTCTTCTCGCTCACTGTCAGTGACACAAATACTAAAAAAAAAAGTGCAACAGTGTCTCTGCAACTGATTCAAACTATGGATTCAACCAAAGGCCAGTGTCACAGAACGTACGTTAACTGCATGTAAAACAAAAAAAAATAGTGTCACTTCATTAACTTCACCTAAACACACGGAGTTCCTTCTCAGGTAATAGTCAGTACCAATGACAACAAAACTCTCAAGCGCTAATTTTTATCTTGTGAGTTCTCTACACTACTAATTTTTTATAATGTTGCAGAATATCTTTTTGCTTTTTATATCTAATGTTTTGCTTTAAAAGGCCTAACTGGATCACACCGTGTCCTTGCAGGCAGAGATTTTCAGGCTGCAGGACCTTTCGATTTACTTTTCTGGGAGCTAAACTTCTCTTCTATTAAGTGCATGAAAACCTGAAGGGACGTGCTCCATCATAGCCTGCACCAACACCCTGTCTCACCTCTGTTCTGCTGCAGTCAGCTCCAACACAACCTTTTTTATTTTTGCACCGTCGGCAGTCAACATTAGACCTTTTATATAAGAGGCCGCATGGAGAGGGAAAAAAAAGAAGAGAGAGAGCATGTATGAGCATAACATGTGAGCACTCAAACATGAGGTCACAACACTGCACAAATGTGAATGTGAGAGAAAGAGGGCTGGAGACAGGAAAGGGGAGAGTGTGTATATATATGCACATGCAGGTGGAGCACACACACCTGTTTACGTGGACGAAATACACAACGCGCAGGAGAAAGCAACAGCGCCTGCAAGGCCTCATAGGTGAGGTTCACTCTCTGTGGATTCTGTCTCTCCCGTGGGACGACCCCTTCCACCGTTGACATCCCTGACATGGAGCATTCCTCCCAGACTGGTGACCCCACATGACGGACGGCATCCTCCATGCCTATAACCCACTGATGAGACCCGCTGCAGCCCCAGGAGACCGAAAAAAGGCTGAGGGTTGTGATCAGGAATGTGGAAAAAAAAAACATTTACGAAGAATTTGCCAGAAAATGAATCTGTGAAAAAGTTTACAATTGATTATAACGGCAACGGGATGAGAAGAGATGAGATGTAATCAGAAGAGAGAGAGAGATCCGACCATAATTTTACTCCAGCTTCCATCAGGCTTGTTTAATGCGTGTGTGTGTATGTGTGTGTGTATTGCAAAAGTTATTTCTCATTCAACCTGACACCCCTGTTTCCATGGTAATTTACGAGGCCTGACCTGTGAATCCGAACACCCAGCTCCCATCTCCCAAGCCCGTCTTCTTCATGGGTATCATAACCCCTCTTTGAACTGTTTAGCCATCAGCGCTCTCACAAAAGCCGCAACTGTGAAAACCGATAGTCATGACGAAAAACTTTTGGTTTCCCTCTCTTTTTTTTTTTCCTGGTAAAGGTTAAGGTTAGGATAAAGGTAAAGGCTGGGTTAGTTTTCTGCCTTTTCTGGGAAAGTTTTGGCCATAAAGTCATAAGAGACACCGTCGTATTGACACCAAGACAACACATACGTATGCAGGAATAGCTGCTACACATAAAGGGCTGTGTTTTCCTCTCCTTTCCTAACCTCTGCTCACATCTGTGTGAGGACCCTGCATCAGACCGTAGCTCTTGTCGAGGCAGAGGAATAGCTGAATGAGAGATTCTCAAACAGGGGCAGTAATTTGCAGAGTGTGTTTCTAAGTTATTCCAGCTCCCCGCAGCTCAGCAGAGGCTGACCCCTCTCCCCTTCTGTCTGCTAAGAGGCCTACGGGGAGGAATCAGCCCAAATTACCTTTATTGATCCGGAGAGACAGGTGAATACCAAGCAGGTCTCTGTTCCCTTCACTCTTCTTATCTCCCATCCACCGTTTTCATCGCTCCATCCCCCTCCCCTGCCTGAAAGGAAGGAGAGAATATAAAAAGAAAAAAAAGGGAGAGACAGGGGGCGTTTATGTGAGAGGGACGGTTTTAACCAGCAGCACACATAACTGTATCAGCCACTGCAATGATTTACTGTTTGCATTCAGGTTGCTGTGATTAAACCTGCCTTCTCGTTGCTCATCTTTCACCGGCGACTGAGCGAACAGGAATGGCGAGCGACTGTTTTTCTGCCTCCAATCCACCGTTGTCCTTTCGCCCCAGCATACAAATCACTGTGGCGGTGGAAAAGATACTCCATTAGGTCCAACTCTGAGTTAAATCAATGCGTGACTTATCAAATGAAATAGGGGATTATGAGATAATCACCTGGCAAACGTTGCTGAAATTGTAATTATCTCCACTGCACACATCTCAGAGAGGAGGAGACCAAACTAACTATTTAAGTGGAGGGTGAGATAACAAGGAGTAGAAAAGCACAACAACTATATCTCTTAGACAGCGACGTGAGCCAGAATGTTTATGTGCTGAGAGGAACCAGAGCAACGCTGTGGTTTCTCCCGCTCGACACAGAAATACATATGAAGGGGGTTCACTCCGCTGACAGATTTATGCTTCCCGTCCTCCGTTTCATTACCAACTTAATCACATCTGTTTGCTGTTTGTGCATCACATTCTTGGGAGGACTGCATGAATGACAGGTGTTTTACATGTACAGAGCTGTGAAGGGATTTGTTTCTTGTGCGTCTACCAGCTATAAAACAATTGGATTACACTGACACAATAAAGGAAATCTGCAATGTAAATATATAGCCAAATATAGGAAAAATCTAATGTAATATATAAATATAGAATAATACAATTTCTTAGTTATAGGTAAAATTTGGATAAAAATCGATTTCTTTTTCATTTAAAAATACATATTTTACCAATTAATATTATACAATGTAATTTTAATATAATTAAGTCTACTGTGATTCAGTTAAAGTCTGTTAATTTCCCAGCTAAAGTTACTACTAAGAAAATTTAAAAATTAATTAATGCTAATACAATTCAATTTCTATTTTTAGTCTAGTAATTTGAAATGTGTTACTTTTCTACATCATTTAATTTCTTTTAAACTCCTAAAAATCTAGATTGCATGTTGTCATCGCTGTACAGTGTAAAAGTCAGACTTTTTTACTCAAACCACTTTCTAACAAATCAACCAGACAATTATTATATTATTAATAAAAGACCCTGACCCGAGGGTCTTTTATTGTGCATTATGCATCACAGAATAAATGCATTCTGCTGTTATTAATACGTCATTTTGTTTCTGTGTATTTATTTCTTTAAAAGAACAGTATCTCTCCTCTGGTGTTCTATCAATGTGGAGTCTGAATTTTCTGTCATTGAAAATCACAGGTTTCTGCACAAGTGCAACACAGCCCCCAGGTGGAGGGTTGGCAAAGTTGCACCACAGGCGCCAAACACAGCAGCTCATTCACTTCTAGCATTCTTGCCCCATCTGTTGGTCAAACACACACATTGTGCTGTAATGACTGTTGGCAGTTCACTGGTTCAACCACTGAACATTTACACATTCATGGCCACCTGAATGCAAAGTGTATAGGGACAGTTGTGACACCATCTGTGCATATAACAAACACTAAAATGGAGGTGCATGGCTTAAGCAAATGCCCACAACATTACATCTCATGACATCACTACTTTGAGCACTGATGTGTCAGTATGCAGAGAAAAATCTCCCACAACATCCTTCAATTTAAACACAGAGAAAACCAATACTTACTGTTACATCATCAGAGCATACAGTAGAAATCACCTGTAAACTCATATTGCCCCTGCACTAACATATTAACACGTACCTCCAGCACTTCCTGTGTTCTTTATGCACTGACTTAGAAACAGCGCCCCCCTTTGGCTCTCAGCTGCACTACCTTTCAGCACATTGTTGCATCACCACCACGCCACGGGTAATAAATAGGCACCTCACAATCAAAACTACAGGCTCTCTGTGCCACAAGCCGACAAGCAGAGGTGTGACTGTGGGAAGGCAGTGGACTGAGCTCGGTCTCAGCTCGGGCCAAGTCACACTTCGTCACCTTCCCTGGTGTCTGTAGTCGCACCACAAGCTTCGGTCACAGTTCACAGGAGCAGTCACACTCTCCAAATGAGCTTTCAATAGACAATGACACAAAAATAAATGATTTTATCAACAGAATTACTGCATAATGCTCAGTTGTGACAAGGATCAAACTTGTTTATTTAGGATAAAAGCACAAAAATAATAACTTTGACAAGATTTAGGACAACCATGAGACTAAACAAGGAGAAAAGTGATCTCTCTCTCTCTCTTTATGTCATATTAAAATCAACTTGGACACGACTTGGTCGATTGAAGACTAATTGGAAGCAGAAAAAGACTGTGTTTGGCAGTTGTGACACACAGAGGTCAAACGTGGGACTGAGCGCTGTCCACTCCTCTGTAGGTGTGCACTTCTCACACCCACATTCACACTGTAGCTCCTGGGAACGGACGGCATGTGTCCGAAACGTTGCAAAACAGTGCAAAGTTCACCAAAGTTCGCAATGTCATGCAGGGATAGGAATAATGTGTAATGACAAAAAAAATTCACAAAATCGTTATTATCATGTCAATTGTAGTTCACATTCTCCCTTTAACACTTTTCCTCTCATGCCATCACACATACACACTTACATACTTACAATTTACAGGAAAAAAAACTTCTTCTACCAACTTTTACCAACACCCATATACTCTGAAACATTTGCTATACTTTGCTTGACCTGAAATTTTGTGCAGTAAAGACTATAAGTTCATCAGACTGGGCACAAGTCCCCGCATGCATGGTTTTGTGTTTAACTTTGGAGGTGAGTGAATTTCACACCCGAGTAGGTGACACTCCACCAGCTCTGACACCCAACCCTGGGAAAGTCCAGGCCGGGGTTGGAGATGTTATCAGAGCTTCATCACTTCACCGCAACTACTCATATCAGGTTTGCACATATCTAAAAGTTATTTTTAAGTTCAGAATAACATTTAAAGGTGATTACTTCCAGGAAAGCATTAACAACCTTGTTCCTTTGACTTTACACCTCTGAAGTCTAGACACTGGCTAATAGTCATGGCTCTAGTCCACCGAGGCCTTTTATATTAATGCAAATGTGAAAGAAAGTCTGTCAGTTCATTAAAATGATCTTAATATGCAAGCAGTGCAGTGGAGGTCGCAAGTTCAGTGGTAGTGCACGGCTCCTGCCCCGCTGCAGCCGGATGCCCAAGAGTCTCCCACCACCAAGGTGTGTAATCTTTGCACCCTGAGAAACACCTAGAGAAGATGCCAAAGGTTCCCGTGGAGGAGCCTCAGGGGTTGGCACCGGAGTAAGTTGAAAGTTCAAGCCACCAAGTCAAACTTTTGTGCAGTAAAGGTTATAAGTTCATCAGACTGGGCACAAGTCACTGGTTTTATGTTTAACTTTGGAGGCGAGTGAATTTCACACCCAAGTAGGTGACCCTCCACCAGCTCTGACACTCAAGCCTGGGAAAGTTCAGGCCGAGGTTGGAGAGGTTATCAGAGCTTCATCACTTCCCCGCAACTGCTGATATCAGATTTGCATATATCTAAAAGTTATTTTGATGCCCAGAATAACATTTAACGGTGATTGCCTCCAGGAAAGCATTAGAGTCATGGCTCCAGTCCACCGAGGCCTTTTTTATCAATGTGACTGTGAGCAATCCGAGTCTCCCACCACCAAGGTGTGTAATCTTTGCACCATGCAAAACACCTAGAGAAGATCCCAAAGGTTCCCACGGAGGAGCTCCAGAGGTTGGCACCGGGGTGAGTTGAATAGTTCAAGCCACTAAGTCAAACCTTTGTGCAGTAAAGGTTATAAGTTCATCAGACTGGGCACAAGTCCCTGGTTTTATGTTTAGAAAGTCAGAAGTCAAAAAATGCAAAATAATTTTTCAGCTTGTGCAGCACTTTATCTATGATGGTTTTGAAGCGGTGCTGTGCTCTGAGCTATATGGCATCATATTCTTCTCTGCTTCTATTGATTCAGTGCTCCCTGTGCAGCCACCGCGCTCACCTCCAATAAGCAGAGAGTTGATTTGTATTCAGGCCAACTCAGGCTTAAACTCCAAATACCCACAAACTCACTTTGAACCTGCAGCTACTTTATGTCTGGATCTTGTGTTTGCCAGTGACTTCATATCTACTGTACATTGTAAAGTCTATTCAAATTGCAACATTGCACTAAAAGACTGTTATTATGAATACTTAGATTAATTAGGCTCGTAATCAGTCAAAGTGGGCAAATGATCCAGGACCATGTCTATGCTCTTGTTAACATATGTTTTCCATATTCTGTGTTATAAACTGTTTTCTTGTCTGTATATACAACATCTATTGCACGTCTGCCCATCCTGGGTGAGGGATCCCTCCTCTGTTGCTCACCCTGAGGTTTCTCCAGTTTTTCCCTGTTAAAAGGGTTTCCAGGAGTTTTTCCTCAGTTGATGTGAGGGTCTAAGGACAGAGGATGTTGTATGATGCCATGTAAAGCCATTTGAGACAAACTGTTTGTAAAAATTGCCTATACAAATAAAATTCCCTTGCCATCTTTGCACGAACGATTGTTGTGTACCATTTATTTTGTTGTCACAAGTTACTGTAAATCTCACCACTGCTATTTTATTCTTAAAAAAAAAAAAAACTCATCTTGAGCTCAGCCCTGCAGCAGTTTTAACTACTTTTATGTTTCAGATGAGTAGTTGTTTTAATTTTAATTTGTGGGAGTGGTTGTTTACTAGATGAAATCTAAATAATGATTTCATATTCTGTGGTGTACATGTGTAGTTGGAGGTGATGGTGCACAGTGCACAAGAGAGTAGGAGGGAGGAGGAGGTCAAAGGGGCTCCACACCTTACTGTATGTTTGGACCAAGACCATGTTGTCTTGTTTTAAGTAAAAACTGATTCGTTTTTGCTGGATATGCAAAAGCTGGTGGGACTAAAATTTGAATTTCATGCTATTCACGCGTTATTATTGAATTTGTTCATTCACCCATTCATGTTTTATTCTGTGAGTAAACAGAGAGCTCGTGTTACATAATCTGATACACATCCTTTGGTGCCAAATCCACGGACAAACAGAAGAGTTTCAGGCCAGACTGGTGGCAGCCTCCCAGCTTCTTATCTCAGGTCAGATCTTGTTCTCTGTGCTGAAGCGTTTGGCACCTTCCACATGTCACGCACTTTCCACACTTCAGGCGAGAGCTGCGCAGGAAATGGCGAGTTTACTACCTTGCACTTATCGATGGGAAAAGAGTTGTTCAGCCACAAACGGGCGGATGTGTCAGCAAAGTTTAGTTTTACTCCCGATAATAAAAATAATTTTAAAAAATCAAGTGTTTGAGCAGCTTGAAGCTTCATCTTAAAGAAATCCCTTGACAACGACATCAGTTTAACGTATTTTATTGCAACGTTCAACAAAATACAAAAGAGGTAGACATGTTAGAGGAATAATTTAACCAGAGGTGAAAAAGAGCTATTTACATATATTTACAGCAATAAATTAAGAGCAATATATATATTATTACATTAGAAAACATTTTGTCTTCAAAAGAACGACTTCTAATTCAGCTCCTTCTCCACCTCCTCCTCTTCATCATCGCTGTCTTCATCGCTGCTGCAGTCGTCATAGGGGCAGATAGTCGCTTGGACCGGGTAGTTACGCAGGAGCATCTCTGCGTCCTGGTACAGGTAGTCGAAACATCTCGATTTCGGCCAGTACAACCTGGGAAAAGAGAAATAAATGAATAAGATATTCACATAAAAGTAATAAATGGCATTAATAACTGAATGTAAAGGGGTTGACAGAGCTACTTACTTGACTGGGTGAACGACCTGAGGAGTTTTGGGGTAGTTTGCGTCAAAGAGGTTTCCATAACTGGATTGAGTCTGAAAGTTAAAACAAAGTGATGCTGTTAGATTTTGTTTTCTTCTTCTATTGAATAGGCTAACATGTTTGCATTTTAAAGACTTCAACGCTTAAATGTGATTAAACTCACCTTCTGTGTCACAGTTTTTGTTTCTCCTTTTCCAGTCCACGGTCTCCACAATCCAGACTGTCCCTGGTTAAGGCTGTCTCCAGAAAAAACAGAAGTAAATCCACTGTTGTTGGTGCTGGTGGTGGTGGTGAAAGTCTCCATGGCTGCTCGTGGTTGTCAGTCCTTCGTCAAGTCCTGCAGAGGATGTGCGGTTGAAGGCAGGAACCTCCTATTTATCAGGTCCTGGGCAGCCGGTGCCAAATTGCGCTTTTGACGCGTCCCCAAGTGTTTCCATGCGCCACGATGGCGAGGTGCGAAGTCACACTTGAGCAAACTCGGAGCATTTGGTCCGTTTCTCTCTCAATATTGAATCTATAATTAAAGAAAAACTTTCGGGATTGGGACATTTCTCCAACATTTCAACATGTGTTTGATTAGATGTTAAAGGGTCATTGCCCGTGCCTGCTTCTTTTTTTTTCTTTTTTCTTTTTACAACCACTGTAACTCCTGTTCATGGTTGGAGCGCACGCACAGGTTTCATTTCACTCCAATAGGCCCATTAGGTTTCATGCATGATTTCAATTTGGTTTTTAAACACCATGGGACGTGTAATATCGGTTTTGTCTATTAAACGGTTGAACTTTTCAACCTCTTCACCTTCCAGTGTCTCTGCCTGTGCAGCCATTTGGGTGTGAGGTGTGAAGAAACACGTGCCCTACTGTCAAAGTGTGCACAGGGGTGGATGGAGGGAGGGAGGCTCGTGTGCTGCGTATAGGGAGGGGAGGGGGTTGACACGCGCCAGGCATGCAACAGCAGGGGGGTTGGGGAGGGGGGGGTCACAGCACAGCAACACCCCAGCAGATGCAGATCTTGAATGCATTACACTGCCATAAGGGAACCCTGTTATTAACTGTATTATGCAGCTCCTGTTTATAGGAGCTGGTAAATTGATTTATTCAAGGGATTTGTTTGCTCTCAGTGCACCAGTAGGGGGCAGTGTGGGGCTACACCACGGGATGAATCGATAATGAAAACGGTGCACTATCTGACATGTCCGTTTGATAAATCTCTGCCTCCCCCAAATGCAATACAAGTGGCTGCTTGGAGAGCTCAACGGGCTCCACACAGACACTGCTGTCAGCTGGGCTCCGTTCAAAGCTAATGGGAGCCACATTTGCAAGTATCACTTGTTAAAAGGTATAGTCAGCCTGCAGCCAGGGAGGGGGGTCAACCACCCATGACCAGCATTCAATATCTTCGCACACACACAGCTCCATCCACAATCACAACACTCCTCTGCAGGGACCAAGCAGTCAGACCTTAGCGCTAATAAGGTCCACACAGACCCCTCTCTCTTTCTCTTTTTCTCACACTCTGTCCTTCTTTCCATCTCTCTCTCTCTCTCTGTCTCCTTTTTTCTGATGTGAAGCTAATTGGACTCGCCAGTGGTCTGCTGCTGGCTTCTTTTGTATTTTGGTGTCATACATGATTCATTCTTTGCCACACTTTGAACTCTAAGGGCAGGAATATTGTATAGACACATCACCATTACAGGCTCTCGACATGCAAATAGGTGTCCGAGGCCATTGTGTTGAGAAACCATGCAAATTAATGATGTACTTATTAAAAGTTTTTTTCTGTCTTTTACAAAATATCAAAATTAGATCAGCATATTAAAAGTGTTTTATGTTTTGGCCGTCTATACTGGGTCATTAAGGAGACCACCAAAGAATGATCTCAGGGCTTTGCACCAAAAGAATGAATTAAAGGAAAGTACAAAAGAAGCAGGAACAGCTAATGTGACGTGTTTGAATTAAAGTCCCTATCAAGATCACAGAAAAACATCCCCACTGCCACACACACACACAAGGCTGAACAATGTACTGTAGTGTAAGTACCGGAAAAAGTACATTAACACTCACTGGCTCAGACCATTAAGTATAATATAATAATGGGGTTGATGGGTTTTTTTTTATTCAGCCTTCCTGAAGGTGTCAGTAGAGCAGAAGACCTCAGGTTATAAAACCTCTGTCTTTTCTATTTAGTAATTTCTCCTTTTCTACTCTGGGTTATTATTCGTATCACAATCACATATCGCTCTATTTTTGCCCAAGTCATTTGCACTTCACTGTTATAACTACTTTATCCCCCCCCCAAAAAAAAATCCCTTTCCATGGCAACAGTCAACAGTCAATACAGCATGTGTCATGGTCTTGTTGCCACTATTTTGAGCAAGCAAGATTAAGTCTTTGTTAAGTCTCTAACTCTGGGATGCTCAAATTTAAGTAATTCTGAGTGGCACTGAATGAAAAACAAGCTCTCCAAACAAAACATGACATGGCCTTGTTAGTTTCTATGGTGTCCTGATGTTGGTATTGTTTTCAGATAGAAGATATCTTTCTGAGATGAATCTAAAAGACAACTTTCCTTTAATTCATAAGTGAGTGTAGAGGGTGAGTGACAGTATCTCCGTATATTGTTAGTATTTCAGGTGATGGCCTCCTCATGCTAATTCAGAGAGGTGAGGTGAGGTGAGAGTTGTTTATACTCTTCTTTTCACCGCCCTGCATTAACACTCCAACAGCTTCATCCAAACACAGCACAGTTGGGTAGACACGAACTTCACCCCTCCCACTTCCAAATGGAAAACTCCTCTTCTCGTTCTCTTTTCGTTTCTTGTGAGGACCTATTTTATCTTTATTTGACAGAATTCGGAGGCTTCGCTGAAACAACGAGGGAATCAGTTGAAAGAAATCTGAAAACAAGCGAGGCTTCTCCGCTCCTTATGAATTCTTAAATCTGTATCCAATCCACTTTGCTCCAAGCCGATGCCTATATTGTGACAGTTCGTGCTCAGTGCTTTATTGGCTATTAATATTACATCAAATCACAATCTAACTCAGAAGAGTACAAATCGGCGGAGATAACTTTTGTCAGAAGAACTTTTGTTCAGCCCTGGATCTGGATTCAGTCTTAGAAAGTGAAGCTAATATAAGCTGATACAACAAGTGGACTGACACACTATTACACAGCTGCTTCTACGTCAATATCATCGTCAAGAGTTCTCAGTCGGTATTATAGTTTGAATTAGATGTATTGGACAACCACTGTAAATTAGCTTCAGTTACAAATACTGTAATGCTTTTTATTTGGGCCTAGTCTAGAACAGTCTTCCATCCAACGCCTCCAGCTGGTTCAAAATGCGGCCGCTCTCCTCTTAACAGGCACCAGAAAAAGAGATCACATACTGTAACCCCAGTGTTGAGGTCCCTGATGGCTTCCTGTTTGTCACAGGATAAGTTTTAAAATGTTATTATTGACGTTCAGGGCCATGAATGGATTGGCATCCCCTTATTTAAGTGGGCTAAAAGCAAGAGGTGATCGAGCATTTGCGGTGGCTGCTCCAAAACTCTGTGTTAGAACAGCTCAATTAGGAAACATTAGGAAATTAAAAAACCCTGCTAAAAACCCACCTCTTCTCCTTGGCTTTTATCTTTTATCTAATGTATCTATTTGCAATTGTATTTTTTTGTAATTGTGAAGCACCTTGGTTAAAGGTGCTATATAAATAAAGCTTGACTTGACAAATGTTGCGTTAGGTGGCACTGGGTCATGCTATACATTCAAACCTATGCCAGTAAATACGAAATAAATACATGACTTTACATAGGGCCCACACAGTCTTTACATTGTAGTCATGCAAGACTATTCATTAAATGTGTTACAGGATGCAGTGGTATTGACCTTTGCCCTCTTCACTCGACCAACTCTCAAACTCAAGGTGAACTAACAAGGAAAAACCGTCCACCATGCAACAGCAGGAGAGAGAACAGGAGAGTCCTGACTCACCGACTGCAGACGAATATGTGATGTAACACAGCGAGCAGCTCTCAGATGTAATCATATGTAGATGAGATATTATAGATAATGAAATGAAACATACAGTATATGAACACTGTCAACATCTTGACAAGCCATCTTTCACAACACTTGTGCGTGGGTTCTGGTTAATATATCTGCAGCAGTCAAGAGAGGACATTTCTTGTTTGTGTTTATCCAGGCAGAAATACTCAGTGATCAATGGCCACCAAGGCAGCGGCTTACAGGAGGTTATTAACAACGCAGGAACAGGAAGAAAAAAACAAAAAAAAACATTACATTCTTCATTCATCCAGGTGTACTGTGGCAGTTTAATCAACCCTATATTTAGTATTCATGTCCTCAGTCTGCAGCAGCTGTAATTCAATAAGCTTGTGATACATCATCGTTTCAAAATTTCCTTCAGATTCAAGGTTTGCGATGATCTCATGACAGTGCATGTTTACATGGTTTTCATTGATCTTTGAGTTATGTTCTGACAAAGGCTTGGCAGAAGGTCACACTGATCCAGATCGTGGTTAATTGAAGTCCCGAGTGTTTCCTTGGAAACCATCTGTTGTGGTAAAAATGCACTAGGACAGACGGGATTCAGAGAAAAATGACATACACCAAGTGTGTTTTTTAGAGCCAACACGTGGCTTTTACTTTGACAAACGTGGATCTATAATGATATTGCAGCACCTACAATATATTTATGAGATTGTTGTTTTATACATGAATGCATCATCATTGCCAGTCATAATTCATCTCGACACCGGCCTTTGTTGCCCACTCTCTCCATTATTATCGCGTTCTCCATCATCGTTATTTCAATCACTGACCCACAAACCACTGAGAGCAAAGCAGAGCAAAGATGACAGTGCTGTGTCGTTCCATCCCACTGCACTGGGTCTAACTTTTTTCGTGTCCACTCACTATGCAGTGTGGATTTGTATTTATGATGCCAAAAGCAGATTTGCCAAAAAAAGAAAAGGGGGGGGAATTGGGGGGGGGGGGGTTAATCCATCAGAGCCAATGCACTGAATACTACCACTTGTGGGAGTCATTTTAGTTGACGGAGGCAAAAGAGAGGGTGTCTGAGGTTGATGTTGCACAGTGAAAGAAGTGTGTCTGCTGAATGAGAAGTGAGAGCTGCAGTGTGTGAGTGCGTCTGTGCTTATAATGAAGCGTGTGGATATTGATCGACTAAAAAGTTTTCACTGCAGAGGTTGAAACTGACGATGAGAAAAAAGTACTAGGCACATCAGGGAATTATGACGCAACAAATGTGGGAATTTGGGAGAGACAGAAAATAAAGAAAAATAGCAAGAGTTATGGAGTAATTAAAACAGCTCAGTTGCCAGGACTCAGCTTGAGCATTGGAGGATTAGGAGTCCCTGCTGGGGAGAAAAGTAAGAATCCTTCACAACAACATAAAGAGTTATGCTTTGCACGTAGAAACAATGCAGAAGACTATGAATATTTCATATTATCTATTTCGGGAAGTTGAACGTCTTCGTCTCAGATTCAAAACCGGACAGATTTGGAACAGTGGGTGGTAAAGCTTTAAAGCTGTAGGGAGTTTGTCGGTTTTTATTTGTATAGTGAAGAATTTTGTGGGTTTAATGGACAGATGTGATGCACAGTGGTGCTGAATGTCAATCAGCAACGGCAAAACCTCCCACCTTCGACCCTGCAGTGGTGAGTCAGAGAGAGCAACACCCTGTGGTCAGGGTCATTTACATGCAGCAGATGTCTGCAGACTCTTCAAAGGAGCTGGGAGCATCACCTTCTATCACTTGTTTAGACTCTGTGAGGTGATGATGAAGATTGTGTACTGATACGGGATGACCTTTACTGGCCCTGTGAAAGACATACAGTTGAAACTGCGGTTTAAAGGGACAGTTTAAAGCCCCAGTATGTAACTTATTTGGCTTTTTATTAGCAAAAATCAAATATTGATTCATTCATATGTATTTCACTGAAGTCGAATCACACCCGCATACAAATGAAAGCTTTTTCGTACCTTAGAATGAGTTATTACAAGTCGTTACAAATACATAAGTGGGCGGTGTACCGAACCGAGGCCGCCATGTTGCATCGCCATTTTTTTACGTTCAGTGGCAGCGTGACCGAAGGTAACCACAGAAACTCACCGGAGCTGTCGGCTCGGGGAGAAAGTTTTCGAGGTAGCGCCTCATGTCACCACTGTGTAGTGTGAGGAAGGACGGAGGCACTGATGTTGCATTCAAGTGCAGTCAGGCAGCTGAATGATGCCGTCGGCAAACCAACCGGATGTCATTTTACTCAACAAGAGAAAGACGGTAAAACATATTGGCACACCTGTATGTTTACATAGAGGCTTGTTTATCCTGTTACATGCAGCGTCTGTTGTCTGTCTGACGTCTGCCCGATTTCACGTGAATGCAACATCAAGAATACGTTCAGATATGCAACCGCACCGCTAGATGGGGGTAATTCCTACGGGTCCATGCCTATGTTCCCACAGCCTTATGTTCCCACAGCCCTATGTTCCCACAGCCCTATGTTCCCACAATTCTAAGATTTTTCTCAGAATTAGGCCCTATGTTCCCACTGGACTCTCTACCTATCTGGGCTCTATCTATCTGGCCTGTCTAGCCTCTACCGGGTCTTTTTACTAAACTTAACCAACTCTTTTAGTCATTGCCTAAACACAACCAATGGTGGGACCAAAGGGGTGTGGGAACATAGGGCCTAATTTTCAGTGACAACAAAAGTTAGAAATGTGGGAACATAAGGCTGTGGGAACATAGGGCTGTGGGAACATAGGAATGACCCCATTCCGACATACTATACCTTTAAGTTATTTTTAACATGGCATTATATGAGGTTTCATGCATAGTCGACATAGGCGGCGCTATCAATAGGCTAGGGGAAGCTTAGCTTCCCCTAGATTGTCACAGAAAATAAAATAAAAATCATCACAAATAATAAAATGGAAAATTTAGATTTAGATTTAGAATTTTCGGTCGTATTTGACTGGTTACCTGCGTCATTACGTAGGTTTAAATGTGTCAGCATGTGTCAGGCAGCGGCCGAAGAAACCACTGGCCGTCTCGTTGTATTTCAGAGGAGAGGCAGCGAGTGTGGTGCTTTGCCTCTGTACGCCGAGGGAGGCTGAGGCTACGCTGCCTCACTGCCTCAGTGTGAGCCGCACGTACGTTCACGTTGTTTTCGTGAATTGTAAACAAACAGTCGCCCCCTCGGTTTTAGCTTCCAGCAGTCTAGCGGCTAATTCAACAGCAGTGATGGATAACTGTACCGGAGAGGCTGAATAACTGCATGAGCTTCATTTGAGGAATAAACGGCAGCTTTTACCTGACGGACCGACGCCTGAGCTACGGTAGCTAACAGCTAACAGCTAACAGCTAGCAGGTTACGTACTTTCTCTTCCCTCCCTCTCTTTCTTTATACACGCACACACACAGTCTGTCATATCTGTTGTAAACCTTGTAATAACAGCTTGTTGAGTACAGTTAACACTATTGTTGCTTCGGTTTGAGTGTGGATTAATTGTTAACGGTTTGTTGTGTAATGTGAGTGGTGGTCATCGCGTCCTGATGAGTTGGGTTTTAATAACAGCTGAGCTGATAGATGGTGTGGATTGTGATGAGAAGGTGTTGCACATATTTTAAGACTTATCTGTGCAAACCATTGTGCAAAACCTGTTTGTTGTGACTTTTTGCGTGATAAGATGATTTGCCGAATTCTTCTTCCATTCCTGCAGCCTTTTGTCTCAATGTTGACGATGGCAAAATGTCGAGATATTTTATTACTTTATGAAAATAAATGTCTGTGAGTTAAAAAGAAGTGGGCTACGCATTTCTGACTTGATTTTGCTTTTCGTGCATTTGGTTAAACACATAAGTAACAGGAGAGAGAGAGAGAGAGAGAGAGAGGTCCGCTGGGTGAGCTAGATTAACTTTTAACGGGAGAGAGAGCGGCGCACCGCGCTGTCAAAGCTCGTCTCAGCAGAAATTATGTGTGCTTTCAATATAGACACGAACGAGTCATTCAGGAATAATTTCCAACTCTATGTATGTTAGTGTTATTTTTTCCTAAGTAGTGGCCCATCCAAAATTACTGTGGCCCGTCCAAAATTGAAATCCTGTCACCTGACACCTGTGTGAGCGCACATTCTCAGCGATGCAGCGGGTGCGCAACTGGATGAGGACAACTATGGCACAGCAGATACTGTCAACTGTGTCGCTTCTGTACATCGAGAGCAATAACTACGGTAAAAGGATTTAACCCTGAAGAAATAGTTGAGAAATACGACACAAACGCCCCGTGGCGTATGCTAAGAACATTGATTAATTGATTATGGGCTACTACACCAGCAAAAAAAAAAAAAAACAAGTAGAGAATGAAAGAAATCATTCTACTGCATCTCATTTTGATGAATATAATCAAAATTTATATATCTGCCTAGTGCCTATGGGTAAAAACTTTCTCTTTTTTTTTGTCCCGTAGCTTCCCCATTCCTACTGTCCTAGCGCCGCCTATGATAGTCGATACATTACATTACAATTTACGAAAGTCGACCAGGAGCACCAGCAGACTGGCAGAGATTTGTGTTGCTGTGCACTAGCTGCCAGAAAAGACACTTTTTAAATGCTGACAACAAACTAATAACCTTTTAAATTTACTTCACTTCATCATGTAGAATATATTCAATGAAAACAGTATTTTCCTTTGGCATCATAACCGCTGAACAACCGTGTCCCTTTGCACACCCACAGGGTCCACAGTCTAATACAGTGTGCTTGTGTAGAAGAGCATAGAAGTTCAGTGGTTATTTGGACGGATATTAGATTGTTTCAGTGCGTTTGTCCAAAACTGTTTTTTTTTTTCCTGGCGGCCCTACAGCAGGACATCGCTCTGCTGGTCTGCTGGTCTGCTGGTGCCCCCAGTCAGATCTCCCAACAAGGAGCAGACTGAATAGGAGCTACTGAGGGTAATACACTGACTATTCATGAGTTCCCCATGTAAAAAAAAAAAAAAGCATGACTATCTCCTTTAAAATAGTATGTACCAGTGCTCTGGTAGTTGAATGGTTTCAGAGCTTGTTTCATAAAAGCAATGCCCAAGGTTAAACTCTGGTCATGGACGCTTCTTGCAGGCTCCCCCACATGTTTCCTGTTGACTCTTCATTAATTGTTCAATAAAGACAAACATGAAAAAGAAAGGATACAATTATAAAGCCTGGAGGCCTATTTTGTTTAGTTAAATTAGTAGAATGATGGTGCATGGAGAGTTTCAATGACTATACATTGCTCTGGGCTGTAAAAAAAAAAAAAAAAAAGTGACAGCCTGAGCTCACCAAGATTAAATACTCTCTATTTTAACCACTGGAGCATAATATGTAGTCAGTCACCAAGTAAAACAAGCTTGACATTGTGAATGCGAAAGCCATCTTGGAAAGAGATTAAAAACTATTACTGATAAGCGCTCGTTGTTTGTTTTTCCATAATGTGGAAAAATGTGTTTCAGCTTCACCAAACACCAGCAAACGAGCACAAAGAACACCCGGAGCAAAGCAGCAACTTTAAAAAGACTTAATGACCTGTATTGATTATGAGTCAAATCTATGATCAATGTATCCGATGACAGTCTGTGACCTGAGAAATAATGAACCCACAGAGACTTATCACTTGAATGTGCAGCTCTTCTTCCATTCATTGCCCGGCCGTTTGAACCATAACACACTGCTCTGACTCACAAAGATAAAAAAAAAAAAAAAAACACCATAACACATCATCAATCTACACAGCAGAGAGATAAGATTAGCAACATGGAGCTGGGGAACACAGTGGAGCATTTAGAGCCAATTATTTCCCTGGGGGGACCAAAAAACAGAGCTAAAAGAGGGTGAATACTGGACATAGATCCACCATGACGCCACAAACCAATGTTTTTCAATCTTTCAGCTCTATCTGATTCAGCCTAATGAGCAATCTAGAGCTTTCCTTCCTGTCTTAATTCCAATCTCTATGAAGTGTGCAGTAATTAACTACTACAGAAGGCTGGTTTGGTGGGGGTCTCTTTACATTTGGTATTCTAATTGTATTTGGCACATGTCACTGGTGGTAACTCTCACTGCCTACAATACTTTAGTGCTATGGCCATGTAGCTGCCAGCTCCCCCCCTGGACACAGTTCTTTTGATCAACGCCCAGTGAAAGGAAAACAGCATCACCATGACCACTGTAGCTAAAGAAGACGAAACAAGCAGCCCAAAGCAAAACCCAGAGGGGCATAGCTCTGAGTATCTGGCTGTTTTAAATGAAATGCACATTTCTGATCTGAAGACGAACATGAGACAAAATTCTGTCGACAGCAAGCTTTGATGTAGACAGTCTCTGACCCGTCAGGGAGGGAGGGGGGCTGAGTAAATGTCTGGAATCTGGTGATAATATGACCTATATGATTACAGTACATACTATGTGAACCATCATTTAATAAAATGCATTTATTTTAAATATATATATCTCCAATGTTCTGGAAAATATCTGTGGTGGTACAATATACTGAATTCCATTTCTGTAAAACTCAATTTAAGCAAGTCTCTCCTTTAGCTGAGAAGCCGAGGAAGAGGTGCTGATGTCATGTGAAGAGAGAAGGTGTGACTGGTTTCATAGCAATTTGTATGTGGTACGGGGGACCTGTCTGACTCATAGTCGTGAGTACTGTAATTCATTCATAGCAAATAATGTGCGTGTGTGTGATAACTCACCATGTTTTCAGGGAACACAAGGCCAATTAAAGAGACAAACAGAGAAGTCTATACATGCTATGATTTCCCAGGTCATATAGATGCGGTACACATGTACTATTTTATGTCCAGTCACTGGGAATTAACTAATCGAACTGTAAGTCTTTAAGTTTGATAACTTTCACCATATCTTATTTTCTATGGCTGCCCATACTCTGTGCAGATATCTTAAAAATCATTGTAAATGATGATGATGATGGTTGATGACAAGCTGTGAATTGTCCAGTATTGGCGTCCTGTTTGGCAACAGGTCTCTTGTGCTACATTGAAATCCTAGACATTTTGTTTTATTTCAGAATAGTCTAGAAATACATAAACGTTATTCCAAATCCGGTGCATTCAGTATTGTAGTCAAGCAAATTAAAATCCACTATGACCTGAATTGGCCAAGGATACGAGGAAGGACAGCACTAGAACATTTACAAAAGAACACATGTACTATTCATGTTAGGTCTATACTGAGAAGCGTATAGGGCACTAATGGCAGGAAAATGTAAATGCATTATATACATAGCAATCACCTTGTCATTTTTCTACCATGTGGAAAATTAATTTCGGCGGAAGATCTGTGAATGAAGAAACACCTGATGGATCTGCGTAAGAGGTGCTTCAGAAATTAAAGTAATGCAGGATGGTTAATGAAGCCTGATTCTTGAGTGAAGATCTATTAGAGGCTAAAAAGGAGGGGATGTAGAGATGTGGTGTTTTAATAAGTATTTCCCATCTCAAGCAGACACATGCTCGCATTTCCAAATCATTAGGCGTAGGTGTTTTGTTTGCACCCTTTCAACAGCCTGTGTCATAGCTACAGATGGATAGGTAGTGAATTTGGAAGGCCAATTATGAATGCTGTACTTGGGGGTTTTCACAAAACTTCTCATGACATTACTATGAACCACTCAGAACATAACAGAATAGATCTGGGTTGTCCTTCACCAGCAGGTCAAATGCATTGTTATTTGACCATTTCATGGAAGATTGAATTTTTGAGCATGGTGTCACTGGATGTGACATCACCGGCCGGCACATCCAGGGAAAAACTCATGTTTCTATTATGAATCGTACTGACTTTTGTTCACAGTAAAATCCTGAATTTGTCAGCCATTTCAGCTTGGCACTTTGATCGATGCCCCCTGGCACAGAGAGATCTTGTGCACTGAAGTTTCTTGTCTCATCTGTCAAAACAATGCTCTGTGTGTATTGTTGCGTAGACAAAAAGCATTGTACAACATACAGTATAAAACCTTAAACTGTAATAAAATGTGTTTGTATAGCATCTCATACAAAAGCAGTTCAAGGTTGTTGTTTTTTTTTTTTATAAAAACTGGACTGAATGGCAAAAGATGCACTCATACACCGAGACATCCTTCCATGCATACGCAAGATGCATGGGGCTATAGACTGAAAATGAAAGTGTATAGTTTTGGATTGCACAGCAAGTCTATGAGCAGCAGGCAAACTGCTCCGATCTTTAGATGCAGCAATACTGAAAGATCTCACCAGACTTAGAAAGTGTTTTCAAGCACATGGAGCTTTCCAGCTGAGAGACCAGCTACTGACAAGCTTTTCTATGTGCTGAGGAGTCAGACCAGGAGGTGCTCAGTTGACCAAGGCGAGAATTTTTTAAGACTATACGTGGTCTGACATTCCTGTCAAATTCAGGAAACTGACTGACTTAAGCAGCAGCTCTGAGTGAAGCCATGAAATCAGATATGATAGTGATGGTTCATTTCAGATTATGCTGTTCAGTATTATCCTAATGTGTAATTAGCCCCTAGAAGTCTGTCCACTAATTAATTGTTCAAAATTAACTCTGTCATATGAGTATAATTTGTCTCCTCTGGTGTGTCAGATGTTGTCATGCATAATTTATAGTGTTATTATGTATATTACACTGGGATGGGCTGTTTGGGTTCATCTCCATTTATCTCTTGTTCTCAGGATTTCAGCATGATCTGTTATTGGAAACTAAATAAGGAGTTAATGAGTCAAACTTTGACCCATTAACCTTATTTGTCCGAATTCATTGACGTATATCTAAACATTAGACTGTTGCTTTTAAAATGTGCATTTTTATTACATGTTGATCCATGCTGTGGGTATATAGAATGCACGCAGTTGCATCAGATTCGTATAAAAAGTCACCTTTACTAAATTTATTCATAGCTTTTTCGAAACAAATAGATCTTCCTCCTCCATAATAATCAGCTGCACTGGAAACACCCCCCTCCTGTTTAAGACATGAGCATCTTTTGCAGTGTGGTCTCAGTATCCCGGAGAGTGAATGAGCCACCAGGAGAGAGGATGTTGGATAACGGAGATGCGCACTGAGCAGATGCTTCGCTCACAGGACAGACGGATGAGGATGGATGCTGGAGTTCTTGCGCAGCGGTAAAGCGATGGGATCCCTCAGCTTTCTGACACAATTTCGTCACGTTTTTTTTTTTTTTTTTTAAATCCCAGAGCGCGGACATAACATTGAAGGAGTTGTTGGCGCAATTCCTAAATTCACAGGCTGCAGACTTGTTCCACGGGCTTCACGTCCACGGATGTGATGGTTTGTAAACTTTACGCGTGTGGCATCCTCGCGACCATTTGAAACAGGAATCCCCAGGGGGAGTGACGATTTAAAAAAAAAAAAAAAATCTCTATATATATATATATATTTGCCACAAAAGGGTAGGTGAAAGCGCTTTGAAATGTCCGACTTCCACAACCGGAGCCAAACCAGCGCACGTCGCAGCGACTACGTGTGGCAGTATGAATACTATGACGACGAGGAGCCCGTGTCTTTTGAGGGACTCAAGGCGCACAGATGTAAGATGAATATACAGCATGTCTGGAGACAACCTGCCATTGCTTTCACTGCTTTTGACTTTGCGCAGGGTGTGTGTGTGTGTGTGCGTGTGCCTTACAATGCATGTGAGTCTACTAAAATGTGTGTCTGCAAAAAGGGTGACTCATAATGGTTAATTCTTTGTATTATTTTCTAATTGATTTAATGGTGGTCTACAGTACCTACAGCCTTCGCAGTTAATGATGGCAGCAATATTTCATGCAGCACCTGTGCACGCGTTTCATCTCCCACTTGTAATGAACAAGCCACTCAGTGAGGCAAAAAAAAAAGGTCATCAAGAGACATTACAAACAAAAGGGCAGGTGCAATCTTCTAATCAAATTTTTTTACAAATACTAAATGCTCACTTGAAATAAATAGCCTAATTGAGGGGATTGCTCATTGAGTGAGGGCCCCTGAGATAAATTAGAATAACAAGCACATGGGGGGCAGGGAGAGGAGTGCTTTTAATCATTAAGATGATGTACTGTACAGTACATCATCATCACTATAATAATAACAGTCTTTATCTCCTGGCATTTCAGACTCCATCGTCATCGGCTTCTGGGTCGGGCTGGCTGTGTTTGTCATTTTCATGTTCTTTGTCCTCACGCTGCTCACAAAGACGGGAGCACCACATCAAGAGTGAGTATTCACCAGGAGGATGCAGCTATGCTTGTGTCTTATGTGACACTTTGACCATGGAGGAGAAGCCCAGGCAGTTTAGCTCCAGCAGCTTCCATGACTGAGGGTGAACTCAAAGAGATGCTGTAATGAGTTCCTGTGGTGCTTCTGCTATTATGACGTTAAATTGGAAAACCAGTGGCTGCAGGCAGCTCTGTTTTTATGACATTAATGTGCTTTTTAAAGGCTGATATTTGACCTGGAGGTGATGAGGTCAGACAGAGTATAATGTTTAAGTTAAGAAGAGATGAAATGTATTAGCTGGCAGTATATCTTCTTCCTTTCACCTTTCCCTCTCATTTTTTCCCTCAGAAAATGTGCTGGAATGATTTTTAGCATTAATATCCAGGCACAGACATCTTTAGTCATTCTAAGTGTTTGCCCGCAGCTACAGCCAGGATAAAATTAACAATAAAAGCCCCTCATAATCTCAAAGCTCCACTTCCTGACGCAATCACATTCTGGATCTTTCCTATTTTCCTATAACAGACACCAAGACTCTGCTGAAAAGTTGCACCGGCCAGGGAGCCGTCTGGTCAACGTCGACGGTCGCCAGGAGGAAAACGACAAAGCCTTCTCTTGTCCCTTGTTGGCGGAGTCCCGCTCATATTTTCACTTCTACATCAACGAGGAAGAAAATAAGATCGAAGGGAAGCTGAAACCAGAGGAGAACCGAGTCGGAAAGCCCAACAGGGCCGGAGCCCCGCAGGCGACCTGCAAGGGGCCCAGAGGCACCAGCTCCTCTGGGACGGATGATATGGAGGGGGACATTGAGGAAGCCGGGGGCCACAGACCGGTCAACGGACTGGTTGAGGAAAGTACGATAGACAGAGCTTTCCTGTCTCACTTCAACATCCCAAACTTTGTGAACCTGGAGCACAGCTCGGCTCTGGGAGAGGACGATCTGACGTACGAACCGTCCGTCATACTGGAGCACCAGTCCCACTCTCAGGATGCCCACCGTGACATCCTCTAAGGCTGCCTCTACAAAGAGATGACAGCAATGGGGTTGTTATGTTATTTACTTTGCTTTCAACGGGGGCCATTTGTGGCCTGGCAGGGGAGGCGGGGGCAGGTTACCTACCACACATCTACCCTTTCTCCTTAAAAAGCTCTGCCTGGAGTATTTTTAGTTCTTAGAGAATCACCAAGCAAGATGGTACAAAGGACGACAAACAATTCTGTATCAATCAGAAATGATTGTATCAATATGAAACGACATCTCATCCCAAAGATAGACCTGCCTTGCCAATAGTACCTTTAACTTCAGCTCCCTTGAAATTAATGTGGTTGTGTTGTACCTGGACAAGATGACATGGAACAGATAAAATGTCGCCAGGGAGCGATGCTTTATGGATTTCATTCCTATTAACTCCCGTCTCATTTTCTTCAGTGCACAGTGGACAGTGGGAGGATATTATCTCTTCAACAAGAAACAGATGCGAGCGGCCGGGTCTGCCGACGAGATGAAAAGTAGAGACTGTGATTCATTTTAATGAAATGCCTTCTATTAGAAATGGTGGAGTGTACTTTAACTGTGTATTTAATTAAGTAGCAAAAAAAAAAGAAGCTGTAAGATATAATCGTTCTTTTACAGACTAAGTAACCAAGGAATGATGATGTGATGAAATACTTTTGTAGTGTGCTGTTAAATTTAGAAATGCTGAACATTGGTGGTTCAAAGTAATGAAACTGTATTTGGTTTTGAAAAATCAGCTCAACCTTGAGGTGGTGTAGCATTCGTGAACATGACATAATGGCTATGATGAATTTGAAGCTGTCAGAGCAAGGGTTATAACAATAAAAAAAGATTTTAAAGCTACACTGATTATTATTTCTTGAAGTGCAATGAATCAAATGACTATGGCTTCACACCCCGCCACTCAACTACATTTTAGTGTCCTTTAATACCTTTGTTTTGATTTTATGGCCCACAACACCCACTGAATGCTAGATTCGAACACCATACATACACAATATTTGTAAACAGAGTGGAACAGTCAACATCTAATCAGCCATGTAGCCTATGTTTTTGCTGGAGACCAAAACAGAGCTAAAAGGAAACCTTGCACACCTATCCAACTGAATGCCGGTGTTTTGATGCTATGATCATTTTTCAGTGTTGTGTTCATAAATTAGCTGTCAAGCTGCTTAAAGGTAGGGTTGGAGATCCTGGAAAAACGGTTTTATCAGGCCATATTTGAAAATACACACGTCAAAAGTCCAAGCCCCTTTCCTCAGACTGAAGCCAGGCCTCCAGAGCCCATGAACACGCACCACCAAGGTATCACGCTTGTGTCGCGACCCAATGAAATCCCAATGCGAGCGACGCGGCTTTCTGCGATACTGTGGCGTGTCACTGCGCAGCATCGCCTAACGTCATAATAAACCACCCAGCATCAAGCTTAGAGCTACTGTTTTTGCAGGATTGTCAGTCCCACAGGTGACTGACTTTTTTCATTTTTGTGAAAAAGCATTTTTTAGGCTAATTAGTTGCAATCAGAGTGTGAAGAGGATTTCAAACAAGTTCGTAAAAAAAAAGAAAAAAAAAAGCTCCAGAATAAGATCTCCAACCCAACCTTTAAAAAGTGAACAAATGCAAATTAAGATTATATAATATCTTTGGAGTCTTCTCATATTTTCTTACACCATGGTGACAGTAAAGTCGATTATCTGCACTGATGTAAACGCAGAAAAAACCCTCTGACCTTAAAAAGCGCTTGTAATACCCTCAGTATCACACGTCTACAGAAGGAACACTGCTCTCCTGTCTGTGTCTTTATTTATGCAGAAACCCTGGACCTTTCCAGTCACAACAAATTAAATGTGCTTTGAGCAATAGCGGGTGATGATTATGCAGAGGAACACTGTTAGCTGTTGGTTGTCACATATCAACAAATGCACAAGTTATGTATATTTGGCCTCTGGGGCAAATGTGCAGGGAACAGCAGAGAGTCTATCTAACACAAATGCAACACAGTGGTTCATATTTTTGACAAACAACAAGCCCATTAATTCTTTTCCTGAGGTGTCAGAGAGATAATAAATGTTCAAACATGCAGTCTCCTCTCTCTGCTGATGTGTCTTGTGTTTGTTGAATAGCAGACAGTTGGGACTAAGATGAACAAATGAGTTGGTAACTGTTTGTAGAAAAAGCTTTAAGTTTTTTTTTTCTGTACAAAGGCTTTTAATCATTATTATCACATTCTTACAGGAGAAATAGTTTTTGCTGGTGAACTAACATGGTAGCTGTCATGGGGAATAGAACTAGAAACTGGCTATGAAACATGTTCTTACAGAAGCCCAACAGATTTTTATTTTATTTTTAAAAAAAATGGATTAAGATGGTAAACCATCACACTTGACCTGTACAGCGGAGTGGGTCAGGCTCAAAAGTGCTGCTCAGAACCTCTCGTGACACCGATGAAAGGCTTTCTGAGAGATTGGAGCTCAGTTCTGATGGAGTTTGCTCAGATTTAAGGGGCAGCAGAGTTATTCGTGTACTATGAGCTGTGCAGGCAGCAGGTTAAAGTCTAGTAAACACTAACAGAGGTTAAGGTTAATCACCAAGAAGATTTTCAGAGGAAAACATCAGAGAGACGTTGAGGTGCCCGCAGGTTTGCCTCTCCTGGTGGCTGAGTTGAGACCTTCAACCACACTCGAAGACATGTGTGACCTATGGGGAGCATTACTGAAACAATGGCATGGACAAAAAACACATAAAATGTATCATTCCCTTTGAGTGGCAGAACTTCAAACTAAGATTATTTGGCACATCATGGGAGACGGTTGCTGTGGTGATGCAGCACTACATGGTTGGCAAAGAGGGACAGAGAGAGAGAGAGAGAGAGAGAGAGAGCGAGAGAGAGAGAGAGAGAGAAAGAGACAGCAGTGAATCACATGCTTATTTATCATCCTCCAATTGAGGGGGTGTTCAGTCAAACTGTGTCCACCGTGTAAATCTCAATGACAACAAATCTGACAGGCCATTTGCATGAAAGATGAAACTAAATGCACATAGCCGTCTGTCAAACTCAGAATGTGTGAAAACAAGTCAGCAGCTTTGCTTATAGGCTTGTGTCATTACATCAACTCCTAATGTGCCTAGAGTGTAATATATGCAACAACAAAAAAAGTATGTGGTCGATCCAGTCTCCACATGCCTCAGCAGTTTAGTTCTGCACAATCTTTCCCGATACTTTTGACCGAGGAGGCTGCATGGTCTCCGACGGTGCAATTATCACCAGCAACCAGTGGGTGGAGCGGTGGAGTTGCATCAATTCCAAGCAGGGAGCCTGCCATTTGTTGTTTTCTACATGCCCCACAGCGGCCTCCCTGGGCATTGCGGTTGACATTTGGTGAGGTCCAGTGACGCTTCAACAAATGAGCAGCAAATGAGCAACAGAGGGAAAGAGGCAGGGAGGAGCAGTGAGAAAGGAAAGCAATTGTATCTTTGTTGGTGCAGATAATTCGTAGGGATTTGGTGTCCAATTAAAGAAATGTCAGTCAAATATATAATTATATACTCTGCTGCACGAAGACAGGCCACACAACATATTTTGAAGAGTTCATTCACAGGCTGCTAAGATACGAGGATGCAAACATTATGAAATATCTACGAACAAGAAGTGGAGAAGTAGCCTCCATGACTGAATTCACTCAAGTATCTCTGCGCTCTTATTTTCCTCACCATATGTTCCATACCTTGAGCAAAGGCCACCTTAAAAAAGATAACTGCTGATTATGTTATCTGAGAATTGAAGCTGATGTACAAGATAAACTCCATGACCGACACTATGTACTCATTCCCCTGTACCACTTTACCACAAGGCTCAAAGTCTTGTCACCTGTTTGCAGTGCATAGTGTTTAGTAGCATTCAAGACCGGGTTGAGGGTCATTTATTTCAATGAAAGAGATGAGAAAATAATGGCATCTAAACAACTACCTCTATATTTTTTCGTCTTTCTTGTATCTTGTAGCTATATACTTACAATGTCATAAGTTTTCTTTGGTGAGTTCATGGCTATAATGGATCTGTTTCAAACTACCCATGGTGACACTTCATAATTATAGTGTAGCCTGCTAAATTTATCTAATCTCTACTCTAAAGCGGGAAACTATGGGGTGAAACCCTAAGCTGTCAAATGTCAAGAGTTATAATCCTACTTTAAAAGCTGACAAAAGAAAAGCGATACACATGGGACCAACCTGCTCTGCACTCAAGCGCCTCTGTGTTGTACACTCCATCCTATAATCTATTGTTCTGTTAGCCTGGCTGCAGCAGCAGTGTGCCAGTTCAAGTCTTTTGCCAAGCAAGCAAAAACTCTGGGTGGATCCAGAGAGTGAGTGACTCCTTCCCTCTCCCTGAACAACAATAAAGCAGCTGTTTACACTTGCCTGCAGTGGAGTTGCTCACAGCAACAACAAAAAAAAGAAAAAAAAAGGTGAAGCTGCGGGTCAGAAAACAGGTCTGTAGGTGCATCGGTGTGACACACAGGGAAGTGCTGAAACTCATTCATGGCACGTAATGCAAAACCGAAAAATAGCAAATGACTTCTAACAATGACCATTGTAAGTGGACAAATAGTTCAGTAAAGAGTAAAGTAGAACTTTGTGTGACTCATCTCCTACTCATTTGCATTGCCAGTAGGCCCTAGGCCTTCATAACTTGAGCTAATCCATACAATCCAGGCCAATTAGTTGAGACAACAGCAGAGAAGAGCTGGTGCCGTTTTTTTTTTTTTTTTACTCAGTGTTTGTTAAACTTGTCTGTATTTTTCTCCCATTGTTTGATTAGTACGTTACAAACAAGTAAAACCAGACTTCTGCTCCTCAGAGTGATAACTGCAATGTGGACTCATTTGCATATGCTGCCCCTGAATATTGAAACAGCCGGGGACACTAGAACAAGCTGCCTAACATCTTTGAAATCTTTGACAGACATAGCAGCAAACAAAATTTGTTTTTGAGAGATCACTGTTGAGAAAACGCTGCTAAACTGTCAGGTTCCCCCAAAGCTTTTTGTCATTAGTGAGAGAAAAAAGTGTGAAAGGCAAAGTGTAAATTTTTCATGGGGTGTAGAATGAAACAGGTTTCAGTTTCTCTGGCACATAAATAAATGATGGGAGAGAGACAGGCAGCCAGGGGGGAATGAATTTGCATGTATTTGTGAATGCATTGGGTGTTCAGAGTGCACGTTATGACAAAGATGTGAATAATAGGGTTTGAAGCATCAGAAGGCCCTTACTGCTGGCTTTAATGGTAGGGTGATGGTCCAGCTGTGGGGGGCCGGGGAGGGAGATGGAGGGTGGGTGGGAGTCCTCTGTAAAAAATAACTTTGATCAATTCCCTGACATTTCACTCCCCATGGTTCCTTGTATAAATGTATCAACCCAGTCTTTTGAGAAAGAAAGGGGTCCATAGTCTTTATACTGTTTGTCGATCTTTCCAAAAAGTCATTGTCTGTGCCTGTTTTGTCTTTGATTGTGGCTTTCACAAGCAGTTGCTCAACAAACCGCCATAGCTGGTTGCTGTGTCATGGTTGCTAAAAAGCCCCGGGGTGTGTGAAGTATCTGGCCCGGGCAGATTCCTCCTCTACCTTAACTTTAATTACCATGGGAAAAAAATAACACTAAAGCAACATTCGCCATGACTTCCAAGACGCGTATGGCTGCAAGGGTTAGCTTTGATATTTTCTCTTTAAACAGAGCACTATAGGGTTGATATTATTAATATTAATCAGGTGCAGACTGCTCGGTCTGAGGAGGGACCGGTTCCCTACGGCGGAGCGCACCAATGCTTCCTTCTTCACAGGGCTCTCTGCAGCGGACTGAGTCTGACCGGTTTGCTCCTGAGGCAGCGGAGGAGAAAGGAGAAACACTGATCATGGTAAGGTCTCTCCCTCTCCCTCTCTCTCTTCCTGTCTATCACTGGTGGTGTGCTTGAATGAACTTCGGGTTCTCACTTTGATGTGGTGTTGTAGGCTACAGTTTGCGGAGACAATGCAGTACGATGAGCCAAGTTTGACCTTGCAACTGTTTTGATCTCCGATGCATCTACGTAAACACTTAACACAACACCAGCAGGAATCAACACAAAGAACAGACGCAAAGAAGGCGTTAAGTAAAAACACGAACAGCCTAAAAGAAAAAAATCCCTGTAACAATAGAAAAAAAGGTCAAAACCGTCTCTATTTTGAAAGTCCTTTGATGTTGCGAACTAGCGCACTGTAAATTAAATTGGCATGTCCTGACTTGAATGATAATCCCGTAAAGATGATTATGAAATGTCGAATATAATATCCATTAAGAATGTAGCTTATGTTAACCAAAGCCAGTAATAATAAAGGTCACTCCCCCCACCTACAGGCAGGGTGGATAATGTCAAAACTGAGAGGTTTAAGAGAAGAAGAAACAAGTTCTGGTTGTGGTCTATATAAACATCTGCAATGATTCTGATCTGCAGTTCCTTTTACAGATGTTTTAGGTCGGAACCATGACTGTTTACCAGACAGGAGTGAAGTAGTGTAAGGGTTAAAATTACTTGACTTAGCAGCATGGAAAGACTGACTTGACCTGCCCGCCAAAAGTAACAACGGCAAAAAGAATCTGGAAACCCGAATAAACTCAATTCAATAGGCTCCGTTGCCCACATAGTCGACGCGTCATTTCCCCTGGAAAACTTTGTTTGGACCCGGCCTCCTGCTGCATTCACGTGTTGAAATAAGTGTCGGAATTTTGAGTTGTAGACACACAGCATCGAGTAAAAGTAAGGCAAGGCAACATATCCACAAGGGCAGTAGCAGTGTCCTTAACCTAAATTTACCTAGTCATTGTATCTAAATTCAAACTAAAATGTCCACATATGCACAATACCTAGTAGGCTACACAACAGGTCTGTTTAAGTTTACAGCCTTACGGGGGAAAACTTGTCCTGATGTTTGGCAAGTATCTGACATATTTGATAGCCACACGATGCTTTTTCTTGTGGAGTTGTAGTAAAAAAGCAACTTTGACTTCTTATCTTGTTTTGAAGACGTGACGTGCTGTGCCAACGCTTAAATGTCCAGAAGATGTCACCGTGATATGCTGTATATTTTTCATTGCATAATCCTGTTTCAGTCTACTGTATATTAATGGGATTGGATTTTTTCATTAAATTGAGTGGGTATATGTCAAAGCCTTTACATGCTCTTTATTCTTCTGCTGTGGTGCAGTAAAGCTCCTTCTGTGACAATAATATTCTACTGGGAATAAGTACACAAACACATTATTTGCGACTCATGTAGCTTAATTTAAAAGTTTCATAGATAGATTAAATTCTGACTACAATACTAAATTGACGAAGGTACAAGTACAGAAAATATATAAATTACAAAAAAAGTTAAGTTATATTCCTTCTGACGTACTACATTCTGAACATACATTACACAATAGTGGTTATAGTATGTAGATTCTTGTGTCAGCAGAATGATCTGGTGTGTAATAAATGCAATAGTTGCTATTTATTATCATTAATATTATTGCAATTATTGTGACTGTGGACATACTGAATTAAATCAGAACTAGATATAGTTACACAATTTAATATGTTGAAAAAAAAAACATGTCTGTTGTGTCTGACGAGGACAAATCACTTGTTTACAAACACCAAGCTGTTGTGCCACAGTGGCACTTTTGGCACTAGCGTTAGAGGTTTACGAGGGGTACTTGAAGGCATCATTTTACCACTGGGCTGTATGCGCGCCGCTGGAGGGGCAGAACTTAACAGAGGACATATCTCCGATGTCACAGTCAACCGCACTCGTGCAGTTGTGGATGCTTCACTTGAGACAAGAAGGACTAGAGACAACATGTCCCCCTTTTAGTCATGCATCTTCATGCAGATTCTTATCTGTACAATCTGACAGCGGTTTATTTGTTAGAAGGGGCCGAAAAGTTTTCCTCTTGTCTAATTAAGGGTGAGTGTTTTTTCTTATCTAAATTACAGCCAATACAGTACGTGTTGCTTTCAGGTACAGTTATGGATGGATCTATCACTTTGCTGAGGCAGAATATCTTTTGTGGTGAATTCCTGCTCTTTCACACTTATTGTTTGTTTCAGTGGAATGATTTTTGTTTTTGTTTTATGCTCTGTAGGAGTTTTTGTTCTAAACAAAAAATCATGTTCCATACCTACATAAAGAGTCTGAATGATGTGGTATTTTCTACGGTAAGCTTACAGGTTATAAGCACTCCCTGCATGTCTGCTATGCTGAGAGATGCACGGCCATACTAAAAAAAGATGTCTATGAACAAACAACCCTTACTTATAATAATGTGGATGACGAGCCTGCACTCCCTTCCTTTGTTCATAGACATTTTTCATATTTGCACTACCATGTGCTGTCAGTCTAGCTGATGTTTGCTCATAATCATATTGAAATATGCATGTTAACTGACTGCTGCAGCTACACGTATCAGCAGGCATTGATGTGAGTTGTTTCTCTGCTTTGCTTTAGTCTGAGAACCCTGAAGAGCAGCCAAGCACTGGGGTCTTGGGTCGTATTGGGAGCTGGCTCTCTCCATGGAGAGGAAAGGGTCCACAGACTCCTGCTGAAAATGCCTCCCTAAGTAGTGAGGAGGCTCCTAAGACAGAGGGAGACAAGGGGAGTGGGGAGTCAGTGAGACCCCAGCCAGAAGAACAGCAGTGGCAAGAGAAGGACCACAGCTCCAATCCCAATCCACTGGGTCCCTCCAAAGACAGTGTCTTCTGTGAGGAGAAGGACGCCACGCAGTCTGCCCACAAACACAGCTCCATTGGGAGCAGCACTGAGACAGCAGAAGGAGGTCCAAAAGAGGAGGAGTTTGTGGACTGCACGGAGAAGAGAACAGGGCAGGGCAAAGAGAGGGAGGAGAGCAGCAACGGTGCTTCAGTGAGCGGGATTTCTGACAAGAATGCCAGTCATCTGACACATCTCTCTTGCTCCTCCAAACAGGGAGTGGTATGGGACTCTGACCGGGCCCACGCCCAGCCCCAGGCCAGGAGACAAGTACAGGCCCAGGCAGGCAAGAGGCTCCATGTGTACCTGGAGGAGACCAGCGTGATCCTGAGTGAAAGAAACGCTTCTATTTCACAGGAAGTCACCCGCACCAAAGTCTCGGAAAACCTACGGGTCCTCCAAAAATCAAAGTCTTTAGTAAGTTTAAGTTCAAATAGTGAAGAGAACAATAGGACAAATGTCAAGCCTCCCACAGAAGCAGATAGTTACTACAGTTCACTAAAGGGAGGGAAACTGAACTCACACCAAGACTCACAGTTAGAGACCGAACGTGATAAAGAACAAACACAGGCAGACACCATGGGGCGTAAAAATTCATCCAAAAAGAAAATCCGCAAAACCTCTCAGGGAGAGGGAGCAGACAGCCCCCAGAAAAATATATCTCCCAATGTGCCCGTCCCAGAGGGATTCCCTTCATCAGATAAGTCAGTGACCTGTCCCCAGGGCAAAAGTCCAAAGACTCACATGGGAGAGTCATCGGTAAACTCCTCCTCCCAAGCTTTACCTGAGGGTGGGGAAAGTCAAACTTCCTGCCCTGATAATACCAAGCAATTGGGCAACTGCAAGGATTCAAACTCAGTCACTGCACACACACTGGTCTGTGTGGTTGATGGTATCGCAGATATGGAGGACGATGACAGCTTTTACAAAGTAGAAAGGAAGACAGAGACACCAGAGTCCAAACGTCGGAGTATAAAAGTTTCTCAGAGTGAAGTGAAGTTCTTTTCAAAAAATGTGCCTTTGAAGCCTGCGCAAAGTCCAGCAAGTGACCATGAGGAGTATGGATCAGCATTCGGGAATACCAAAGGTGAAGAGGAGGGCAATGGCAAAACAGAGACTGATGCGAGGTAAGTTGAGTTATTAATTTCACTTACTGAATGTTGGAGTAAATATTTTATTGTACAACTAAGGGATGTCAAACATCAGCAGACATTTTAATCTCTGCCCAGCCATTATCTCAAATGGCATGCCTGTCAAAACAAGAAATGTGTTAATTGCTGTGGGTGGAATATCACAGGTGTAGCCACAAATACACAGCAATGTGACTCACAATACAAAGTACACCCTTGTACTTCAAGACAGACTTACATTTAACAAATCATTACTGGACTAGCACTTGTCTCTGTCAAATAACATGGGGTATATTAAAGGAGGTGTTCACTGCATGAGTCAGAAACAAGTTTAAAAATTTGAAACTTTACAAAATGTTTTTGTAAATGTTTTAATTCAAATTTCACCCTTCATTATACACAGACCCCATGACCCGAAGAAAACTGATGAGGAGCCTAAACCAGTCGTTGGCCGGATCACAGATAAAATCAACCTCTTTGAGCGGCAGCATGCAACAGGAGGCCGCAAGCAGGCCTTCCAAATCCCGAGAAGTGCTGATGTCTCTCCGACCAGGAAAGCTACAGATAAGCTGAAAGCAGAATTTCAATCGGACCAAAGATCGAGATCAGCAGAACGTTACACTGCCAGGTCCAGCTCTGCCTCACCTGCCAGAGAGAAACCAATGACCCTCAAGGAGCGAATTAGGAACTTTACAGAGGCATCTAAAACAGACGCTAAACCAGCACTACCTCAAAGACCAGCTATGGCTGGAATGTCTCAAAAGACCACATCGTCTGTGGCTGTTGCTGCTTCTAAGTTAAAACTGGATAATCAGGGCAAACTGGATACTAATGAGCAGATAACAGAAAAACCAGATGGACAAGATACTGCAACTGGTGGGGTAAAGCTTTTCAAGCAACAAGAACAAGCAGACCCCAATACAACAGACATGGCGGCCTCAAAAACAACAGATGAGAGTATGAAACCAGTCAGTGTTGAATCAGATGCCCCAGCTAAAGTAAAGGTTGATTCCTCAGAAATCACCAGTGGTGTCAGTCTACAGGCCAAAGGCCCCAACAGAGCAGGCTCTCGCTCTAAAAAAAAGAAAGGTAAAGACCCTATAATGAGCCCAAACATGGAAAAGAAATCTACAAGTAAAGCAGAGGTCACTGCTTTAAAACAAGAGCTGGTGGATGATTCATTGGAGGCTGCCTCTACATCTAAACGGCTCACAGACAAAGTCTCATCAACATCTGATAAAGTCCAAGAAAAAACACCAGAAAAACAGTCCTCGTCTGATACCAAAAATCAGGCTTTTAAGAAGGAAGTGGAAGTATTACAGAAAGAGAAACAGCAGTCAGATTCGTCATCAAAAACAGAAAATAGTGACAAACCAGACAACAGAGAGAAGGGACTGCCTAAACCATCTGTCATCAAAGATGAACCTGATACTTCTGCTTCTAACCATGCAACAAAGAAGCCTATTGACAAGGAGCCTGTTATTTTACCCCAAAAGGAGGAAAGGGCAGGAGGGGACAGCCTTGAGTTCACACAGGAGAGAGAGAAGGCCTCCAAGGACAGCAGGGTAATGTCAGACTCCTCCCACTCACCTGCTCCAAACACAGCAATGAAGAAGACTTCTTCAGGCGAGCAGGGCTCACCTGTCGAAGAGCCCAAATTAGATAAAGAGTCATTACTGCAGTGTGAATCAGAAATTAAAATTAAAATAAGCCAGCCCAGTAAACAACATCAGCAAAACAAAGAAGACACAGAGCCAATAACCGTGGACAAGAGTAAGAATGTGGAGAAACCCAAAAAGGCAGGGGGAGAAAAAACAAATCAGACTGTGAAGAAAGATCAAGAAAAACCACAGCAACTGCTGCATTCAGATAAAAATACCACAAGCCGCAAGGTTTCAGAGGGTGGACAAGGTGTCTCAGGGACAAATAGAAGTGCTGCTCAGGACCATGAGAGAAAAAAAGCTGAGAGAAAAGAGCAGTTAAAGCCCCTTAAAGACATAAAACAAGAAGCTAATCCACCACAACCAGCCTCTCAATCATCAGAAAAGACCAACACATCATCAGAGGACCTCCCTGGCCCTGCTGAAGCACAGCATGCCAGTCAGATGGAGGCTACACATCCAGAAAAAGCCGCCATTACTCAGACTAATGAGGCTGTGAGCCGGACAAATAGCGATAAAGCACCTGCGGAGGGAGAAATGACAACTGTGCCTCCACAGAAGTCTGCAGAAAGCTCTGGAACCAAAGCAGAGCCAGTGGTGAGTGCAGCAGAGCCACAGGCTAAATCTGTATCAGTGGAAAAAACTAAGAATTCACCCGATGACTCACATACACATGGAGCTAATGATGTTGAGCTTTCCAGCCCAAAGCCTTTTACCCAAGCGACTGCAGCAGCTGAGAAAGTGACTGTAAAAGCCGCTAATGACACTCCAGTGCTGATAACTGTTCAGACTGGCAATATTGCAGAGAATCAATCAACTGTTAAAGAGCCCCCTCCTGTTTCAGCCACTAAATCTGCAAGCAGCCTGGCAGAAAGGCGGGATGATGGGAAAAAAAGTTCCACTGTCAAAACAGTGTCCTCAGAAGAGAAAATCTCGGGAGATGTAAACAAACTACATCCCAGCCCTTCACCCAAGGGTGCAGAAGAAAAAGCACAGAGCCCTTCTATTAGCAGTGTTTCCAAGTCCACAGCTAACGTGGTAGAAAAGACAGCTGGGAAAACAGTAAATGAACTCCCACCCGTTGCTAATGGTGACATCTCGCTGAATCCACAACTCCTCACAGCCAAAAAGGAATTGGTCAGTAACAAGCCAAGTGCACCTCAAATAGCACCCGCTTCCCCAGAGGCTAATAAGTTGAGCCCAAACTCAAAACAGCGTGTACCCATGAAGAAGCTCCAACTGCCACGGGGACTAAGCAAGGATGATTCTGTAAAACAGCAAGATGCCCCCTCTAGCTGGCTAGATTTGGACTTTCCCAAACATAAGTTTAAACCCCAATCGCCGCTGAAACTGAGCTCTTCTGGAAGTGAGAGCAATCTGCTGGACACATCTGGTGATTTAGACGACGAGGAATTTGTTGAGAAAATCAAGAACCTTTGTGCCCCCTTCTCTCTGCCACCAAAGAGACATAACCCACTTCGGCCACCACAGCCGCCCTTCGCCATGCCAGCTATAAAAGAGGACCGGTTTGAGAAGACCTTTGACCCTGATGAGTTTAAGTTCGGCTTGAGGAAGAAGAAGCAGTTCACTATAGAAGGACCAAGTTTTTTAGCCAAACTCCAGACCACAGAAACTAAATCTGGCCTGAAGCCTGCCAGGGCAAGTTTGGCTGATCGGAGCTTGCTGCTCAGCAGCCTTGAAGGTGATTCTCGAATCAAGGATAAAGCCGCGTTAAAGGATGAGGTGGACTCTAAGGAGGAGAAAGATGATAAGCTCAGGGTGAAGTCCCGCTTGGAGGGGAGCTGTGTCTTCAGCAGCCTCAGCTCCTCCACCAGAGGGAAGAGGAATGGAGTTCAAACAAAGGAAGAGGGCACCATCTCTGAAGATGGTTCATCTGGCAAAACCCCCAGGCAAAGTCCTCCATCTTCACCCAAACCACACCCTCCAAACCAGACCTCTACAGCGCCGACAAAAGACACACTGGCAAAGCAGAGTAATGTTCTGAGCAACACAAAGGAAGCCCAGGCTGCAGAGGCTGTGGTCAGTGACTCAGGCCCTTCACTTCCTTCCTTTAACGACATCAAGCTGCCAGACTATTTGGAGAAGTATCTCCAGCGGGAACCAGCGAAACCAGTGCAGAGTACACAAGCTCAGGAACCAGTCAATAACAAGGTTAGTTTGTTTGTACGTTATTTTCCCAGTCTAAAAACAATATGGTTGTACATGGTTGTCCTACTGACAGAGAGATTTCACAGTTAAAGCTACCTCACACAAGGCAGATCAAGGTAAAGCAAAGGAGAGAGTACAGTATCTATTGTCTAATGAAAGAAAACACTCACAGTACTCTGCATTGTCCTGCTTCTCTGTATGCTTTATGAGCAGATGATCTCTATGAACAACTACTGATGGTTTTATGTTTATCAGGATACTGGAAAAATGACAACTGTGGTTCCTGGAGAAGAAGCAGGCCTGGCTGTAAAACCAGGTCCATTGCTTCCTGATATTGGGCCTCCATGTTTTCCTGTGATTGCTCCATCCACACAGCCTACACTCCCCAAGCAGCCACAGGGGAAACGTCGTAATCATGTAAGTGTGCCACGGACATGCTAACTAAATAGACAAGTACCACAAATTAAATCTGTGCATCTGTTTGAAGTACATGTGCAAGAGCTTATTTACATTCTGCAGAGCAGCCTCTCTAGTCGCACCAACACTGAATTCTTTTGTCTTCTTGGCCGGATAAAAATGACTCTGCTGCATGTAGGGTTTGCAGCTAAAGAATATTTTGTTTCATGTTTTATTTTACTTGTCCATGGTTACCAAATCATTTCCATGTATTTTCCATGGATGTTTCCTGGGAAGAAACAAAGTAATTTGATACTAATAATAGGGGAAATATAAATTGTCTTGAAACGACAGCTCCATTTAAGCCAATTTTTCAAAATGATGATTGAGATTTTGCTCAGAGATTTGGTCACCACTGTTTGTTCCATGTCTGCCATCAAAATTCTCAATATAGAGCCGACCTGCCACCTGCCGTGCACTGATTAAACACAGTGAAAGCAAGTGACCTTTTTGCTTTAAGAATTACATAAATCACTTATTATCAAAATTGTTACCGACTCAATATACAAGCCCTCTAATTGCTTTATTTGACATTTGTAGCGGTCGACTCACATGGTGACTATCATGCAGGTGTGTTGCATTAAGAAACACAGCCTGAATATAAATGTAGAACAGTGTAGCTTCGGTGGACCAACAGCGTCCCCAGTAGTAAAGTAAAAGGTCAGGGCAAAAACGTGCAGATTAGTTTCTCCAGCATTTCACAGATGTTTGCCATACCCTGCAAGTCTTCGTCGCAATGTTAAATCTGTGTTTTCACATTCCAGATAAGAACTGCCAAAGGATTTCACAAGCGAGCTGGAAAGGTATAGTAGGCACAGCTTTGTATCCAGTTAGAACAGAAACAAGATGGAGACATGAATCTGGACAGACAACTCTCTATTCTGTGAAAACATCTGCTTTTCATATGGTGTTCTTGGGGGTAAACAGAGTATTTAAAAAAAACATTGTAGTGCAGATTCTCAGCTGGATGCGATTACAATCACAGAATACAGTGCTGCCAACGCAGTGCAAAATTGTAGTTCTCCGTTGTTGTAGAACTTCATTAGCAGCGCCTGGAGAAAAAATTGGTACTTCCCCTAGAGACTGGCATTTTCAGTTTCTTGCCCAGATATCCAGTGTCACGACTGTCATAAAAAATATACACACGCATGAAAAGATTGAGGATTTAGAGTGGATTTTAGTGTTTTTGATGCTTTTGGGATCAAAACATTGACTACAGTCTTCTGAGTGCAGTGTTTTTGTAGACTAGTAGTCATACATTTAATACTGTGTTTGCCTGAAGAGTAAAAATGCTTCTTTTATTATGCTTCTATTATTTAAAATAATGCATTAAATTACATAACAGTGCAACTAGTGGCTCAGCTAACCGTGTGCCTTTTAGTTGAAATCATGTTTTAATGTGGCATATAAAAGAGAAATGTGGGTAAGAGCCATGATATTAAGCCCCTCTCAGCACTCAGTGAAACAGTAGCCTATTTAATGTGATGAATACACATTCAATGCATATTACAGTTTATTCTCTCCTTTAAAAACTAATGTGTTGATCTTTTGTTTTTGACACTCGTCCTTATGTCTCCACACAGATGGTGTTGTTTGAGAAAGCCGAATTCAGTGGCAAATCATATGAGATTTACAGGGATGTAGCAGATGCTACATCTCTGCAGCTCTCGCCTCTCATATCAGTGAAGGTTGTTAGAGGATGGTAAGTGGCGATATTCAACTTGAACTTTCTGATAAGAAAGACAGAGTTCTCTGAAGTGTAGTTCAAATTAGTGTCAAGTGGTTTGGGGATACCAGTGTTGCTCGTAATGGCTGCTGGATACTGTGTCTCAGGATTAATTTAATGAGATATCAGCAATGAGAGTTTCATAATTTATAACTGCAACTATGTACTTTCCATTTCACTGCCTATAGAATCACAGAGTACCTGGAACATCAAGCTAGAAAATTACATAATAATCTTGCATTTTGATATCTTTAATCATTACTTTTGCAGAAAAATGCAATGTGGTATGATCATAAAGTTATGTCATTTGTTTATGATTTGTGCTGGTTTTTAAATCAATATTTAGGGAATTATTCAACATTTCTAGAAAATGTTTGTGTTTATTTTGTATTTTTTGACGAACGGTAGCAAATGAGGTCAGATAAGGACAGACTACTAGCATAAAGACTGAAAACAGTGGGGAGACTGTCTCAAGCTGGGGCAATGTGTTGTTTTTTTTGTTCAGTTGTTGCACAAATTAAGCAAATGAGACATAATGTCTTAATTAGTGAGCTTTGAAGACGCTGGGAGGAAGCCATTGTTATCTTTAGACTCAGTCAACCAAGTAATACAACCAGGCTGTAGCTTTACATTTCCCTGAGTTATTGCTAAAATACCACATACATTTATATTGGACCTTGTTTTTACCTTTTAACATATAATTGTGTTTCTGCCATGTTTATGTGCTTTTTTTTTTGCACCACAGCTGGATGCTCTTCGAGAAACCTAACTTCCAGGGACGTACCGTCGCTTTGGAAGAGGGGGGAATGGAGCTGACAAATGTGTGGGCAGAGCCTGATTCAGAAACAGAACCAGACAACGACCCGCCCATGCTGGTTGGCTCTATTCGACTTGCTGTCTGGGTGAGTGCACATCCACCTGCCTGGCCTTCAATATCTCAAGTGTCTGCATTGTTATCACCTCGCATGACTTCCTGTCCTGAAGTGCAGCTAAAAGATATTGGTTTATTGATGTTTAGTCCTTACTCCAGAGCAGAGAAGAAGGGGACTTAGTAAAGGTCTTTACTTAGTTTTATTGTTAAGAATGATTTAAGGACTAAAACGGGCCACTGCTGATAATTGCTGTGTTTGTTTCCTCCTCTCCATAGGATTACAGCATCCCCCATATTGATCTGTTTACCGAACCAGAGGGCCATGGAAGACTAACGCCTTACCACGATGATACAATAGAGACGGGCTCATATGGCATCCCAGTGAACACTGCTTCCATTCGAGTGCACTCTGGGGTGTAAGTATGGCTGTTTCAGTAAAACCAACCTTTGTGATGGCCTCTGGTAAAGTAATGAACAGGTTGACAAAATCAAAGCATTAGCAAGACACACAGTCTACTTATACGGTGATTGATCAGCGCAGTCGAAAACATCGTTACCTGGAGATTAGATTTTATTTGAAATTCAAGACATTTAGGCATTAAAGACTGAGGACACTGCGTTGTTGCTTTGCAGCAGCAAAACATAAAGTACAAGTAATGAGTCAATCACAGACCCACCAGAGGGGTAGTCATTGGAAATCCTGCTGCGCTCAGTGTAGAGCTGTCTTTTTAATGGGATGCTCTCAGTGTTTGGTTTTGACAAACAGCAGAGAGTTAGTGATCATTACTACTTTGCTCAGTGTTTGGTTTGACTCTCTTTCATTTCCCTCCTCTGGAATGTCTGTCCTGCTGTTGCATGTTAAACAAGAGTTCTGAAAGTAGGTGTGAGGGCACTTGGAAAACGTACGTAGAGAGGTGGAGACTAGACGGCGACTGAGAAACAGACAAAAGGTGTGGAGAGAATTTGGCAAAGGGATAGAGGTTTTTCCACGTGAGAGATGCCGGCATTCAGGACATTTTGTGCCCTGCCGCCAAGGAGGTTAATGACAGCAGACCTTTTTCCCACAGCTATTTTGGTCAGTTTACTTTGGCAGCTTTGCAAGACGCCAAACATTTTGCAGACTGATTCAGCATTTCTCAGCATGTTAACAAAAACTCAAACTGACCGGCTGTCGGTTACTAGTTCATCTCTGCCCAGTCACAAATAATTTCAGCAGAGGTAACTTTACAAATTTACTGTAACTTAGCTTGCCTCCTGTTGAAGTGTACCATTAGCAGCATGATGCTTGAATCACTCTTTGGTATCACTTCCTCAGCACTGACTGCTGGTTTGTTATGTGTTGGTTTTTTTGTTTTGTTTTAACCAGACACTTACTGTACATGTGGAGATTTGTATGAGGCATTGTCTTGTGTTACTTAATGGCTTGAAATGCCAGGGGTGGGGGCATAATTTCAGCAAAGACTGCCTACACTAGAAATGAGTTATGGAAGAAAAATGCTTTGAGCTACCATTCACAATATGTATTTGTCATTGTAAAACAAAGAGCTTTTGTCCTCCGCTCTGTTTGCATGACTCATGTCTGAGTTAGACAGAAAATACCCAATTAAAAAGCTTGCTTTGACCTAATAAGGCTTAATGTACTGAATATAACCTGCAATCATACTTATCTGTATTGTTCAGGACGTAGCAGCTGTTGCTTGCTACAGTATGCTGGAAAAACAGTCAGCAAGTTTGCTTTTTTCATTTAGCTATGGTAGCTAGGTCTTACTGACCACTGTTTTAAAAGGAAACAAGCCATGCAAGGTCGTGATATGACTCAGAGAGGTTTTAAAGCCGTCCTGGGGCATAGTTAGGGATAATGTGGAGAAACCTTCTGGCTTAGGGGTAAATTAACCTGTGATGTGGGTGTTTGTCCATCCTCCAGGTGGCTGGTGTTCAGCGACCCGGGGTTCCAGGGCATGGTGGCTGTACTGGAGGCAGGAGAATATCCTTTTCCTGAGACCTGGGGCTTTCCATCACCCTTCGTGGGATCTCTCAGACCACTTAAAATGGTACGTGTCTCTACATTTAATGCACATTGCAGGGAATAGTTCGAGAGTGTGAAAAATGAATTTGTTATTTTCAGTCATGCCACCAGTATGGTTCTATACCAGCTGTCTTTGGTCAATTCACCTTGTTGGTGCAGACTAAAATTTGGTCAAACCAAATTTTTCCTCTATTAGATAATTGATGGCTAGATTACGTTATTATTATATTATGTTATTTGGTACAAACATTATTTTCCATTTCTGAATAAATTGTCATTATCTTGCTAACATAATATAGCCTACAGTATATTCATGAATATGTATTTTTCTTCTTTTGAAAAATTACAGTATTAAAAGTACTTCATCTTTGTGACTGTAATGATAGAGTGCTTTAAGAGCTACTGCCAGGCGTTGTGTGTGTACAGAGGCAGTCATTGCGCAAATTAGCAGCAATTAATTATGCATAGGAACAGAAGTTCAGATCAGCATGTTATTTGTGCTCTGTTCTTTTTTCTGTTTCCCGTCACTCTTCAACAGAATTGTCACCATTTCCAAGAAAAGTAGAAAGAACAAGAACATTCTGCATGCTGCACGATGCACGATGCACATTGAGAGAAAATGGTTGTTGACATTGATTTCTTTGTTCCAGGGTGGTTTCAAAGTAGAGAATCCCAATGAAGTCAAGGTATGTACTGCTCTCGCCATCCTGAGAAGTTTTAAGTTATATTTTTCTTCCTCTGAGTATTATTAAGTAACATCTACGTGAACAATCAAAGAAAGAAAATGTTGCACAGGGATTGTTGTTATTGAGGAAAACATTTTATAAGAGGCCTTCATTGTACTTTGTGGTCTTTGGCTCATTTTTTTCTTTGTCGGCGAGTGTTCATCTTGTTCCAGGCCAAAAATAGAAGAATTTCCTGTGTCACTCACCATAGTGTGTTTTGGCAGCAGAAATTTTCAGACCACAGAATGAAGGATAAAGGATTTTTTAAAATCCAATATGCTTTACTAGCGTTTAACAGTTGTACAAGGCTGAGGAACTCTCTGTCTGTCAGATGATGAACCAAGGACGCACTTCATTTTAAGTGCTCCATCATCAAGAAATAACAACATCACTCAAACCTGATTGATTCCATTTGGAAAGCAGTGCCATCTTGCTACCATTGTACCATTTTTTATAATATTTAAAAGCGAGTGTCTTAAGCAAAACCAACAAATGCAAATGATGAGTCAGCATTAACATGGGCGTTGACGTTTGTTAATTACAGGCTGTGGTGTATGAAAAGCCGGGCTTTGAGGGCTTCTCTGTGGAAATCGAAAGTGACATTTTCAGCCTTTGTGAGGATGAGGAAGACGTTGCCGCAGACAGTGAAACGTCCATCACAAGGAAACTGAAGTCTGTGGGTTCCTTAAAGATCATTGGAGGATTGTGAGTTTTTACTTTTCTATTGAATCACATTATCGCATCACTCTGCTTGCTTAGGTGTTAGGTTGCAATTTTGGCTTGGAGCAGAGTTTGCTCAGGATTAACTTTGCTGCCAGATGATGATTTAGAGATTATGTAATGGAGTAATGATTTTCAAATATAGACTCAACCAGTAATATCTTTGCACCTGTCTTGCTTTAGCTGGGTGGGGTACAGCCTGCCTGGGTTTGAGGGCCAACAGTTCATCCTGGAGGAAGGAGAGTACCTGAACTGCAGCGACTGGGGAGGCTCAGGGGAGCTCCTGTCACTACGGCCAATACTGGCTGTGAGTACTGCACTACACTACACTGCACTACACTACACTGCACTGCATAGCACTACTGCAATGTACACCGATAATGTGGGCTAAGTAATAGTTTGGGTTTGTGCAGGAAGAGGCAAAAAATGCCATTAAAAGTGCACAAGAGAGTTAAGAAAATTAATAAAATGTGCAAATTCGTCAGTCAAAGTCCATTGTAAACTCTTAATCAAAAACGATATGATGTATAGCTACATTAAAGACATATGTCCGAATTTAATCATAATTTTATTTGTGGTGTCAACTTATAAATATTTCAAAAAGAGCTGTCTGAAAAAGGGTTTGTTATATTACAGCATAGGGCTCTTTAAGGCCCCCCTCCCCCCATTCTCCAACCTGAAGCTGACCAATCAGAGCACACCGAGCTCTGGGCTCTGATTGGTCAGTTTGCCGGCAGGTATCCGACTTCGGTGTTTACAAACTGCTGTCACAACTACAATGGCGTCAGTACCGCCTTTTACGATTGAAACAGTGATTTTAAACGACATAAAAAAAAACTTGGTCGCAAGAAAACCTACCACTACTGCCAGGCTGAAATATGAAGGTAAATGCTACGAATAAAGTCTGCAATAGACTCACTCGTCGTTCAATCCATAAACGTTTCCATTGCCATTTGTGGACACTTCCGGACCAAAGGAAAGGCTATTAATAAATCGATAAATTGGCTAAAATTTGACTTCATGGCCTCTTCAAAAAAGGTAGAGATTGAGTCACCACAGCACTAGATTGATAGTTTACCTACTGGAAAATATGAAGTGAGTGGTTACATCTTTTTCTCCAAGCTAACGAGGATTTAGCATGTCAATGGCAATCGTTAAAACTCAATATCATGCTAATACGAGAGCTTGTCGCCTCAAACCAATAAATGGTAATAGCAGGCCTACTTACTGGTTGTGAGGCTGAGTGTCCTCCTGTTCATGTTGGCCGCCATAAACTCCAGTTGTCCAGGAACCATCAGCGAAAATCCCAATCCCGCGCTGAACTGTTTACTCTGTCTGAATCACTCTAGGGAACCGGTAAAAGTGAATACCAGTCAGTCACTCGGCTCTTTGCGGTTTTGCCGTTGGCAGAGTAAACAAAGAAGAGTTACCCCAAGTGTTTTATCTGCGCTGCTACTGTATGAAACGCTTCCCGGGCCTTCATTTTGAGTAATTGCGTGTTGTACCTGCGCCAACTTCCTGGGAGTGTCTACCTGGCAGGTGCGTACTGCGTAGCGTTGAGTGACGTAACGACGTAAATAGAGTCAGGAGGGAAGCCCCAAACCCCCAGCAAGGCAAGCAATGGTAGAGTTACTCCTTTCGCTAAGATTTAGTGAACCACTTTTCATACGCAAACATAACACATTAAAGGTTCATAGCCAGTGGTGCTTATGAATCCCAAATTAAATTTGTTTTCTTACCAATTTGTCACTTTTAATGATTATTGAACATTCCTACTATTTTATAGTGTGGATACTGGGCTTGGCATTTTCCATGTTTCCAAAGGAGGCATGTCAAAACTGGAGGTTGACAAGCACTGCCATGTAACTTGGTTTGATGCTCGATCAGATGCTCATCATATGATGTTATTCCCGTTCCAGGATTTCCTGTCTCCGCACCTCAAAATGTTCAAGGACAGAGACTTTGGCAAGCTGGGAGTGAACATTGACCTCACAGAGCCCGTTCCTAACATGGATGACACCGACTATGGCCAGAAGACACAGTCTATTGATGTCATCGGTGGCGTGTAAGTGATAAGTATTACACATGGTCCTGTAGCCTTCACTGCTGTGTGAGATGGGTCAGGATAGTTCATAGTGTTATTATCTTCTTCTGAAGTAAGACTGTAATTCCCTTTTCCACTGTCACTTAACACTTCTTAAGTAGGTTTGATTGTGATTACATACTCATACCTCTTAGAAAGCTGTTCACCCTTTTGTATGCATTCCTACACTTCAACCTGATAATTAAACTAGGCTACACTTACAGTAAGGCATTATGTGGTTCACCGCCGTTCTATGCAGCCCAGGTGTGTAGCAGTGAGGCTGCCGCACCCCACGCTGACAGGTTGAAACAGAGTGCCTCGTTCACTAATGTTTAGTCTGCCGCACCTAATTTCCTGTCAGTGTAAGTAGCTCTAGCGGCATGCTGCCTCACACCCTTATGCACTGGGAATTAATTGGATATCAGTGCAGGATGTGAAGGAGGAGCTCTTAGAGAGGCTAGGCTACCTGAACGAGGTTTACGAGGAATGTAATTTACATGTAATGAAGTGTTCTCGTTAAGCATTTTGTCTCATTATCTATAGCCTATTATAACAACGTAGGATAAAATCAAAGATACAAGTCGTTCCTTAGCTGTGTTTATTTTTGTTTCCTTGTGCTGCGATCAGCTAAAAAATAATGCAGAAGTAAACAAAACCAGAAGCAAATCACAGTAATGAAATGCAGATCATGTAATGCTGATTGCTGCTACCCAAGGGAGAAACTAACAAAATGGTGAATAATATGGAGTGGAACATTTCGTCCCTCTTTAGGAGGCAGGACTCTCACCACAACATTTAAGGATTTTTTTTTCCCCTTGTTATGCTGCTACCCTGTTATTAGATAACACAGTCTCGCCCATGTTGTGCCTCGGATTGGCTCAGTGTGTTGTTTTAGCATTGCTGAGAGAAGCTTGTTTATAGTCGTTCATGTTGGGACACACACTCAGGCCCATAAATGCAAACACAGCCTCCCTCTCTCTCTCTGCACGAGGACCTGAAGTAAACACGGTGACCGCAACAGCACACACTTGCGCAGTGACTTGCCGAGGGTGCCAAGAGGATGCGTACAGTACATAACTGCTGAGATACCATCATGTGGGGAGATACTGATAAGCTGGACTCTGGCCAGTAATCATTGCAGTACAAGTACAGGATCAGTGAAAAGAAACACTTGTGGGTTTTGTTTTGTTTGGTTTTCTGGTTTTTTTCTGTCAGCAGACGTGGGTTCATCAAAGACTGTGTTTCTCTCTACCAATTAAAATCACATGAAAATGGAGAAAGAGCAATTCCGAAATGCCAGTGCAAATTAAAGGGTAATTATGCTCCTCCCTCCTCCTCCTCCTCCTCCTCCTCCTCCTCCTCCTCTTTCTTCCTCCTCCTTAGCTGGGTGGCGTTTGAAATGCCAGGCTTCTGTGGCGAGTCCTACATCCTGGAGAAAGGCCTGTATGGAAGCCCAGAGGACTGGGGAGCGCTGCAGCCCAAAATTGCCTCAGTGATGCCTATAACACTGGTAAGAACAATGAGTCAGAGCAACTTTATGAAATCTTGCCCTTTTGCTCAGGTAGTCACATGAAATGTTATTTTAGCCCCCGATGATTAATAACTGTGCAGCTGTACCACACTGGAGAGCTAGCTGTACTGTACTCTCACTTCCCCAGATGTTCCCACATCATGTGTTTTCCTTTCATGTGACCAATCACAACGCTCAAATCAAAAATGCGAAATGGCGAGGATAGGGAGAATCCCATGGGAGACAAATGTTTATACAGTTTAGATTATCTGTGGGAGCACGAGACGCCGGCAAAACAAGAGTAAATTGATGCACACAGAGTAAGCGAGGAAAATTCCTGTCATGAGACTGGAAGTGAAAACATCTTAGATCACGAAGGTGAGTCATCAGGAGGTTGCCTCGGTTTCAACCCAGATGATGACAAACACACCGAAATTTCATTAAAAAAAAAAATCTTATGAGCAGCTTTTCCTCTCAACATGGTTTTTGGTTATATAAAATGGTCATATGTTTCCTTCCTACGCACATTAACCACTGCTGTGAAGTGTACACAGTGTTATAACACAAAAACCATGCAAACAAAGACGTTTAATTAATCTGCTGTTGTTCAGTGCATGCAAATGAGTTTCATTAAGAAGTTGTTTCTTTTTTTTCCAGGATGATTTCGAGCACGCTGCCAAATTTAAGGTAGGTGTTTTTAATATGATAAAACACATCCAATCTTGCCGAGATATTGCGCCGCCTTTATCTGATAAGATGTGCGTGTGGCTCAGAACGGGTGACTCATGCGTTTTTATTTTTTTATTTTTTTGTCGTGCTGTTTGTGCCTCAGGTGCAGATTTTCTCTGAACCAGGTTTTCAAGGCTCTGCCCTCACTCTGGAGGACGACACGGCCTCCCTGCAGGACGACTTCTGTGTCGGGTCGTGTAAAGTTCTGGCTGGCAGGTGAGTAACGCCGCGCACCACGGAGCTTAAGTTCGATTGCAGGCATTTGAAACACTTCTTACCATCCTGCAAAAGCAGATTTTAGGAAAAGATTCTTGCGAATGTCCCACTGGTATTTTGGTACAATCACATTCACAGCTGCTCAATTTTTCAAAAGTATCTGTGGGACTCAGGATGTGCTACAGGCTGTCACTGCTGCAGTTACTAAAAAAAATGTCTCATGTGGCAGCAGCTTGTGATATAGTAGTATAGTATTTCTTATGTTATTTATAATCCAGCATCCATGTTGATTTAATATATTCCTTAGCGTAGGTGACTGCACACACGTTAAAGCATAAATAATCAACCATACGCATATTAAAACTCCTGCGTGCTCTCATGTACATTATGCCAATCATTTTCACTCACATCAATTTCCAACACTTCCCTAATGTATGTGTTTGTACATCTGTGTCTGTGTATTTGTGTGTGTGTGTGTGTGACTTTCAGCTGGCTAGCACATGAAGGCCAGGACTTCACTGGCAGGATGTACGTGTTAGAAGTGGGGAGTTACCCAGATCTGAGATCAATGGGCTGTGTTAATGTGAACTCGTCCATCCTGTCACTACAGACGGCTGGCTTTGTGAGTACTTTTCTTTTTCTTTTTATGCCTCCGATAATAATAATCAGCCTGCTTTTTATCACCTTTGAATTTCAACAATAAAAACTTTCAAGGGCATCGACTGCCAGAGTGTTTCTAAAGATGGAGAGGCACGTGCTGCTTGAATTGATATTTTTAATATTAACAATAGATCAAACTATGTGTAATATGAAAGGCATCACCACAGAGAATTACCACTTGACTTCTTTTTACCTTCACAGAGCTTCATAGTGTCTTTCCCCTCATTGATTTTATGTCTGCAATACTGATGTTTTGGTTCAATGTCATTGCTTTCATTAACATTGTTTACAGCAGTAGCAGGCAGCTCTTTTCAGCCAAAAATGAAAGCTATGTTAACCTCGCTGTTCAGTTCTCTACCAGCCCAGCATCAAACAGCATCAAACAGCAGACAAACGTAGTATCTAGCTTCTGAAAACTGGAGCATTTAGTGACCAACAAGGGGAATTTCTCCCAAAAGCAAAGCCAAATATTGGACTCTCTATTGTCAGTGTAGCCAGTAACACAGCTCCAAATGATTGCTCATGTCTTTTGGTTGCTTAACACATATCTAATTTTTCAATACATATGTAAATTGCAAGTTCAAGTTCATACTTCGACACAGTGCCTCAGGCAGCTTCATTGATTTTAGTCAAGCAGAGGTCAGTGCATTTAAACTTTATAAAGTTACTTTTTTTCATAAAAAGTAAAAAAAAAAAAAAAAAAAAAAAAGGTCTTGTTTAAATGTGTAAAACGCCTTTATTCAAAAATGGCTATTTCATTTTTTAAAGGTTAAAACATGATGTAATTGGGTTACAGCCCATGCGTTTCGACACAAAAGCCTTCCTCAGGGGGACTTTCTTCATAAACAGATTTTGTAAGATATTATGTGGAGGCAAGGTGGATGTTGACAGATTCATTATAAGTCTGAGTCTAACTAAATTATACGGAAAATCACACATTCATTACCTTGTGCGTAAAAACTGCAGACCTACCATTCGTTATCTAATGATTTACTGCTGGTGGCCTGGCAGTGTCGCTTTGGAAAACCATGTGTTAGCTACACATAGCAGAGGGTGAAGAATGCCACGCTGCACAAAGGTGTATATGTGTGTAGTCTGTTTCCAGGGCAACCTCAGTTTCAACATTGCCTACCCCTGAATCTCTCCACCCACTTCTTTTGGTTAATGTGTTTTTCTTCTTCCCTTCTCCGTGGCTTGGCAGGAGTTCTCACTGCCCTCCGTCGCCCTGTTTGAGCGCGGGGGTCTGCGAGGGAAGAGGGTGGTTCTGACGGACGGCGCAGTCAATCTCCCGATGGTTGGAGGCTGCAGCAGAGTGCAGTCGGTGCTGGTGGAGGGAGGCATGTGAGTAGCTATTAAAGAACGTACAGTAAAGCAGCAGTTCCCCTTCTCAGTGTGAGTTTTACAGGGTTCATGCATAAGGATCCTGTGGGTGTTTCTATAGAGGATTGAACCTTCTATCCAGTATTATAACCACTCTTCTCTCACAGACATCTTTCAGCGGCCCCTCATGGTTTTCTGCAGCTCAAAGTCTGCGTTGGCTTTAATCTCTGTCAAATTGTAAAGTTGGCAAATGCCAAGTCGACCTTTTTAAAGCTTCAGTGTACAGTGCTTTTCATGGGCTAACCTCACCTGTGTTTGTCTGCCACTGCTGTAACAAAACTTCACAGAGCTAGATGGCAAGGCAGGTCATTCCCAACTGACAAAGCTAAGTACCTAAGCTTAGTGATGAAGGATTTAGAGATCATAGAATAAGCTAAACCAAAGCGGTCTGTTTGAATAAGTGTTTTTGCTCATCTTTTGAATTGACTGTAGATTCTTATACAACTGAAACAACAGTATGTAATGCAGGAACGGTTGTGTGACAGAGGTTGTTACCTGGAGTTATTTTTGTCATCTTCAGTGGATGCAAAGTGCAGGGTGGGGGCACATATCATCATCCAAAGCATAGCATGACAGGGGGTGACAGATGGGCCGATGATGGAAACCTGCTGCTGATGTGTGAGATTCGTTCTGTGGGTGTGAGCCCATGCTGAGGAAATAAAGGGCTCACAGTGAGCCAGAGCTGTCTCTTGAGTGGCACATTCCTACTGCAGGGGGAGACGGGGCACTCGGCCAAGAAGCAGCGCTATTCAGTTAAAACATTTAGCGAAATTAGACGGTCATGAGGCTCAGAACATTTCAGAAAATTATCTTTGACAAGGTGCTTCATGGAAGAGAGTTTGAGACTTAAAAATACACATATGAGTCAAAAGAAAAGACATCAGCATCACAAGTTTAGACAGTCTGGGCTTATGTCATTACAACAGTTCATATGTAGACCTAAATCATATTAGTGTATAAAATCATGTTTGTTCAGGTCCTGCCAAGTAAAACTCTCTTTTATTTCCTCTCCAACCTTTTGTGTAACCAGGATGCTCCCGAGAGGCGGTAATCTCATTTCCAAAATAGCAGCATAATGTAGCAGAAACCTTTAGATAAGGAAGTTCTACCAAACTACTTCCCTAACTTTTAACTGTGTGCCTTCACAGACTGATAAAGAGAAAAAATAATATGTATGAATGAATATGAATGTTACAAATGAACTAAAAGAAATTCCTATTTTAAACCATTTTCATCTTGTAATTGTGGGATTGTAGCTGTTGAATATGTAAAACCTGACTGTGCCCCTGTCTTCCCTTCACTACCAGGTGGGTGTTATATGAGGGAATCAACTATCGGGGTGCTCAGATTTTGCTGAAACCTGGTCAGATCGACGACTGGCGCCAGTTCAGCGGCTGGAATAAGATCGGGTCCCTTCGCCCTCTCATGCAGGTTCGTCCTGATGCTCCATATCAGCCACAAAGCTTTCAGTTCTCTGCATTGGAAAACCTGTTTACCACAAAAAAAAAAAAAAAAATGTACTTATTCTGCCTCTTTTGTTAACTACAGGAAATATCACAAATTCCAGTTATTACATTTTCTATTTTAAATTTCAGCTGCTGTTTTAATGGATTTAAACTCTTTGCAACATTGCAACCAATTTTGTCATTATTATAGTCAAGACCTTCTGATATTGTAACTGTTGAAGCGGAACAAAATATATAATTATCTGCTAGACCAGAGAATAGTGAGAAGCCGTGATGAAAAGTATGAACAAAAGTTTCCACTTTGAGAATCTAACCCTGATGGCCTCACTTTTTGTTTTGTTTTGTGTATTCCCTGAGTAGAAGCAAGTGTACTTCAGTGTGAAGAACAGACTGACTGGGCTCATGATGTCAGTGACCGGTGATCTAGATGAAGTCAAACTGCTGCGGATACAGGAAATGGAGCCGTCGGACGGATTTGAGCAGATCTGGCTCTACAGGGATGGACACATCCACTGCAAAGTACAGTTCCCATCATAATACTATCTAACTACTAATCAGTGTCAGAGGTCAGGGAGAGGTTTGTGCTGTGAATGAGTAATGATGCAGCCTTGTTTAAAGTAGAGGTGTGTGTCGTTCAGGTCATCTTAATAAGAACCCAACCTGATTCCAAACCAGGTCACGCAAAGGGCGAGACAAACAGTAAATACTCAAGCTGAATTGTAGTAGAACAAACCTGGCTGTAACACCATTCTTAAGCAGAAACTTCCCAAACCATGCAAAAATAATCAGTTGTTACATTTTCTGTAGTTGACCCACTGTAAACTTGACAACCATGTGAAATACTTGAAGTGAAACAGATGAGCTAGGTCTTAATGTTCTTCTAAATGTCACTGGAGACAAAACAATTAACTCCTCGACTTGTGTTCCCAGTTGCTGGAGGAGTGCTGCCTGAGTCCCAGTGGCAGTATGACCATGGCAGGAAACCGTGTGGGTCTCACACCAGCGCATGAAAACCCAATTCACCTCTGGAGCATCACCCCCGAGGGATTTATCCGCTACTCCCCCTGCCCGGATCTGGTCCTGGATGTCAAAGGTGAGCAGCAATACTTTCTTTCATTAAAACCAGTCCAGCATTACTGACAAGAATCACCTGGTGCCGCCTCTTGTACTGTAGGTCCAGCATCAGTCCATTAGTGACACCTTGTGGAAGAAATAGTGTAATGAACCAGCTATAATTCACTGCTCCAAGATGTGCAGTATTTTAAATTATATTTTAAATTGAATATATCAAATTAATAGTGACTATTCCACATAATCAGACCTCTTGTAATAATTATGATAAGGTTTTTATTACTTCATCTGTTTTTAAGAATATATATATTAAACATGATCACATACAGTACTAGCTGCAGGAAATAAGACACCTGCTTGAATATATTACTTAACTACCCAGAACAATAATAATAATAATAAAAACCTATTAATTAGAAAACACATCTCTCTTTCAGGTGGGCATAATTACGACAAAAACCAAGTGATTCTGAACACACTTGATCCGAAAAAACTCCAACAAAGGTGGACTGTGGAGATTATCTGACCACCTCTGTGCTGCTGAACTGGATCCTGGTATGATCAGAGGCACAGCTCTCCCCGAGGCTTTGTTACACAGCTGCATGACAAGTGCTCAAGGACGAGGTACGCCATGGGAGATGCTCAACCTTTGCTGCAGATGAACTATTGCAAAAATATAATAATAATAATTCCAATGTAGAGGTCAACAAGGAGCGCTATGGATAAATCCATAAGAATGTACGACTGCCCACTGAACATGCAAATAGTGTTCAGAACTTGTGATGCATATTTTACACTTAAAGCAATATACCCAAAGGTTTTTATTTGGTCTTTCCATTGATTCAATCTGTTTGCCTGTTGTTAATTAACTTATACAGTGTTAACACTTTTCATATATTTTTATTGCAATGTCGATGTAATACACTATATTCCAGCTGCATGCAACAAATGACAAACCAAACTCATGTTTTCAAAATAAAAGTATTTTTATGAATACATTTCTTGAATACATTGTACACTAGAATGAGCTGCACTCTTTTACAACAGTGTAGAAATGAAATATTTCAGACATGATGTTGTGGTATTTGCTGTTGAACCAGTCGCCACATGACGTGGGACAAGCAATAATAAGTGGATTATTGTCATGTATGTGCACAAAGTAGTTGTCAAACTCATCATGGAGACTGTGCCAATGCAAAAAGATGCAAATAGGGACCTCCCTTAACTATTATATTATATTACTTCTGCTTCCCTGCTCCTGGACAAACACATCCATTGACAAACATTTCAAGATTCAACAGATTTTTTAAATTATTATTACGTAATTTCTCAGCGTGGACAGATTTCAGCCGTCATAAAGTTACCAAACATCTGGCTGTAATTACCAATGGGATGCTGACCTGAATGGTATTTATTAGTCCTCAGTTGGTAATTATCAGTAACTCCACCATGACATGAACACAGCACCCTGTGAAAACTTCAAGACAGTACAGGAGGATGTCTGGGTCAATACAAACAAGCGTCTTTGGCACTCTCCCATTTCCCACAGCTCAGATCACACTTGTAGTCTGCTGCACTACGGCAGCAGCACACTGATCTTTTCAGATACAACAGCCTGCTGCTGTCAGGAATTGTCTTGTAAAGGTGAGAAGAATCACAGAGGCTTTATTCTCCTGGCACTGCACTTCTTCCTCTCTTTAGTGTTGCTTGGCTGTTTCTTGTACTTCCTGCTCTGCGGTCTCTGTGCAGACGCTCTGCGACAGCTCCTCGGCCTGCCTGTCGTCCTTTTCGGCCACCGTGACCACCGTCTTCCCTCTGGCGTGGCCCTGCTCCAGCTTCTGGAAAGCCTGAGGCACCTGGGTAAAAGGAAACTGCGCCTCCACAACTGGCAGGATCTGTGATGATACAGCAAGAAAAAATATCAGAAATATCATCTTAAAAAAATAAATAAATAAAGCACTCAGGAAACAATTAGGAGATCAACTATAAAGCTTAGCATATCAGAGAGCGGATTGATTTTATCTGGCTCTGGCCTCGGTTGCAGTGGTTCGGGAAAATGGATGAGTGCAATGCTTCATTAGCTAGCAGGATTAGTATTGACACACTGACAATTGTGTCAATTACACACGTTTTTCTGTAATTGCATGCGCTCTTTTAAACTGGCGTTAAGCGGTTTTGATCACACATGGGTAAATGTGCCATTTTTTGTTTGCCAAAGCGCTGCAATCATTATTCCATCAATTTAGACAAATAACCCACAAGCTGCTACTGCTACATCATCTCTGCTTTCATAGCCCGCAAATGTGAAAAGGTGAGGGAGGGGTTCAGAATGTGATGAGGCTGGACAATCCTATGCTGGTCCCACAACACCAGAAGCCAGGCTTGTTATTCTGGTCAGCATCTCTTGTCGTTAACAATGAATGGGGAGCGCAGTGGCGTCACACTAGAAACCGTCCACACCTCTGACTGAGAATAGGACATGCGGAGAGAGAGCGTGCGCGAGGTGTGTGTGTGTGTCCGCAGCTTCCCGCCACTGGTCCGAGTGTGCCGCTGGTCGTAAGCCCCCGGAACAAAAGGACAGAGGTCCCACACGCTTTTGCGAATGGCTGCTCAGCACTGTTTAAAAATCCATTCACCGTCTCCTGGCGCCTGCCTTGATCACCCAGCAGCCAACTGTGCACGGCGGCAAACCGACCAACCGACACAGTGGGAATGCTCGCTCCTTAACAAAGCCACAGGGGAGCCTTGAATACAGGCATGTGTGGAATCCATGGTATGTTCATATCCAGCGCGCTGTATGATCTGCATCCCGGCATCAATTTCAACTCGCGGGCTGTGACTGATGTGCAAATAAGAAGATCTCCATCTCCCTGCTCTGTCAGTAGAAGTGGTTGTGAATGACAAGTCTGTATAATAATAAGCGTTGGTTGTATGTACAGTACCTTCCCTGCATCAACCAGCTTTCTGATCTCATCCAGCGCTGGTCCATCTGGAGCATAAAACCCCCACCGGTAGAAGACACCGCTTGATATTATGTTCTAAGAGGAGAACAGAGAGGAGGCAAGATTAGAAGTTAGACAATTTTATTCCTCACTGGGTATAAAAGACCACACAGAGCTCCTATCTGCACCTGCAGGAGGCCTAATTTCATCCCTACACTTTCACAGAAGTCGACATTTCTAAAATAGTCCTGAAAACACCAGGAGCCAAACTGAAAAGAGGGAAAATTGCTTTAAGTCAAAATATGAGTGTAAAGTATTTTGAGTTACAAAGGGAGTAATTTAAATAAAACACAAGTCAGCAGGTTGGAGGCACTCTGTGATCACAGTGACTTCTGTAACAGAAGGAACACATGGAATAAGAATAAGAAATTTGATGATTTATTCGTTTACCTCTCTCTTGCTAAGCTACAAAACTCATCTTAGTTTTCCTTCCAACCAAATCTTTTATGTGGAACACCACATATACTTTATCTTAATCTTCTCACCATCCATGCACAGAAACTTTTGCATTATTTGACCCACAAACTGGAGAGATAAGATCTTTTGACGAGTATGAACAGCAAACTATTTGGTACAGTTTTTTCCAACTAATCACATAACAAGGAAAAACTGGCCTTATCCCTACAGGAACTGACCTGGAAAGCACCTCACATACTGTACAACGAGGAAGAAAAACTCCCACATGCAAATCTGGAAATTGAACCGTGCTTGATATTTGAGTATAATGTATTATTATATGTCATTGCTTCACTACACCTCTGTGCTAGGGCTGGAAAACAAAATCACAACAGATTCTTGCTGATCGTTCAGTGCTAACATGGAGTTTAACACTAGAGGGCTCAATTGCACCGTGATCTCCCAGATGAACATGACGTGCTGTCCAGAGCCGGGCACTGAGGGTGTGCCTGCTGCAACTGAACCTCGCCAAACTGACCAGCTGGATGCTCCCGTGGACAAAGGGGCCCAGAGGCTTGGCAAGAAACACACAAACACTGGTATTTGTCGGGGGGGAGATAGTCGGCCACAATCTGCACAAACACCAAATAGTGCTGGTTCAGCAGCAACCACATGCACGCACACACCACATTTAGACTAACGCCCACACTCTCTTACACACACACACACAGGCACAGTCTAGACCACACAACTCATGCCCCACACACACACGCCAGCCATGCTGTCACCGTGGCCTCCACTGCTGAGGACAACTTGACTCAGTTCCTACAGCAGCTCCACCCTGTCCTCGCCTGTTCACCCACTACCCTCATTACACATGCACTCCACTAACACTAGAGCAGCTGGTGGGACAGGACGTACACACAATAACATCAGGCTCGCGCACATGAGTGGGACTCAAACTCTGCCTGTATATATTTTCCACAGATCGAGCGTTAAAAACCAAAACTACAACGGCAAGGTTTTCTCGCTCCCTGTCATCTAAACTTTGATTCATCAAACTGAATGGAAATTAAGCAATGTGAAAGCTTCCACTGGCTGGAACAGGTGTACACAAATGACCTAATGTTGTCTTTCCATGCCACTGAGGATCACTTATTCCATTTCGTTTTGGGAGAACCTGTTTCCCACACCCATTCTAATGAAAATTGCCAGCCCAAAGCACATAAACAAATAAACATGATCGCGAGGGCTTGTGAAAACCCAGCGTTATGTTTCACATCAGTGCTGTTGACATCTAAAGTTCATGTTGCGTGGGTTGTTTACCTGTATGGCCTTGCTGTGCAGGGTAAGTCCGGCGTGAATCGTCCCGTCCAGCAGGCCCATGGAGTCAGTGTTGAGGAGTAAAGGTGTCACCAGTGTGATGTACTTCGCCCCGGACCAGGGTTTCAGCAGGCCCATCGCCCACTCCTCTGTGTCTCCACCGATGTTGTCCAGAATCAAGTCAAACCTGGACATGCAAACACACAAAGTCAGACTTGGTGGACTCCCAGTGGAGGAAGGCCTGGCTATACTAAAAGATAAACACACACACACGTGTTGTGGGAGATTAAAGCACTGCATGCATTTTGTGTGTGTGTCTCAGTCCTTCAATATTGTTAAAGAGTTTCTAAGGAAAAGATCATTCTTGTCTTCCAGCTGAAGCCAGGGTTTATTTTGGGGGCGGGGAGTGGGGTGCACTGGCGTCCACTCAGGCCTTGAGCCCTGGTATCCATGGAAACTAGAAAGTGAGTCAGTGAGCATGTGTGCCAGGCTGACAGGAAGATGTTTACCACATTTGGTGGTGTTTAAAGGGGAGAAGTGCACACAATTTTTAGCACTCCTGGATGATTCCTTTTCATTAGCACCTTTATTGGACTGGCACTGACTCTAATGCTATTCCATGAGTCTGAGCTTGAGAGCTAGTAAATGAAAACCTTCTCCTCTGATCTGTTTCAAACAAAACCAATACAAAGTAATCGGTTTTGCAAATAATATACCGTACAGTTTGAGAATGGGATAGTTATTTCTATACCAACCCCCTTTTCATACATACTTTTCCATCATTTCTAGCTGTTCAGCCACGTCTCCTGCTGTGTAATCCACCACTTCATCGGCCCCCAACCCTCGAACAAGACCCTCTGCGTTCTGGGAGCAGGTAACTGTTACATGGGCACCCCAGGCCTTCAATAACTAGAAGCATACAGAGAGGGAAAAAAACAGGAATATACACACAGACACAGTGAGTGGTAGATTCACACAGAGTTTAAAGGAGTCAAACGTACATGCTGGTGGAGCAACATGTGGAAGACACTGTGACTTACCTGAATTGAGAATGTTCCTACACCTCCCGATCCCCCAGTGATCAAAACCCTGGGATAATTAGATAATGGATTGTTAACAGTTCATGGATTAATATGAATTTGACCAATTTCACAATAAAGTATCTTATCAAAGTAAAGGTCTGCATGACTGCGCAGGAAAAGAGCATGTGAAAAATCTCCAACACCTTCAAGAAGTAAATTACCCATGATGACAGTTTATAATACTTCTCAGAGACCTGACACTGCTTCACCGATACTGTGATTCACACTTCTCATGTTCTGCGCATGAATGGTGAGGGGGTAGAGCAGTTCAGATCAAGGTTATCCAATATCTACTTATTCTTGCCTTTTATCTGAAGAGCTGTCTCTGCAAAGACCACCTGCATTGACAAGTGCAGACAGAGCAGTGCTGGCCACATAGGGGATGGACGCTGCCTCTGCGTGACTCACTAATTCTGGCTTATGGGAAACCTGCAGAAGCAAACACAGACAAACATGTTCACGATGTTTTTAATTTGCAACTTAAAGTTCAGTATAATCACCAGAGCTGCTGTGTGGGCAGCTTGCCACTGAATAAATGAAGTGCAATACAGCAAGAAAACACAGGGCAGTTTGTGTGTCTCTGTAATTGCTGCCACTGTGGCTCCTGCAACCAAACAGACCTAATCCTAATTAATTCTTACACCGCAGGATTACATAACAGGGCACACTGTTTCCAAACCTTTATTCGATACATTTTTCTTTTTTTTTTTTACACTTTACGTAAGAGCTCTCAATCAACTAGGGAACTCAAATTAAAATCAAGTCTTAGGTTAGATAAAAAAAACAACACTCATACTTGCAGTTTGTTTGTGATAATATGCTGCAGTGACAGTCATATACTGGCTCTGGGGCTCACCTCATACTCTGTTAGAGTCAGAAATTCTGCCAGACTTCCTTGTTTCCATGGAGGAACAGCGGCCCACACCTGGAACACGAATATGACATTTAACATGCTGAACACGACTACATTTAACCACCTACTCGCGCTCTCTGAAGCTGGTTAATCTCCAATTAAACTCCTAGTCCGCTGCTCCTGACGGTTGTTATCATTATTTATTTCCAAGGATGTTTTTTAAACAGATGGAGCATAATTACAAGAATACTATAGGCGGGGGGGGAAAAAAATGTGTTTTTTTAATTATCTATCACAATCACTGAATTTGCATAACTGCATTCCTGTCTGCAGGAAGATAATAATGTGAATGTGTGGGAGATAGTCGACACAGTAGATGTTAACACATATGATGACCAAGCAGCAACTTAATCTTTCTTCAGAGAAAATGTCAGTGAATAGCTTAGAGTTGTACTAAGGTTGAAAACACTATATACTCGTCATATATTATTAATTTAGTACTTACCCACTGCTGTATTATCTTAATGATCTCTAATATCTTTAGGTGCATTCAACCAGTGGGTCCCAACGTTTTAAACTTACAACCTCATAAACTGAAGTTATGGTATGGATCGTTAAGAACCCATTGGGTGCGAGGTGTCTGAAGGTTATACAAGTGTTTTCTTTTACTGCAGTTGTGTTAAGTGTTGGTGCTGTATTATACTGTATTATGTTGAGCTGCTTCTAATACTTTTCCCTGCTTATATTTCTTTTGACGTAGTTCAATCTGCATGACAAAGTTACAGTTATATTTATACCTTGCGGACAGTCAGACAAGCAAAGCTACCTGTCATTATAGGTACCACTGACGGCTGTGCTCTTACTCATCATACCTGGTAGTGTGGCCAGTAAGTGTGGCCAGACATTGCAATAAAAAAATGACATTTACAGTAATAGCAGGTTTCATCCATATCACTCACTGCTTGCTTACTAAAAGACAGTGCAGCTCATACCTCATCTCCTGGGGCAAAATGGGTAACTTCAGATCCACAGTCCATCACCACACCAGACACATCACGACCCAGAATCACAGGAAACTCACTATCACTGTCCGTCATCACAGACATTGGATCCTTTCTTAATTTGAGCAGTTTTGCACCATAACCACCTGTGAATGTAGAAAGCACCCAGGTATGTAAAAAGAAATCAAACACAAAACTTTCCATTTGTTTATGTTGTCCAAATAATACCATGATACTTACCCCTCATAGATATATCAAGAGGGTTGAGACTAGCTGCGTGAACTTTAATCAAAACCTCACTGGGAGAACTGATAGCAGGCACAGTGACCTCGTCTGTGTACCTCAAAACACCATTGGTACCGTACTGATCAATGACCCAGGCTGACATACAGCTCTGCAGCCTTGAAGGTGAACTGCAGACATGTCTCCTGCAGCACACACTGCACCCTGCCCTGGCTAATGCTTTGGTCGAGCCTGCTACTTTAGAGCCGAGCAAACACAAGAGCCTGGTTGAAGCCATTTAAAGCAGCTGTCTGCGCCTACGAGCTCAGCTTGTCATAAAAACATGGCATACGAAAAAACAAAAACAAAACACTTGTCACTAAGTTAGCTTGCAGGCTAGCTATGGTTAGCTACTCAGCTAACATTAGCATTACCCAGGTTGTCACCGCTCGGGCACCACGCAACAGTCAGATTAAGGTCAAATAGATTAGCGACAACGCCTCTGTGCCTTTAAAGTGTGTTGTCCGGTGTTGTATTAGGCTGAGAGACGAAGCATTTGCCACAAAAGTCAACACATAACACACCGTGCCCGGCTAGGTGGCTACATAACAAGCTAAACTATGTGACACACAGCGACGACCAATCACAACTCACTACCTAAAAATTCTGGCCAATGGCGTAAGAGTGAAGACTCTGACGTAATAATAATAATAATGTATTTTATTCTATCGTATTAGAAATTGACCTATATGCAATAATCTATTAAATTTAATGTTTCATTTTTTGTGCACTAAAACCACAGTGATCACAGTGATGATTGTTGTATATAAAAATACATGGTGATGCATTATACATTGTAAGTTAAATATATATATAGGTTCATATAATATAATATAATATAATAAAAACTATAATGGATGTTTTTAATGAAATGCTGCCAGTAACAAATCAAAACCATCATCAACCAACCAACCTAAGCCCGAAAACAGGACAAAGACTTTAATTGCACTGACTCCATTAAGGCTAAAACACAAAAATCCATTATGCAGCATACAATTATAGTCTATTGTCATAAAAATGCAAGTGTACATGAAAAAATTATAACTTAATATGTTTGAAAGGTCTACTCGTGAGTAAAATGACTTGCTGAGTGCTTGCAATACATGCCAGCATAGCAAAGACTAATGGACAGAGCACAAACCGGCAAAGAAAACCATAAGCAAATGAGCAGAAAGCATTATCTGTTTATGGCTGATCAATACCCAAGGGACTACTGTATGGTTTGTTTTACTGTTTACATGATGCTTCTAGTTATGAAATGGCATTAGCCTCTCACTGCATGTCTTAAAGATTCAAATGAAGAATGTGGCCACAAACAGGAAGCTCTCTTGATGTATTATCACTTATGACTGCTGTTAAACAGTGAGTTATTCCACTTTAAGATGGTCATCATGCAATCAACAAGTAGTAGGCTTAAAACAAAACTACTGCCCCACTGCTGATCAGTATAGATCACCACTGGAAGGATTGCTAGAGGATATCATGGCTTCCTGTCAGAAGATCTCATAGAGATTGAAAAATAAAAAGATGAAGAGGCATCTCAGTGAAATCATGTTACTGTAATTATAGGCTGGTTAATAAATAAATATAACAAATCACACAAATGTCATAATCTGCAAGGAGAAATTATGTTCTCTCTCTCTCTTTCTCTCTAGAGACCACAGAGAGAAAAGTGAGAAAAGGAAGAGACAAGGGGGCTTGTGCCTGTGTGATCATGATTCAGCATGAAACCAAGCAACAAACAGCACTGTCATTATGATCACTGCTCCCTGGGGAAAGAGGACACACTGGAAATTGGGTGCTTTGTCTATGCTGGCTCATTACAGTGGGCCTGTCTAATGAATGATACTGCTGGCAGCTTCTCTCAAAAAAAAAAAAAAAAAAAAACTTCAGTGCAGTTACTGGGAGTAGAGAGCAACATTTTTAAGGACGCAACCTGACAAAAACACCCACCTCTTAAAAAAACGTCTTGACGTGAGTGGGTCGGACTGTGAGAGCAGCATCCGTCTTAAGTCTGTGTTTTTCAGGAGAGTCATTCTTCCCCAGTAACACCATGTGTTGCTTTTCTAGGCCTCCTTTCCATCTTGGGACCTGTGGCCCAAATCACATGGTTGCTCTAAAAAAAAAAAGAAAAAAAGAATTACAGCTTTGATCTAATTTCATTTAGTGGTCTTTAGAAGGGACTGTCCAGATCTGACTATGAAACTTGCACACCTCCCTTAAGGAACACCTCTCTCCTGCAGAACAAAGAAATGAAATCTTTATCTTTCCAACCTATCTTTTTTATTATTATTATTATTTCACCAATCATCCATCTCCTTTTTAAATTCTTCCCACAGTCAAATGAGCCAATTAGGGGAGAAATCTCCAGATGCTTGGCACACCACGGGCTGAACAGTGAGTCTGCAGTGAGGTTGGGCATGAATGGCCGCTGCTTGGATAATGATCAGACAAGCCTTGTTTATTATGTGACAGACCAGCTCCTTCTAAATCTCGGCAGAGAGAAAGAAAAGGGCCGTGCACCATAACCACTCACTAGCTGCCTGGGCTCTGACATTATATTTTTAGAATGAACGATTGGTTTCTCTCCTTGGTAACTGCCCCATTTTTTTCTCGAATAGGTCATACACTAGTACAGTGGCTACTGGCAGTCATGAGGAGAGAGCTAAAGGTAATGCAAATGCTCTCTCTCCTCTCCTCTCTCTGTATATATAATATATACAGATATACGTATATGTATATACATACAGTATATCACCCCTTGTGGTTTTACATGGATTTAAATGGAGAATATATGTATAATGAGCTACACCACAAGGTCACACAGGGCTACGTGTAGATTAGATCAGTTTGCACATCACAACACAGTGGGGGTTAGACAACAGCAAGGATCAACTCACCTGGAGCACACATTATAAAACGCTCCAGGATATGGATAAACATACTACAGCTTTAGTAAGTTTAAATATCTCCATATTCACAATTTATCAGTTTGTACGCTTACAGGGATTATTCTATAACATGGGTTTATTTGTTTTTTTATTCAAAATCACTTTAACAATGTTGTGGCGCCAGCCTGCAGCAGCTAAATGTCTGAATTTGGTAAGCCTTGTTGAGGTCATTCTTACGAGGGACCAAGGGGTATGATTAGGGGAAAGTTTATGAAAATATGGATTAATAACAAGCTTTTGACAAATGGGTATCTTAATAGGCTTTTTCTTTAAAAAAAAAAAATTCCATTATTATCCATTTACTTCAATTTGTGGGCTTCCATATAACTAAGTGTCATATGAAAACAAAGCTGGTTTGATGATGTAACCCCATGTCCTAAAGAACACACACACGCCAGTCCACAGCAGTGACACAGGAAACACAATGTGCTCTGCTGTTCATCTCACAGATAGCATCTTATCTACAGGCTTCCTCCAGACTGCAAGTGCAGCAGTGGAAATATAATGAACCATATAATGAATGGTCCATGTTTATCCTGGAGATTAGGAAGATCTATACTGTAAATGCTGACATCAGATATATCGCTGTCAGTTTAAGATTGTTTAAAAGCCCAATGCGTGCGCGCGCACACACACACACACACACACACACACACACACACACACACACACACACACACACACACACACACACACACACACACACACACACACACACACACACACACACACACACACACACGAGTCACGGCAGACTTCTTGTCTAAATAGAGACAACATTATAGCTACATTAGAAAAAGTCAATAAGTCACAAGCCTGCAAACGGTAATGTTTGAACAATGGTAAAGAAACAGCTACCAGATGCAAATTAAATCCAGCAAAAACGTGGTAAAGTGGTTAGCACTGTTGCCTCTCAAGAAGGTGCTGAGTTTGATTCCCAGTGGAGTTTGCATGCTCTCCCTGGGTACCCTGGTTAAGTTGGGATGCACAATGCACAATGGGTTGACTGGAAAATTCCCATAGTAGTGAATGTGAGTTTATGAGGTTGTTAATTTCTTTATGTCAGCTTTGTGATAGATTGGCAACATTAGCCTGTCCTTATCTTAGGTAAATTTGTATTACTGGCCACATGACCCTGCATGAATAGACAGTATAGCCAACGAATGGATGGATGAAAAAAATGCAACTTCCCCATTGACAGCGTTGATGTGCATAGTCTTTCTATCAAATGCAAATGCTCTTGGCTTGACTTCAAAGGCTTGTGGACTTTATCGTCAAGACAGTGCATATACAGTATAGCAGTTTGCTTAAACCTTCATAGTTTATTTACCCTGATTATAATCATTGGCCTAATGGTTATTTGAAAAATGATTATCATCATATCATAAAGAATCGTATAGGCTACTTTTATATTTGATGGGGTGAGGCTCAACAGGTTTCCTGATTCTCCAAACCCAATTATTCTCACATAAAGCTTAGACTGGTCCTAAAGCTAGATTCTTATTTTACTACAGTTAGGCCTATTTATTTATATCCACCTGATTAATGGCGATTATTGTTCCAACCAAAGATACAAACGTGTCCACTAGATTTAGCAGTGTCTTTGGAAGTGGCAGGTGAATCACATTTTGATTTAGGGTGGGCGGGGTCTTTTCACGAGGCCTTCACGAACCGGAAGCCTCAAAAAAATGTTTGTATGTTGGAGGAAGTGAAGAGGAAGTTGTCTGTAATGGACTTAACATTAATGTTTTCAACTTTGAAACATTAGTAGTCTATGAAAAACGAGTAAAACGTTTGTGATGATTATGTAGCCTGGCCTATTTGGACAATGAATATAAATAATCATGGAATACACAGACAGAGAGGTAAGGAAATGCTACAGTTTCTTGTTAAACTATTTTTGCTGGGTTATTATGCTGATACATCTGAATTAATCACACTTACCTACCCATGGTTACTGTGAATATACTGGAGAATGAAGCAAACGATGATGTGTAACGTTGCCAGTCTCTTGATGTTGTTGCCATGGTGCTGTCAAACTAGCAGCTTATGTAGCACTGTAGCACGGTTGTATTTTAAGATTCCTCTGTTGAAGTGTAACGTAGAAGCGGGGTAAAAACAAACAACGCATATTAGTCGTGAGTCGCGTACAAGTAAACATGAGATAGTTTGTGTATTTTTACGGGACAGTTGTGAGGTCCACTTCCAGCTGTTTGCTTCCGTTTCCTGTTCGTATGCTAAGCTAACCAACGACGCTTACCCGTATGTAGCTACGTAGACGTACGTCACAAACGGCGGTTTAATTAGTGAAATCTTTTGTTAGCAGGGCCAAGAAATAGTTTTTCTTTTTCTTTTTTCTCTCCTAAAATGTTCATCTATTATAAAAGATCAGATTTCGGCTGAGGCTCCATGCATATGTGCAAGAGTGCATGTTTCTTGGGGATGTGCGTGAGGGGACAGTAGGGAGAGTGGGGTAAGTTGAGCCATTCCTTGTTTCCAGCCAACTATAAGAAAAATTGAGCATGTGACCAAATATTTAGGAGGAAGGCATAATTTCATGGAGTCTGTGAAGGTAAGAACCTGAGGGAAGTGGTTTGACATTTATGTCCAAAAAACCCTTTTTCGACTTAAAATGTGCCACTAGCATAGGCCATGAACCCACGTTTTTGGACATGCTATATTATCAAAACAGTTATGTTTACACTCATTCTATTTGTTTGTAGGGATGCACAGCATCCTGAAATATATGCAGATATTAGCTAGCAGCAAAACTATAATTGTCTTGATGTAGTGAGCCTGAATATTAAAAGTGGCATCAACTTTCCCCGGTCTTCCTTTCATGCCTCATGAATCTATATGGATAGTCACTGTAATACTGTGTGTATGATAGCTGTTTTAATGTCCACAGAGTCCAAACCTAACGTTACTCCCACTTACACCATGGTGTTTGCTCCTTAGTGCACTGTGGAGAACAAATCCTGTGCATTTATCCAGTGGAGTTCACAAATGAATTAATTATACTCCCAATATACTTTGCACCTGCTGTAATCAAATATAACCCACACAGCGTTTTTGTCACAAGAACATCGCATTTACACAGACACAACCAAACTTTCTCCCTAGTTCACAGTGTCTCACACCTAATTGGGAAGCCGTCTGCAATTGAACCGCGTTCATTATACAAATGTCAGTGCCTGCTGGTGGAGTGTGGGAAGAAGAGTGTGGAGGGGCTGTGAGTCGAGCTGACAGGCTGCTAATGAGCTATCATCAAGGAAAAAGGCTCCTCAGTTCATTTAAGAGGAACAATTTCTAGCATAGTAGCAAGACACTGTAGAATAATGGTGTGTCTCTATAATTGCATTACCAGGTTTGCATGTTGAATAGAATAAACCTATATCCTGTATAAAAAAAAACCTAAAAACTCCACACAAACATCCGACCATTGTTTTTATATGTTACCTCTCCCTGAACAACCTTTTTGCCATTCAAGTTCACTCATCACCTTTGCTGTTTACAAGGCAGCAGTGGGTGTGATAGAGTTGTGAACGGAAGGTGACGCCCTATATGATGAAAAATCAGCTTATTCTAAGGGAGAATATCTCTCTGCCAAAATGTTTTTTTTTTCTTTGTGAGGATTTAGGCAAGATGATATCTTTGTGTAAATGCCTAATGAATACAAAACTCAGTAAAAAAAAACATTCATGAAGCACATCAGCTGCGTGTCAAACTGAGTATCATCTGCCAATGGATAAATACACAAAACACAAAGTGAAGAGAGACACAAGGGCATCGGTAAGCCATGTCTATTGTTCTGTGTTGACGATGTTGGTTCAGACCACTTTGGAAAGGCGAGCTTTTTTCCTTTTTTTAAAAAACAAAACAACAAGCCTATTTCTATAGCACTTAGACTAAGCCAAACAAACTTTACCCTCTTAACTGTAAAAATGAATATCCACAGACGTGATCTCTGGTGAGTAAACACTTGATTCGTCCTTTCGGCTGTTGAGATTTTTTAAAACATCTGTGCAAATCTATGTGGCTGAACAAAAGTTGTATTGGAACATTTCCACTTGGCCCCTGCTTTACCATGGTTCATTTTGCTTCCTGTTCGAGGGATGTGACCCTCACTTCACCCTAGCTATCACACAGTGGCACAGAGTCGAGTGTATAGGTGATAATAACCACTGGCAGTGACTATTCCTGTCCCTGTGTCTCGTTCTGAGATGGACGCAGTTTAATATACAAGACCAAGTCAGAAATAATGGAATATCTGTTAGAAGATCTGCTGAGCCACCTTGCCACATATAAGCCGGCCACTTAGCTGCGGCCTTTGAAAGCTGCGTCGTATTTTGATTCTGATATTTTGCCAACATGATAGAAATAAACAGCTCTATATTTAGAGTTTCGGGGAACAAAATGATCAAATTTTAAAAACGAAATATCTGTACAAATTACAAGGCACTGGCTTTGAAACATCTGAAGTGGTCAAAATCTACCTCAGACTAACCATACCAGGCTGTAATGGAAAGCCGTTTCATAAAACCTGAGGCAGATGCAGCAGCCTTTTTTTTTTTTCATCTGCTTCAATTGCTTTTTACTAAATTTGACAAACACTGAACAATAAGATGTTTGATTTTCACTCGGGTTCTTGGCAGGAAAATCAGTTCCAAGTGTGTGAATTTTCTGTGGGCAGCTTTTAATTTATCAGATGTTTCTGACAGGCGAGTGCAGCTTGGAAGAAAAAGCATTGATTCTCTTTTTGCCTCGCGGACCAGATGGTACTGAGGCACACAGACTCTGCCGCACGGCACGCATCAATGTATTCAGCAGTAATTGTGTACGGGATTAGTTTGTGTAGGTTTCTGTCTGGGGCTTCTCATATAGCCCTTCTTTCGACACACAGTGGGTGGAAGCTATTCCCAGCAAACAGGTGCCATCATGTGGCATCAGGTGTCCTTCCAAAAGGTTAGAGGCAGAGAGAGAGGAAGATGGTTTGTCCTAGATATGCAGTTAGTTAGATGAGAGCCGCTCTCAGAGGACACTGAGTTTGGTGGCCACCGACAGCAGGGACAGAGACAGCGACGGCTGTAAAACTGGGATACAGCCCGATCTGCTTATGAAATCAGGTTAGCTCTGTGGGCTCTCACTCCTGTCGAGTTAAACAGGTCATGCGAGGCAAAACAAATGGATGACACCTTGCATGGCGGCAGAGCAAATATACATTTATATGATCAGATTGCCTGTGTTGTGTATTCAAAAAACACTTTTCTGATCGCACGTGGGTCATGAGCTGAGAAAAAGCAAAGACGAGAGAGATCATCCTCTTGGAATTGGGGTCTAACACAGGGAAAGGCACATGATGTTACCCCACAGGACGGTGATGTCAAACATCTTTTTTCATTCATTGTTTGGTTTCCACGGCGACCGCAGCCACCGGCCATGAATCGGGAACAAGAGGATCCATTTATGGCCGTAATTGATGAGCTATATGTGATTAGTGAGAATGAGAGAGAAACCAAACAGCTTAATAGATGTCTGCCTCCGTCCATGTTAATTGAGCCACTTTAGCCGTCTGTTGATACAGCAAAAGGCGGCCTCGTCAGCCTCTGAAAAAAAAAGCAACAGGCCTCCGAAACGGGGCCAAGGTAGAAAAATAAGTACAGCAGACCATCTGGCAGGAATAGAAGGGCCTCTCACCTGATTTACTGGCTTTCATCCACATTCCCTCCCCACTCTCCCTCCTCTGTTTCAGCCATAGTGTTCACAGCCACATTTTTCCTGTCTTTAATTAATTTACAGGTGACTGTATTTTACAGATTGTGGAAAAATTGTCTGTTAAGATTTCAGCATGTGTCCATTTCTAGGTTTTTGACCTAATTAGTATTAATCACACACAATAAAACACAACCAGACATCAATCAGACCACTTAAAAAAAAAAAAAAAAAAACAGGACAGTGTTTAATGGATTTGTTGATATTAATCAAAGAGAGGACGATTGATTGTATGGAAACATGAAATATTATTTCATTGAATAACAGATTCTTTCATTGTGTTGGGGGGATGTTTGTTCCATTAGAGCTCTGCTGAAACAGTTTGTCCCTCTGCACTGGAGTCTTGTTTGGCAGCTCAATCAATAAAAATAAAATTGGAGCGCTCGGTGAAATGAGCTTTCTGGCAAGAGCGAGGAACAGTAGAAATATTCAATAGAGATGGTGGAGAGGGAGACAGCAGTAGCAGCAGCAGTTTGTGCACTTCCTGGTCACACCCCGGATGAGTCTGACTTTAAATGCCATAAAGTTCACTATATATACAGTATAAGATACATTAACACATTTATGCTCCAGCATGAGCTGTGCATTTTGCTGTGTGATGAGAGTTCCTCTATTACTCTCTATTGAGCCATTAAATCCTTGTCCGGCTCATAAGCTGATGCTGGACCGTATAGCGAGGTGTTGTGCTGATTTGTTGTATTGTATTGTATTTTATTTCTTTAAATGATGCCTTCATTATTGTGGTTTATTGTGTAATTTGTTAGAGGAGTTTGTTGCTGGGTTTGTTATCTTGGCTGTAAATCTATATCTATCCTTAGAGTTTTAACCTTTTAAACGAAAGATGGAACAAGACCGGTCAGTGCTTAGTTGTGACTGAACTTTTGTACTATAGGCAGGAATAGCTGAAGTGCAACAGGACAAAAAATAAAGTTTTCCGTCAATAGTGCAACAAATACAGGTATGACGGCAACTGCTTTTTCCACGTTAAATTTAAATGTGAAATACTGACAGGAAAAGATTATTTGCATGAACAAGACTTTAAAAAAGTGAACTAAGAAGAGGTCAGGAAACAAAAATACATTTTCCGAACCCTTCCTTGGCATGACGGTGAGTAGAAAATGAATGAATTATCAATTTTGGGTGAAGTATCCCTTTAACATTTATGCAGAATGATGATGCGGCCAGCTCAAATGATTGCAGTCAGGCGATTATGTAATAATTGTGACAGGCCTAGCCATGGGTATGAAAAGCTTATTAATGATCTATAAAACACATCAAACAGCCACTGTGCTGCTGACTATTAACATATTATCTACAACTTATATAATTCCCTGTTAGTTTGATTGACAGACACTGTAGCTGCTGAGTATGCACCGGCAGGACTCGGTATTTTCACTTAATATGCAAGAACAGCTTGTTTTGAATCCGCTCACCGCAGCTGCTACCTGTTGTCGTTTTTCCTCTCTACTAAGCAAATTAAAGACAAGTTGTTGTCCTTTGGAAAACTGACGCGCTGCACAGAGCGTACTGTGAGTCAGGAATGTGAGTGTGTGAGTGTGAGCAGCTGCTTTTGGAGTGTTTTAGCTCTAAAGTCCCCCACCCCCTCTTTTATGAATCAGCCCCATGGCTTTGAGTTGAGTTTTTTTGGCCACTGGGCAACAAGCTGACGGCAGCACAGGTGTGACATTTGAGTGAGGTGTTAAATGGATTATTCATTAGCCCAAAACAAACTCTTGTTTAGAGTGGAAGCTGAAGACTTCACAGCTGAAGTCTGTTTGCAAAAAGCTAAGTGGATTAGGTGGGAGGAAAATTAGATTTTGGAGGTGTTTATGTGTAAAATATACAGATTAAGTCCCCAAAACAGCTTCTTTATTGTTCCTATAGCAACCTTGTAGTAAGCTGTGTGTTACTACAGTTGTGAAACTTGAAACAAGTTGCGACGGCTAATGACACATTACTGCTGTATCTAATATCAGCTATATGGCTCCAACACAAACACGATGTAAAAATGTACATTTTGCTTGCACTCACAGAGCAATGGTGAATGTGCACAAGCAAACATGAATTAATTATGACAATGTGATCATAGCACTTGTTTTTACACAACAAAGAAATGTATGAAAGGCCCTGAAGAGAGGGGGCGTCCACACGGGGTAGGGAGTAGAGCGTTATCTCTGTGTTTGTGTGTGTGAGAGAGAGAGAGACGTTGTCCATGCGACACCGGCGGCCGTCTGAATAATTCATGAAGCCAATCAATGATTAAAGGTCTGTTGGGTGTCACACCTCACATCAGAAGAGAGGTGACTGTGTGTTATTCAGTGTTTTGGAGATAATATGGACGGTAATGTATAAACTGCTAGTGAAGACACAGCAGAGGAAAAAAAGGAAGTAGAGCCACAGAGGAGGAAATTAACATTCAACTCAAGCTCTCGTTCAACTGTTGGTCAGAGAATATGTAATTTCACTCATGTTTTGGAAGATTTGTTCTGTTGCGTGACTCTTTTATGAGACGTTTTATCACCATACGCAGTAATAGGAGAAAGATTTCATCACGAAACAGCTTACACAGTTGTTGTCACAGCTAATAGCCTTTTGTCTAATGGGCCTTTCCAGGAAAAAAAAAAAAAAAGCACTACCTCATGCAGGAAGTGGTGCCTGCGATGTTACTGGAAGCAGGAGCTTTGGCTTATTCAGAACAGTCAGAGGGGACTGCACCAGGCTATATAGACACCATCTCTGACTGGTGGTGGGCGTGGTTTCGTTTGAACGTTTTAGCAATCAACACTGAAAACTAATAAGCCGAGAACCACTTTGAAATCGAGGTCTCCTTTCAAAAGGCCGCGTTTTACAAGAGATGGATTGTTTCTCTGAAAGAGCGCCGGCGGAGGAAAACTAAAGAAACATGAGACCGTCCTGCATAGGAATGACTCAGCCATGTACTGTACTGAGATAAGATAACAAGGGGAAAAATACAACAGGATGGATGTTGTTACTTTTCTGTGAATAAAGTTATATTATTAAGTTACTAATTCACTCAAAAGCTAAAAATGCTCTAAAGTTTAGTCAGATATAAAGTTTAAAAACTGTTCATTATTCAACATGCCCTCTCATCTCAAACACTGTCCAATCACTGTAAGCAAACACCGTGCTTCCTTTGATATTTGGTGTGAAAGTTGGTGTTACACTGGTTTTTCATGAAGTGTGCTGAGTCATAACTGATCAAAGCTTTTGAGCACTTTAACATTAACACCAGAAGTCTCCATAAACAATCCCCTGTGTCATTGTTGAGTGTAGACTGCGATGAACAGGCATGAAAATATAAGTAGTTAATGTGTGGTTAGCTCTAATGTTATAATGTTATTTTGTCTATTCAGCCCTGATGATAAGTGCATTATTATAACAAAGAGTTGTATATGACTCTTTTTATACATGAGAAAGTAGTTCTTTTTTTTATGGGATTTCTTCATTCCGAAAATAGAGAAGAACTTCCTATTGAATGAAGTTGAAGTTGACCAGACCTCTGTCAGAAGTGGCTGGTGCTCCAGATTCTTCAGGATAGCAGTGACTCCTTTTAGATTTTGTGCTCTACATACCTGGAATAAATGGTATCATAACCCGAGGCACTGCCATTTAACTACAGTGGGACAATTCATACTTCTGATAAAGAACCTGATGACTTTTATAAGTTTAAAGATTAATCCAGAAAACTGTGGAATGTTTTCATTTTGTTTAATGCCTTCAGTCAAGTTGCATATAAGTAAAGGAAAAACACTTAGTCACTTTTGCAGAACCCACATTTATAGGCTATAGTCCCTGCAAACCAGCCTGGTTGAGGACAGTTAATGGATGGATCCGCAAAAGGGATGTTAAAAGGGAGGGGAGATGGTGGGGAGATGGAGCTGTGTGCCGGGAGAGGTTAATAGTGCAGAGAGGATTGAGAGACAATAGGCTGGACTAATGAGTCATGAGGCTGGCTTTACTGGTGCTGAGGCATTTCCGAGCTGCACGCTACTCACTGCCATCGCAGGGCCCACTCACACAGAGATATCTTTGATATTATCGGCTTTGTCTGTGACTTTTTATCAGCTTTGACTGGAGTAACAAGAGAGAAGATGCAGATAAACTGAAAAACAGGATATAAATGGGAAGATAGTTGCTCCACAGTGCTGCAGATTTCACTGAATAGATTGCACATCTCAACCTCAATTGTTATAAATGCAGAAATAGAATATGATTGCACCACTTTTTTCCATTTTTATGATGTAAATTGTTGGTTGCAGATTACAATAAAAAAAAGGCTGCTGTTTTCACCCATGGGTGGATATTCCATTTTGAGATAAACTTCCCCTCCATTAAGTACATCACAAAGATGTTTCAATGGAAATCCATATTAAATTGAACTGATTTCACTGTGTGCCTATACAGATATTTTTCCACGCTGTGCAGCTGTTGGAGAACTGAGCACTGGGACATAGACAAGACCAGACAGTGTCGAGACACAGCCAAAAGCCAAACTGGTTTAAATACTTAATCAAATATGACATTGCATTCCCCTGTGGGGGTTTTCGAGACTCATCTTCATTCCTCCAGTAACTGAACCATATATCTAATGATAATCAGACACCTGATTGAAATAACATGTTTCTAAATTCTGCCGGCTGCAGCGCGGCTTTCGACCTCCTCGTGGAGTCGGTCATAATGATCTAAAATGTTGTGCACACACAGGCTTGTTTGGATCTTGTGCATCACTGGAATACCTCTGAGGCTGGTGCTGTTTTATATCTATAGTCGGTCAGTGCTGTTGTGGCACTAATCCAGAGGAGATCAGTGGGGGCATCAGGGAATGCTGAGTCCAGCATTGTAGCTCAACAGCTGCCCGTCTAGACTGCCTGGCAGCTCAGAAACGATGAATAGATCATCACCACACCCTATCCCAGGATGATTTCACAAATAGAAATTCATGTAAATTTGGAGAGGAGAGAAAAACGAGATGATCGTGGATTAGGTGGAGGTGATGAGCCAAGTGTCACTTTGACTGGAGAGATAAACATTTTGAGGAAAAAAGTTTAACAAAACCAGAATCAAAGAAACAATTATAGTTGTCATTTTTCATAATTTATTGTACATTGTCATTTCTTCCATTATCTTATACTCAAACTGATAAACATTACAACATTTCCATTTATACAAAATATAAACTATAAGGAGGGGAGCGGGGGGAGGGGTATAAATCTAACATCAACCCTTCCCATAAGGTTATCATTTCCTGGGTCTAACCCATGGATGAAGGGGGCGGGGTGTGGGGGTTGGGGGGGTAGTGTCAATCAAACCCTCATTGTAAAAGACCACAACTCTTTAAAAATCACAAGGCAAAACTGACACAAGTCCTGTGGCAACTTAATTGCTACATAACATCTCTGTGTACATTTCTAATAAAAAGACTTGAAGGGCCAAATTATGAAAAACCCCAACTAAAAAAAAAAAGTAATCTGGCTCACACCTTATTTTGAAAATCCCCAATTTGCATGTGCCAAATTTCACTTTAACAGACAAGAAAGAAAAAAAAACATTCTGATATTGATTGCCAGGTGGATCTGAAGCCACAAAAAAAAGGAAAGAAAGAATCTCTGTACACTCAAGTGGTCCGCATTTCTATCAAGACATGTGACATGACAACCGCAGCCCTGAGCATCTCCAAAATGTGGTGGCGTGACTATGGAAACGCAAGCCAAAAGGGGGAAGCTGTGTGCACCGCCATTCCTTTTGATTCCTTGCAGGGGGGTGCTGAAGGGGAGTGGGGGCCGGGGGCCGGGGGCTGGGGGGGGCGGTGGGGATCCAGATGAAAGTTAAAACCCCCTTTTTTTTTATTTAAAGAAATGTCTTGAATTATTATTTTATTATCATTTAAGGAGGACGAAGAAGGTTGTGGAGTCCATCCGTGTTAGTCTTGTGGTCTCTGCGAGAGAGAGAGGAGTGAGGCTGGACTGGGTGGGACGACGGGATGGGAGGCGAGGAGGAGTGCTGAGGCAGAGAAAAAATAAACGGGTGGAGGGGGCCGTCGGGGTCTGAGCTTCAACAGTAGCGCTGCAGGAAAGAGGCTGCCATGACGAGGGGGATCAGGAAGGAGAGGGTGCCGGCGTGCAGCGAGACGCCTGCTCCGGTGGCGGTGGTGGAGTTGGCCGAACTGCTGTAGGTCTCTGGGGCCATGGTGGTGGTCATGTTGGGGTTGGAGGTGTAGTTTGTCCCCATGGATGTGTTGTTCTGGGAGACCACCTGTTGGGGAGGAAGACAAAGAAGGGCATAGATGGATGAGAGGGATGCAGGGACACCAGATACTTTAAAAAGCCTGGCAATTGTCTGATCAAGTTTCAAAACAAGGGGGAATAAAATGAACGCAGCGGCTGTGGCAGAAACACTGTCGATCAATGTTTGACCCAAGGTTTCAATCAATACCACCACACTCTTTATCTGTAGCCAGTCACCAAGCCAGTGTTATGAACTTGTCCTTACAGCACGGGACGACTGGCCTGGCTGCTCAGCAAAAAACGGATTAAGAGACACCCATGTTTCTGCGCCTGCGTTTCGGGTTTCATTTGGCACAGAGCACCCAAAAAGAAACTTTAGATTCTCTCCCCACCTTTTCTCAGGTACATACAATACACTGCACCTGAATCATTAATTCACTGGAGTATCAGCTAATCAAGAGGCAAAGAGACATGAGAAAATACAGAGTGAATATATATATAGTGTGGGAATTGGGGTATAATTTAATTAAAGACAGTCATGAATTTTGAAATCGACTGACTAGGATTCAGGATCATATTAATTTCCCTGGAGAGCTCCAAGTCTAGTCTGCTGTAATCCAGCCCATCCATCGCACCACCTTATTATTAACACGCCTGGAAACATCATTAAAGTCAAATAATCCGTCGCCACACACTCAATATCCAGCCATAATGAACAAAGACCCCCCCATAACCCATAACTCGGAAACCCCCATGATGCCACAAAACATTAGAAAGAAGAAGAAAAAAAAGTGTGATCTTACCTGTGTTGATAAACATATGGCGAACACAACCACTCCGAGCTGAACGATCGTCATTCTGGACATTTTTCTTTATCCTTTTTTGTTGTTGTTGTTCTTGTCGTTGTTGTTATTATTGTTTCTGAATATTTTTCGTTGTGTTTTTTTTATATATATATATATTTTGCAGATTTGATTTCGGCCAGATGGAGGAGGCTGCCCACAGACGCTGCTTCTCTCTAATGTGGACGCTGCATCAGACGGAGCTTTTTATACCAGCTGCAGGTCCGTGACGTAGCCTAGCCTATAGGCGACCCGGACACTGTCGGGCTGTAATAAGAGATATACAGAAACCTAGAGTGGCCCTAATGATGCGGCTTTCTTCTTCCTCTTCTTCTTATTCTTTCTTTCTTCTTTTTTTCTTTAGACCGCAGCGACTTCAATTTATGCTTCTAATAACTCGGTAGGCTATAAGATGATTGGACACATTGATTAGCTAGAAATTTGTGAAATCAGCTCAGCACCACGACACCCCCCCTCTCCCCTTCCTACCCCCCCCCCCCCCCCCTCCTCCCCCCAATTCCGTAGACTTCTCCAGATGATGTTGAAGTGCCTTGCTCCAAGGCATGACGCCCTGTTTAAGTGACCCCACCCACCCACCCATCACCACCGCCGTGCAGTGAGCGCCTGAATGCACCTGCACACTGTGCTCCCTCCGCCATGTTGCCATGGTGATGATAAGGATTGATGGACACTTTTAGTTTCGGCTGTAAAAAAAAAAAAAAAAAAAAAATTGGGACACTAAATTACCGAGATGACAGGCGCCTGTTTACAGCTCATAAAACTTTAAAAACTGGTTATTTCCACTAGGAAATAACAAAAACTGATAAGTTAATACAACCTGTTGCGCTGTGCCTGATGGGTAAAGTAGCTATGGCATCAGCGACACCTAGTGGTCTACACACGTTATTAAAAAGTTTTGTAGGCATATCTGTTATTTGAATGGACATTTAGAGCCTTTATGAATAATATAGGGTACAGTTTCCTGCCGTTGTGGGTGTAATCTTCTATGATCACTCCATAGAGATAGGAAACTGAATAAAATTTTGTTGAAATTAATCAGTGAGGGCAGAATAATAATTGATGATTCAACTTGGAATAACCCTCTGAAGAAAAATACATACAGCCTCACACATGGCTTATACAAACAGCACAACATCAAAGGGTGTGTGTGCAACATATGACTAAACACAGTCTAATCATGTTTTGCATTATTTTTTTTATTTTTTTATATTGTATTAGAGCAGTGGCTCAGTGCTTAAATTACACACTTTCACATCTTTCAGTTAAGTTGGAGAGCTTAATTGTGTGGCCTTTATTGTAGGCTGAATTGAATTGAATTGAATTGGATTGGATTGGAACACAAGATTCATGAACTGTTTAGTGTTTTAGGAAAAGATGGATTAATTAGCCTATTATAGCCTGTAATTGTTTAGATTGCAGGCTGTTTGCTGTAGTAGAGTGAGAGCCATTGTATTTGTTTTCTGTTACATAGCCTATGCAAAATTGTGGGGAGGAAAAAGAGGGGTCATTTTCAGATGTTCCTTCTGCTACAGATCAGTGTACGATGATCCCACTGAACATGCCCGGATCACGATGATTATATTTGCATGTAATCTGACGCAGGGAAAACACCGGACTATATTCACATGGGCGCAACTATTCAAAACTCATGAGGAGACATCGCCCCCCTACGGTGAGTACAGCTCACTGTTTACCCACAGTGGGACTCTGTACTGTAGGCTATACACACCCCCACCGGCCCTTAATGCTGAAACACAGACAGCAACGTTTTCAATCATCCCTTAAACTGACAGGGATAAGTTCACTGTAATCACGTGTCCGCTGCACACACAATGGCTATAAGACAAGCAATGATACACAAAGTGGCCAATTTTTTATGATTCGCTCCAGATGTTGGGGATTGCAACTTTAGACCTATAAATGTTGTCTCTAGTCCCCTGTCATTGGTCTAAGTGGATTTCTGAGGGGGATACTGTTGAGACGGTCTTATCCCCCACCCCCTCACCCCCCCACAGGAACCCAAAGGGACAGTCAGTGCTCCCTGCAGAGGCACCAGATGTGCGATGTTATGGAGAAGCCGAGGAGGGGGAGGAGGAGGGGGGGATGTAAGGGGGGCTTTTGTGAGGCATCAGATAAGCCCCCGGTTCCCAAAGCCGAGCCGGATCGGGTATCATCAGCGGGTCTACGAGGGGGCGAAACCCAAGCCCTGCACTCTGGATCGGATTTCTGTTTACACGAGCGTGGGTCCCTGGATTCCTCCAACCAGAGCAGAGACCAAGGAGCGGCTGGAAGAAGACCCGCACCTACCCACCCCTCCCTCCCCCTGTGTCTGTCTACCTGTTTGTGCGCGGGCTTGGAGGTGAAAGTCCTGCAGAGGAGCACATCTGAACCCAGCTGCCTGCAGCATCGTGACATGATGATGACCATGTTTATGAAAAGTCCATTCATCTCAGTATATAGGTGGGGACTGAGAGTCAAACGGATGGATGGTGAAGTGACACTGATGATGTCTGTTTATGTTTCAGAAATCAACCTGATCATCTAGGCATACATCTTTTCTTTTCATCACCAGCCTGAGAAACACGATCCTCGGTCTCTGCATGGCCTTCACCGTCAGGAATAACCACGGCGCAAATGTTTATGTTCAAAGCTCCTATAGGCCTACATGTATGCGCACACCATGCACCTTTATGTCAGTGTATACCCCCGGGGCATGTGCTGCTTTTGCCCGCAGGCGAAAGGTGGCGCAGGGGCCCAAATGTGGACCTTTCAGGTGTGTTTCAGCAACACACACACGCGCGCGCGTACACACATACAAAGTTAGAGACGCACGGGGCGGTGATCAAACAGATGCCATTTGAGAAAAGCCCCAAACATTCTGCCATGGTATCATTTAACTCACAGCGCTCTTTTCATCTCTTTATTTTAAGACAAGAGTATACAGACAGTGTTTGTACTGTGTCCCCTCAGATAAAACACAGTCTTTGCATTCCTTATGAAATGTATCTGTTGAGATTTGGGAGGGGTGGGCGCCAGGTGTTGGGTTACACCAAATCACAGGGCCCTCCCTTCCCTATCCGGAGAGGGCGGCGTCAAGCTGCGCACAGAGAGCAGGGATCAGGCCGGAAGTCCGACGACTTTGCTTTCACAATAAAAGCTGTAAGCTTGTATGACGGTAAACCTTCATACAAACTTTTTTTTAATCCTGAGATGATAAGATAAAGTGTCTGACATGACATTTATGTATTTATGTCTTTCGTTTCTGTCCTGTCATCAGCATAGGTCAAAATAGGCTAAGAGGCCTAAGTATTTAGTTTGAACTATGCTGATGATAGGATTGTGAATAATGAGGAGCAGTGCAGCCAAATAGCTCCACTGGGCCACAACAGAGGCTGAACTGACTTTGCTTATTCTCTAAGCATTAAAGTGTACCGCCCCTTTTGACATTTATACTGGGGCACAGATCATTTATGGGGCTCCTGCCCCAGTAAAAGGGGTCTGGTGACGCCCCTGCCCTGGATAGGCTAGTGTTTAGTGTTATCATTGACTGGATACTTTTTCACTTTTTTTTTTTGCTTTTGTCTGTATGTTTGTTTATATGAAAGCTATATTTGACAAAGTTTTAATGAGAGGTAGGTTCCTGGTCTGTTTCATTCACTGTTGTGGCCAAAATATTTAGCTGGGATCATTGCATGAAAAATGTTGGATTTTGCGTCTTTCGTAAAATTGTTTTGTCCTTCACTTTGAGTCAATCCTGTTATCGGAGTTCCATAATTGTGTTGTTGAATGGTAGAGAAAACATGTTAATAGGTTTTTAGAAGGGGTTTTACTTTGAAAGTGTTGACCGGAAGTCCTGTCTATAGTACCTGTAGGAGCTCGACAGCGGTGGAGAGGAGAGAGTGGATGAGCCTCCAGCCCGGAGCGCACGCATGTTCAGTGAACTCGAATGGTGTGAAGCTCCAGATGAAGGACTCAGACGTCCGGGAATGACAGCCGCTGTCACCGGGAGTGACAGCTTTCACTCTGACCTGCTCCGCTAAAACGACTCCAGCTGACACCCAACACTGATCCGGATCGGATCCAGCCAGACCAGGACTATGCCAGAGATGGAGAAAGGGAGACCACCGGAAAATAAACGCAGCAGGAAACCCGCGCACCCCGTAAAGAGGGAGATCAACCAGGAGATGAAGGTGAGAGTGAGTTTGATCGCCGCTGTTAGATAAGATCTCACTCGTTCAGAGCTGGTTTCGATAGAGGATAACTTTATTTTACGCACGCAGCGTCTTCATACTCAGCGAGAGTCAACTGCGCACAAATCAGTGCTGGGAATAATCAGACACACACTATGTTTGTTTTCAATGAATGCTCTCCTTGTGTCTTTTATGTAAGCGATCATAACTCACTGAGACACTTAGGAGCAGGCTGTTAGAAAAGCGCACGGCCTCGCGCGGAGTTTACCCCTAATGGAAGACAATAAACTGCCTCTAATAAATATTTATTATCAGTCCAAACTGAAATATGACGCACGCAAACACACACACTAGGGCGCTTTGATTACATCCGTTTGCAGTGAAGAAGAGTATAGTTTGGCCTTAGCCTTCTTATGACGCCATGTCAGGCCAGCTGTGGCCGGACGCGCACACTCTAATGTCCAGCGGAGATCCAGATGTGCGTCACTTCTTCCCTGCTCCTGCGGTGCGCACACTTGCTCTGCCACAGAGGCTTGCCCTCATGCCTCCCAAAAGAGAGCGGGCATTTATATCCTTTAAATAGCCTTCCTCAGCACACAGGGGAAAACACTAATGTACTATCACACCACTTTTTTTTCCCTCCCTCCAGGATGCAAACATCACACCCCAGAAAAGACTATCAGATGTAACTGTTGTTACACTCACTGCAGTGACTTCTTGGTTTGAAGGACAGCTACTGCACAGGCAATAATAAGTTAACCCACACAAACAGACATGATTCCCTCCCACCATTATGAGCCTATTACTGCATGGAAACTAATCCATGGATTGTCCGCTTTGTTTGGGTTTGGACACTGGCTATTTAAGACTGTGACCGTGGTGGTGAGGGATATCTGAGGCTTCTTCAAGCAGGAGCTGAGAAATCTAAATAGACAAGTTTTCTCTTTTTTTTTCTTCCTCTTTTTTCTCTTCTTTTTTTTGGGAGGGGGCGAGATTCTGGCGTTTCGTGAGAGAGGAAATGTGCTCTTTTTGTGTAAGTGGTTTGGATTGTAGCGTTTGATATCCAGGGGAGGTGTAGTGTTACAACTTAACTAATTTTAATCAAAACATGCGAAACGCTATCCCCGCTTGATGTAAGCCTGCCTGGGCTGAATCTCAGGGTCGGCCCCGGTTTGTTGCCTTTGGCTGCAACTCTCTCTGTGGTTTGGGATATGGCTTGTCACTCTCACAAAGCAGATGTTTGTCTGAACTGCCAAAAAGAAACAAAAACAACATTGTGGGAAGTGGAGGGGTGGGTGAAAAAAGAAAAAAAAAATTACCCCGTCTTTGGTTAACAAGAAAACAGAGAGACAAAATGACACAGAGCTGTATCCATATAGGAGAGCTGCCATCAGTGGAGTCCCTCCGGAGAGCACCACAGTGTCCAAATTAGGCATGATGGGAAACATTCAAGACTTTAATTGAAGAGTGAAGACCTGGAGATGTGCACCTTTTTTTTTTTTTTTTTTTTGAAAAAAATGAGTCAGAGAGAGAGAAAGCGAGAGACAGGAAGGCAGGGAGGCGAGCCGAGTTCTCGCTCAGCTGAGGTCCAGCCGAGTGTTGTCTCTGTAATACATCTGTTTCAACAGCACATTCGGACCTACTCCCTCCACGTCAGACCCGAGCGCAGCACCAGACATCTGATACTTAACTTTAATCATCGTTAGGCATATTTAGCTGGATATGATACCACTGCTTGCACTCACCCACACACACTCTCCCAGACGCACATACACACACACACACACACACACACAGCAGAAAGTGAGCAAGCAAGGGAGAGATCCATTTCTTTGAGGCCCTTAGTGCAGAGCAGAGGTCGGAGTGAGGAAAGCAGGGGAAAGAATGTGCAGTCAGTACTACAGCACTACAACACCACCACCACAGCAGACTGGCTGTGCTGGAAAAGGGTGAAACCTGAGAGGCAGAGCTGTGTCGGGTGTCAGGGCTGGAAGGTGCTGGGGTGGAGGGGAGGATGGTAAAGATGGGCGGTGGGTGGGGTGGGAGGGGGGCAAGGGGAGGGACAGGGAATGCTGGAGAGAGGGAGAGAGAGAGAGAGAGAGTGGTGGACATTGGAGAGAGAAGAAGGGAGAGAGGAGAGAGGAGTGGGGCATTTCCGAGAACCGTGGGACCTCGCTGTGGTGTTGGGTGTCCCGCTCTGATTTCTGCCCGTTCCGGATCAGGTTTCTCCTCCAATCCGGTTCTCCCAAAGCCACAGAGAGAGGTGGGTGGATAAAGAGAGAGACCTTTGTGTTTTTTTTTTTTCATCTGGTCGTAATAAAAAAAAAAGAGAGAGAGAGAGAGAGAGAGTCAGAGACCACACATCCCATCTGCGGAGAACAGTTTTCTTTTCTCCCTCTTTTTTCCAATTAAAAGAGATAAACAAAGGATGATTCATAGATTTCACACTGGTGTTAGGTTTTAAACCTTTCCGTCTCAGATTTAGCAAGAGTAAACAACTTGAATACATCATGGAAAAAGCGTCATACTGTACTCCACTGTGCCTGTATTCATTTCTCCAACAGGGCTGGGGCTGAGAAAGAATCCCTCGCATTGATTCAGACTAGGAAGGTCTGATTATGTTTAACATAGGATAAAAAGTTCCACTAACAACCCCGAGATGTATGGTCACAGTTTCCCATTTGCAGGCAGGCCACGGCTCAGTTACCCTATCCCTTTACATACAACGTTAATCAGTGATTTCTTTTGCCCCTCTTTTTTCCTTCATGCAGACGTTCGCAGAAAGCACCATGAACGAGCTCCTGGGATGGTACGGCTACGATAAAGTAGATCTGAGAGACTCCGAGGCCAACGAGATCAGAAACTACAGAGAGAGGCGTCAGCATGTGTCCGTGCTAAAAGGTGAGGGCAGGTGTTGGCGGCTCTGATATTGCTCTATCTAGCTGGTTCTGCAGGTTTTGGTGCAGACATTGAGTCACTGCTCAAATTTACTAGACATTCCCACCTGTAGCTATAAGTCCTCGAGTTTCATTCATTCAGATACATCTATTGTTTCTCAGCATATTTGCACGAAATATCAATGCAGGGCATTGTCACGGGTGCAGAAGTTGTAACAGTATCACGTTAGCCATGCAGTGGATTGATACTATTGTATTACAAGGAAAATTCAAGTCATGCCGTTACAATGTGTTTATGTTTCTCACAGAAAATTCGTTGCCAAAGCCCAAGAGCCTGGACACCAAGGTCAGTCACTCAGTCCTGGCCATGAAGAGTGGAGAGAGAGACTCATCAAGTGTGCCCTCCTCTTCGCCATCCTCCTCTTCCACAAGTTCGTCCTTGACGACCCCCAAGGAGCACAAGAGTGCCCCTGTCATAGTCCCCCTCATAAAGCCATCAGCAGGTATGTGGGCAACGCATGGAGATCACCGAAAAGTCTCCACACTGAAATATAATAAGTTTAATAAGCAGATGTTGTTCCATATTCACACCTTCATATACCATGCACATGAATCCATTTCCAACACACCATGTTGTAACAGAATCCGTGTTGACAAGTTGCTGACTCGAATGTGTTTACATCCATATTTGATGAACAATGTAGGAACTGTGACTCTTGTTGGTACAGGAACTAGTGATCATCTTCCCCCAGTGTTCGCCCAGTATGGATGTAAATATCCCTAAATAAAACCTTCAAGGCTCAGTTTCATTTCAGCGTAACAATGGAAAAGTATATCACTGTGCTGCATTCAAATGCACAAATCTGGTAATAAGGAATAACATGAGAGCTAAAGAAACTTCTTTCAGCATCCTGACAACACACACACACACACACACACACACACTCAGACACACACATCTCCTTGGAAGTGAGCTTTCATCAAAGTGGTGTACCAAGACCTTTTTGCAAACTGCGCCGCACTGACTGCCCTCCTCTCTTTTTGATCTCCCTCCTGCAGTGGAAGATGTACAGAATGTGCAGATAGTGTGTGTTTGGTGCCAGAAAGAAGGTGTAAAACGCTACTCGCTATGCATGGGCTCAGAACTCAAGAGCTTCTGCAGTGAAAAGTGTTTCGCCGCCTGCAGACGGGCCTACTTCAAACGCAATAAGGTTAGTGGAAACCAGAAAAACTGTTGGGTGGTCACATGCATTTAAACTATGGTTTGTCCTGATATGTACATGATGTTTAATGGTAAATACATTTGTTTTCATAATTTTGAATGTGTTGTGTTTACACACACATGCACATACGGGTACTGTATAGGGACAGATTTTCTTCCAGGCTCTGAGACTCAAGCATCAAGTGGTTTGTTTCTGGCAGGTAAACAGACCTTCAGAAACTGATACTCCTGATCTGGTGAGGTCATAGCTGATGGATTAATTTACAGGAATTTAAAAAGAGGGTGGGGGGGGGGGGGGGTTGTGTCTGAGAATATACTTTCTAGTTAGTATGGAGAAGCCAGTATAGGAAAGGTGGGAGGGAGGTCAAAGTTTGTAGAGGACACTTGGTATCAGTTTCGCCTTAATGGAGGACCATTAAGTGGCTTTGGTCTGCAGGACAGGAAAGCAGCAACTACGAAGAGCCGCTCTGATGCACACTGCCGTGATTTTTCACCTTGCTTTACAACAGAGATATACCCTCTTTGGTGTGAGGTGACGTGCAGCTGTATCGCCTTTCGCCCTCGCTGTTGTTTATACTGTGGCAGGTTTATTCACAAGACTGCAGAGACAAAAAGGAGGGCTGAACAAAGTCTGTGCGCAACAAGCTCTCTAGTTTTTCGGAGGCGGGGAGGAAAGTTGCCGTTGGCTTGTTGCTGCTTGTCTGAGAGGAAGGCCAGGAGGCCTGGGGCGAGGTGTCCACTTTCAGTGCATACCTTACCTTCAGCTGCCTCATGTTTCGTAACTCAACACGACTCAATGGGTCACAGAGATGGGGGAGCACTCAGATCCACAACAGATCAGCTTACATGAATCAAGAGGAATTTCCTATATTAATACTGGCAAGGCCATTAATAATATGACAATACATCACCTGCATTATCTCCTTACTCGGTTGTAGGATCTCATCTGTGTCACAACACAGTCATTTTCCTTTGTTGTATTGCCCTTTAGGGTTTGGTATCATGCGTGAAGTTCAACCTGCGTCTGATCTTGATGACAAGGCAATTCATTATAAGCTATTTTTTGCACTCGTTATGCAAGAAGCTCAGATTTGGTTTGATAACCTCAGAATGATTCCAGGGGTAGTATTTAGTTTGAAAGCGAATGCAGCTACATCATCATAAATTTGAGAATTAATCCGTCAAATGCGGGTCTGACAAAGTGCTTCACAGCAGTTGCCATGTGTATCACACTGTGGTTTTCCCCTGTCAGGCCAGAGATGAAGACCTCCACGGCGAGAGATCTCCTCAGCACCCCCATGCAGAGGACTCGCCCAGACTGGTGTTGAAAATCAACAGCAATGTCAGAGTAAGAGGGCACTATCAATGTATCTTTTGTTTTCCAGTGCAAAGTATTAATATACGCATGCTATGAAATTACAAGATTAAAAGAGCTTCATAGACGTGCATCTTAAGAGGTTTGGAAGTGAGTCAGTCTTTCTCCTCCTCACTGCACAAAGGTTGTAAAGTTCAACTCAGCCAGAATCAATCACTTCAATGACCCCCCACAGTCTCTCTCTCCTGTGCCGCAGGTGTGCGACTGGTGCAAGCACGTCCGTCACACGAAGGAGTACCTGGACTTTGGATCCGGCGAGGAGCGACTCCAGTTCTGCAGCACCAAGTGTCTGAATCAGTACAAGATGGATGTTTTCTACAGAGAAGCGCGTGCGGCTCTCACCAGCACCAGCACCAGCTCCAGCCCGAGCAGAACCAGCCAGGAAGGGAGGGCGGAGAGCGTCGGAGTCACCGGGCAAAAGCTACTAACTCCTGAGTCCTGGAACAGCAACAGTGGCATCGGAGAAGCTCGTCACAGAAACCTCTCCCCTAAAGGTCCGGGGGGGCTAATCCACGGATCAGCAGAATCCGCCTCTATCTCCTCCTCCTCCTCCTCCGAGGCGTCCTCCTCCTCCTCTTCTTCCAAGGTCCCCGTCTCTGGGCTGAGAACCCTGGAGAGACCCCTCCAACCTCTCCCGCATCCGCCGGCTGTGGAGGTGTCGCCCCATCCTGCTCCTCTTCCGCATCCGCATCCGCCTCCTCATCCTCGCCCCCCTCTGGATCATCATCCAGTGCCTCAGATCCCCATCCCCTTCATCAGACCTCCTCTTCACGCTCAAGGCCTGAAGAGCCCCCTCGCCAACCCTCCCAGGCACCCGGGTCCTCCCTCCAGCCCCATCCACAGACCCCCTCACTCTCCCCACCTGCAGCCCCCCTCCTCCTCTTCCATGAACCCCCCTGGACTGATGCATCCCTTCCCAGGAGCCTACTTTCCTGGCTTGCACTCCCCTCCTCTGAATATGATGCCAAGGGGTCCTGTCCCAATGCCTCCTCACATGATGAACTATGGTATTCCTTCCTTTAGCCCTCTCCTGCCCCAGCCCACCATCCTGGTCCCGTACCCCATCATTGTTCCACTTCCCGTCCCCATACCCATTCCTATCCCCATTCCAGTCCCTTCTAAAGCAACTTCAGAAACTCCAAGTCACAGTGGGGTTATCCAGCCGGTGCCAGAGGGGGCAGACAGGGGCAGATCCAGAGCTGCCAGGCTGCCGTCTCCAGGGATCCCTGAAGGCGACGGGAGATTGACGGCGAATAAATTGGGTGGAGCCTTGACTCAAAGTCAAGTCCCCTCGCCAACTGAGCCCAGCAGCACAGATTGGGTTAAATCAGAGAGGTCATTCCCATCTCCAGCGTCCACACTCAACAGTGGGACGTCTTCTCCCCGAGCGCAGTACAACGAGTCCCCCTGCTCCGCTGCAGGGTCCGAGGGGCTGACAGACTATAAGCCGCCGCCGCCGCCGCCGCCGCCGCCGCAGCAGCAGCAGCAGCAGCAGCAGCAGCAGCAGTCGGAGCGACAAGTCATCCAGAGGGTTCTTCAAAGACCCCAAGTGAAGCTGGAGCCCAGTGCCAACGGAGTGGTGGACCTATCGGGGCTGGGGGAGTCGGGAACTGGGCAGGGTACCAGATCGGGGCTCCACGACATCATCAGACCCACTCCCCCCCCTCCTCTTCAGCCGCACTCCCCTCCTTCGCACGACGCCGTCTACCACCGCCAGGACTCTCACACTCCACCTTCACGCACCCCGCCCACGCCCAGCCCCACGGGAGCGAGCAGCCACCCGAGCGACGTCGTCCTCTGCCCGTCCTCCGCCCTGAAATCTCAGGACCACGGTCCAAACGGGACCCTCTCCTCCTCCTCGTCCTCGCCCTCCAGTCCGGACTCTTCCCTACCGCAGAGAGTACCAGCAGCAGCGCAGCAGCAGCAGCAGCCCCCCGACCCTGTGGCTGTCAGCGAGCTGGAGGCCATCAAGGAGAACAAGTGCTCCGTCGTCGGCCCCGTGCGGGTCGAGGGCCCGGTGGGTCAGGCGGAGGAGCCCTTGGCGGTGGTCGGGGACGTAGGAGAGGACCCCCATGTTCCCGACGAGGACCATGCGTACGCTCTGCCCACGGCGCCAAAGACCGGCGGGACCACCACGCCGCTGCTCTTGCCCAAACTCAGGGACAAGGGCAGCCTGCGGAGCCCTGCCAATCTGCCCGGCGCCGGAGACATGGAGCCGGCCCTGAAGAGGCGATGTCTACGAATCCGAGATCAGAATAAGTAGAAGATGGAGGTGAGAGATGCTGTTGCTAGGCAAAGCCACGTATACTGTAGATAGATAGATGCATGAGCTCTCACAAGGCGTTATTGTATTTCTCTCATGAATGAGCTCCACATTGAAAAGAAGGACTGGAGCTACTACAGCTCCTTATCGTCTCCAAACATCAGTAGGGACATTGTACAAGCAGCCCGCTCCGGGTGGGATTCAAAAGATCGACAGCTACATATACGCCAAGTTGACTTTAACTGTATTTACATAAGATCTCTAATGCCTATCGCTTTGTTCTGTGTGGCATAACTCCACCCGTGCGGTATTCTGCGCAGATTAAATTAAAAACCCCGGGCAATTACTTCTAAACGGCATTCAAGCGGGGGATTGGAAAATGTGCGCATACACAACATTTGCGCGTACACGCTCGGGGCAGGGAGGCATAATCACAGGTCTCACAGTATGCGCGCGGTCACTAAACAGCGCGGCGCCATAGATAGAGAATCCCAGTAACCTGGCACTCCTCGCTGCTCTAAGGTTACAACAGGGGAAGGAGGTGGAGGGCACAGTCAGGCAGCCAGAGTCACTTTGAAAGGCAATCACTTCACCACAACCTGACAGTCACAATGCTTTGTTTGCATGGCAGCCTGTTTTTCTAGGCTTCGGTTTTTTGGCCAAGATATGCAGAGTGTGTATTTGTTTCAGAGGCAGGGAGAGGTTTTTCTGCGTTTTAGCCAACAAGGGCCCCGATGCTTTTTTGTCCGGAGCGGTTTGCATGTGTATGAGACATGCGAAAGCAGGAGGTTCATTGTCTTAGGGCGAGGGGCAGATGGCTGCTGCCGCCGCCGAATCAAAAACCCATGACCTTGAGGTTATTGGATAGCAACTCTTGTCCAAAAGTGCCAGTCAGAGACACGGATCATATGAAGTGGTCTACAAGTCTACAACTCTTGGTGCTTGGTGCAGTTTGAGGAGTGAGGCAGTGCAGACATCTTTCTGAGGTCGCCGCAGAGACAGAGGTGATTGTCAGGCAGACTGCGAGGCGCTGTTAGCATGAGAGCCAGCCCTCAGCTGTGATAGAGCTCTGGGGCTTCATTAGAAAACACACGGGGGCAGAACCGGAGCGATCCGATTACACATGTCATAATGACACCCAGTTCTGGCTTCGGCTCGTATCTCTCTCTCGTCTCTCCCATATACGATTTTTGCTCTCTCTCCCTCTCTTCTTTCTCCCCCTTTTCCGTCCTTTTCCCTTCCCTTCACTCACCACCGCTGTCCCCTGCCAACCAGATGTTGTTGTTAAGAGTTCAGCAAGAAAAGCCCTCCTAACTTTGGACCAATCGGAAAAAAGGGCCCCTCTCGATTTCACTTCGCCTTCGGATTGGTCGTCCAAACGGCTGTAACGCCACCCGCCGCCCTCCTCACCCGCTGGTATCTGGCCATAGTGAGATCACGTTACCATTTTACTGTATGTCATGAGATTAATCCGCTGATATTACAGAGGAGGCTTGGATTTCAACTGGCCTGCTTTTCTCTCCATATTCTGTTCCAAGCCTCCAAAGGCCAGGGGTCACCTTAATGATTGTGTTTTAAAAAAAAAAAAAGGTGGCTGTTGATAGAGAGAGTACTACATAAACCTTTATCCCGGTGTAACAAGATTCCCTTTCACTAAATCAGTTCCTACTTTACTCCTTGTCATTTGTTGTGGTTTCATGCGGCCCCTTAGTAACCAATACATATGAAATCACAGCATGCTGCTTGTGTCGTGCAGACGGATTTATGGCCCAGCGTTGTGTGTAATGGGAGCTGGCTGCCGCATGTGAATGACTTTAGCTGGCCACCTCTGCGCTTGGAGCCGAACATTTCTGTCCTGTTCTATTGTCTCTGCTGCTAAAAGTGATTTTTTATTTAATTTTTTTTCTCAAAAAAAAAAAAAAATCTCCATTTCTGACAGAATCAGCAGCCAACTGGAGGATTTCACCTCAGGAAACAGCCCGTTTTTTTTTCTTTTTTTTTTTTTTTTGCGTCTCACTTTTCCTTGCCTTTATTTGGGATATTTTATAGCCTCCTGTAATCCGATCCCACCACATGGGTATTCGCTGAGCGTTTGAAACTAAAACGCAATGGGACAGAGGGAGTACAGAACCCTGGTTTGGCCCTTACATGTGTATGTGTGTATGTGTGTGTGTGTGTGTCTGTTTACATTTAATATGTGTTTGAATTAAAGTCTGTGTAGGAGAGAGAGAAAGGAGGAAGGGGACGGGGCCAGATGTTCCTGGTTTGATTGTGTCCTGTGCGACAGTTCCCCGAGCGTTGACATGACTAAAAGCCTCGTTCTCAGTGTTTATGCAGAACGGGTGGATTAAGGAATGAGTGTCCAGGGCAGGAGACGATGATATAAGATATGGCAGAAATGGAAATTACTCTGAATCAGCCCAGAATCTATAACATCTCACCTCTCCTTCTCCCTCTGCTCTCTGTTTTTTTTTCTCTCCCTCTCTCTCTACCTAATGAACAGACTCCCTGTTTAACACTGTATGGCAGTGCCAGATTCAGTGCCACGCCCTCTTGTGGACGACACCAGTGCTAACACCCTCCGAGCTTGTCCCTCCAGCCTGTCAGCCCACCAGTGTTGCTCTGCCTGTAGACCAGCAGGGTGCCAACACCAGGAAGCCGTCCAGATGGCCACGTTATCACCAGTCAACGCGTCTGGGGGAAGAAGAAGACGAAGAAAAAGAAGAAAAGGAACACAACACGGTCACACATCTTGTCTTGGACCAAAGAGTATTGCAGCAGGCTTGTGTGTGTCATGTTGTGTTCGGTGAGGAGTGTTTGATAACGGAGCATCTCAGATCTCCAGAAGTGTGTCTCTCTGTGTTTGTGTGTGTGTGTGTGTGTGTGTGTGTGTGTGTGTGTGTATGTGTGTGCACAGGTTAGTGCGGCTGCCCAGATGCTGCTCCTCCTCCTCCTCCTCCTCCTCCTCCTCCTCCTCCTCTCCCTCTCCTTGCTCCACACAGCAGACACAGCTCTGATCAGCCTTGTGTGGTCTTCTCAGATGGAACCTGAACATGATCTCTTTCCAGGGGAAACGGTTTGTTTTCTCTGCCTGGCTTGCACAAAGAGCCACATTGTTCCTCTCCCCATATCCCACGCTGACTCCCCACTCCAGGTTTTGGGTTACCTGGCCGACGGGGGCTCAGACTTCAGGAGTTTTTTTTTTTTTTTTTTAGTTTTTTTTTTTTATTTGACCGACAGCCAGGAATATAGTATACCCTTCTCCTCTCCACCCCAATCTAAATACGGTACACACTACACACACTGGCTCTGAGGTTTGATTCCTCACAACTGATTGCCTGTGATTCCCCCTCTCCTCTCCTCTCCTCTCCTCTCCTCTCCTCTCCTCTCCTCTCCTCTCCTCTCCTCTCCTCTCCTCTCCTCTCCTCTCCGCTCCGCTCGCTTCCTTCAAGGAAGGAGAGAAATTCTGCTGAGATTAAGACTTAATCCTCGGGCAGTTTACACACCGTGCAGAGAGAGCGCTGGCGGGCGGGCTGGGCCGCTAAGACAGACGACTGAGCGGTGTCACACAGAGGATGCTCCCACAAAGGAAAAAAAACGACATAGTATCGTACACACACACACACACACACACACATACACACAGGAGGGGACGCCCACAGTGGCTGAGACGGTCTGTGTGGACACTTTAGCCGTCCTGATGATGACGCTGGTACAGAAATGTGTGATTTACAGACCCCCCCCACCCCCCCTCCTCCCCTCTCTCTCTCGCCAGTTCACCTGATCTGCCAAAGCGTTAACAGCAGAATCAGAATTCGAATCACTTCAAGCGCCGGGTGCCATGCATGTTCACTGAAAGTCAAGATGGCGGATGTGCATGACACACGCAGCTTAACTGGTTTTAATTCAGATTTTTTTCTTTTTCTTTTTCTTTATGTTAATAGCTCTGATCAGATGATTCTATAAAATAATAATAATTATTGAAAAAAAAACATAAAAAGAAACAAAAAAAACAAAAACAAAAAGCAGACTTCTATTATTACCAAGTGTGGTATTATATACTCAACCATCAAATGCTGTAGTATGCAGCGATCAGTATTACAGTTCCCACTACTGGGGATATCTAATGAGATTTGAACCAGCTAGATCATGTAGAGGCTTTGTCAACACTTTGTCCCATTGCAAGGTTTCAGTTTTTCTAGTTGAGCTCTACACAGATACTATTTGATGTTATATTAACTTATGGATGATGCATCTGTAGATTTTCACAAAAAAGTGCTTTATTTCTTCATTTGTCCTTTTTTTTTTTTTTTTTGATGATTGTATTTTGTGAGTGCTGAAGCTCTTAAATGCCCCTCGTCTTTGTGTTTATATACTGTGTCCCCACTAGAGAGCAGTGTTCGCCTGTGTAACTTTTGCACCTGCCCCCCTTTATCTGACAAGAAAGCACCAGGAGGCCCGTACAGTACATACACCCAGTCTTGCTGAAATTATCACACAACACTCATCATCTCATCGTCGTGCCAACCGACTGATACACACATCTCCTCCACATCTCGCTGCCATCGTTTGATCTTCTAAATCTGAATTTTGCCTGTTTCAGCAGTGTCATGCCAAGAGGAGCCTCTTCTTAATGGAGCGATCAACAGTCCCCAGGGATGAGTAGTCATCACCACCCACTCCTAGAATAACTCCCAAATGTGGCCGACCCCTGCCGTCATTCCAAAACTACATGCCTATCAGTTAGTGTGTGTGTGTGTGTGTGTGTATGAGAGAGAAAGAGATGAGAGAGTTGTGTTGTATGTGCGTGCATGTGCCTAACAGCGGCAACACATTTGACCGTCTCCCCACTCATTCCAGCCTACATCCTCACAACAGGTCATGCCATTATGTCAGTGTCATCCTCGGCCGGCGAGGGGACTTTGTCAACAGCTTGTATGAGTCAGTGATGACATCACTCCATGCAAATAGCTGCAGTGTCAACAAGTGGCCCTCTGCTCTGACGTCGTCGGAGGCCCAAAAGAAAAGAAAAGAAGAAAAAAAAACACAAAAAAGAGAGAGAGAGACATTATTAAAACTGCCATTATTGGTTTTATTGCACATTTTAATCATTGCCATTTCTGACCTGATACAGTTTATGTGTTAATCCAGAGTTTTGACAGACAAACAAACGTGCTTTTGTTTCAGAGATTTTGTTGCTCTTGTTGCCTTGAAATTTGTTGGTACTTTCTCACCTCCCCCTGACAAACATTTAGCCCACTGTCTGAGTAGATTGTTCACAGACTGTTTGTATTTGAGTACAGATTCAGTAACCAGGAGCTTTGGTGGAGACCTCTTTGTAAAGTAAAATAAATAAAAATTATTCTAAGAGCAAGAAAATGCCTGGTGTATTTATTTTATTATTATTATTTCAGTGCTCATACTTTTTATTGCAGCAGTTTAATTTGAGAGCTGATATTATATTGTAATGTGTCCCTCTAAATATTAATGTTGGCCAAGTAATTACCCATCTGCCCCCACAGAATATAATGATTCCGATATTGAGCTGGAGATAAGGAGGGCACACTGTAAATATCTATTTTTAGTGTCAGTGCGTGTGCAAGGCTGCGCATCAGCATTCCTGAAATACTGAAAGTTGGTCGAGACTCTGTGCACCGAGGGTAAAACTGATGAATGAGTTAAGAGAGCAGGAATTCCGGCTTAGTGGGGGCTCACTGGGAGCAGTGATTGGAGGTTTCTGTGGGGGCAGCGGTTACCAGGCCTGGGGCAACTTTCCGGGGGCAGGTTAGACACCGTTAGACACGACTGGTGTGTTCAAAACATTGTATTTAGTTCACAGGTTATGAGGGTAGTTGTGGGCTACAGGGTTTGTTTTCATCAAGCCACCTTCTGTTAGCTACCATCAAACCGGATATAGGGTATCACCTTCAAAATAAAAGCATCAACTTAGGTTGTTCTTCTGACAGCAGAACTTTTTGTCATTTGTTTGTTGAAACACATAGTTTTCGCTTGATTTTATTGTATTAACAAATAAGAGCCCCATTGTGGACACACTAACCTTACCTGAAGGGACATTACTTCCCTTACTACCCTTTTTAAGTTTCATTTAATTTAATTTTTATAATCTTATATTTTATTTTATATTGTATTGCATTGCATTTGATTTCATTTAGTTTTATTCTGTTTTATTTCCTTAAATTTACAACAAAACCAAGTTAGTTCTTTTAACTATATAAAACTTAGCTAATTCACCTACATAGGCTACTTCTACAGAATAAATAAATGAATTAAAGTGAAGTTGTTGCATTACTCTGTATTTTCCCATGTTTGCAAAAACTGATATTGGTATTATTTGTTCACGTATTAATTAATTATGACAGATTTTCAGAGATATCTGCATATTCTATTCTGAGAATTTGATATAGATAAGGCTAGATATATAGATAGTAGATGTAGATAGAGATATGGAATGGGGTCATCACTATGTTCTCAGCTTTGTATATGACTGGGGAACACAGGACCCCCACTTTTCCCCAAAAGGACCCAGGCAGGGAACATGCAATTCTTGGTCCCATACCTGGAAGTGGAGTCGTGACTTTGCATATTTTTGAGTGGAGGAAATGAAGAATGAAGAAAGGAGTTGATTAAGTTTAGTAAAAAAAAAAAAAAAGACCAGCTCGACCATAGACTGTAAAAAGAAGCCAGATAGATAGAGGGAGACCAGATAAGTAACATAGGACCCTTATTTTGAAAAAGGGTCTTGTGTTCCCCAGTATGTATTGCGACCGGGGAACATACGCACGCTCCCGATGGAAATAGACCACAGACACCTTCCTTTTAGTTTTAGTTTGGTAGTTCCCACCGGAAGTGGTGCAGTGTGGTTGTATGTGGCTTGACGGCGGTCCGTCCTACAGGTTGGACACGTTGTGCTCGCCTCAGACTTTGTTGTAGCTGTATACCTGGGAGCAGACGGGGCGCACCTGGGAGCGAGGTGTGCCTGCTCTGCTCTTCGCCTCCACAGAGTCCACTCGGTTTTCACTTTCTGATGACAAATTCATGACACAGGAGAGAGAGGGGGAGAGAGAAAGAGAGGGGGAGAGAGAGGGAGAGCGGACTTTGGCTGTGGATGAATAATTAAACCGCAGAGCACAGAGGAGCTGACATGAGGAGCTGAGCCAAAGCAGCAGCGGCGGAGTGCGCCCTACCTCCCGCCTGTGTCCTGACTCAGAAGAAAAAAGCTCCACAGGTGTTTTTTTTTGTTTTTTTTCCCTTTTTTTTTATTATTATTTTTCGTGTCACTTGACCTGAGTCCACTACACTGTGATCATCATGCTCGGGGCGGAGAGCAGGGTGGAGAGCCGGCTGAAGAAGCTGGAGTCCCTGATGAAGAACCCTGAGTCGGCTCTAAACCTGGGAACCCTCCTGGTGAGTTTTCATTTTTTTCCCCCTCGGGCTCAGACTCAGGTCGGCTAGGCAGAGAGGTAATGATTTACCTATAAGTGGAGCCCTTCCCTGACTTATTGTTCTGTCACGATAACCTGAAGAGACACGTCTTAAAACAACAATCGAGGCGTATAAACAAATGAATATCCAATGACACAGCTGTGTGGGGGAAAAGTGGTAACATACAGATTGTTGTTATCAGCTGATGTCAGTTTTCTTTATTTATGGCTGAGATCATGAAGATAAGTGCGTGTGTTGACTTAACCAAAGCTCCATTTATCATCAGTATGTACTTCTAATCAGGGATACAGCTTAAGGGAAACTCCACCTTAAGTCTAATAAGTGTAGCTTTCCTTTTTCTGTGCTGCAGGAACAGGGAAGGAAAGTCTGAAAAAAAAGTTTGAACAGAAACTGAAACTGAGTCTAAAACAAAAGTGTTAGTTAATTCATTCATTCATTCACTCTCTCTCACCACTCCATCACTGTCTGCCTGTGATTACCTGTGATTACCTGTTGAGTGTCTTGGTGTGGCCTCCCTCTGACCTGTCCCAAGAATGTCCTCCAACAACTCTGATGACACTAGTCTAGTAGGCTATTGACCCCGCTAAGCTGCCCCACCTCGGTCAGCAGCAACAACCACTAGCCTACACCTTCTTGAGCTGATACGGAGACAGGCCTTTTGTTACCTGAACGTCACCTGACTGACAGCCTTTCTTAGTAGGTCACCTCACCTCCCGGAGAACCAGTTTGATATAGAATTACTGTAATGCCTACACACAGAGACACGTTTGAGGAAATGTCAACACTGGAATCACACTCTGATGAAATGATGAGTTGATATTAACAGAACGTCACCGGCCATAGATGGTTGGTTAGTCAGGTTATTTTGGTGCCATCTGTAAAGAAAACCCACCCGAGCATGCAATAGGGGTCAATAATGAGGTCAACGTGTGCACAAGTAAAGAAAGATTGGATGGTGGATGTACTAACTGGTGCATACATAAATCTGTGTCTGAAATATTTCCTGCTAAAGGGAATGTGTCTATTCTGAGAGCTGATGAGTCACAGGTAAAAGACCCCGTTCTTATCTTCACAAGAACAGCCCCAACTCAGGCCGTACAAAAACATTAATGGGATTGCCCTGACGACATATCCAAACCTCACCAGTCATCATTTTCAGTTTTAGCAGCCAGCAGCAGCGCCGTCAGCTGCGCCGGGTTCCAAGCAGCTCTGGAGTGGAGATAACAATGGTCGCCCATGCTGCCTAATGCAGGGAGCTACCGCACAGGAAGCTGTAGTCACTTCCTGGAATTGAGATGGAGATAACCCCCACCGTGACCTCACGTCACTATTTCCTGTTTGTCCACAATTATTTTTGTTGTATTCACACAAAAGACGTTTTTTTTTAAAGCATTTCTTTAATCTACGGAACAAAGGATTGTGGGGTCTTACACGGTGAAGTGTTATATTTATTAAGTGCTTGTTCTGCAGGGCGTTGACTTATCTATTTTAATCAAATTATCCTATCAGTTATCATTCAGCCTGTGAAAAATACACAAATTCTGAGGGCCTGAGTGAATTAAAATGTCTCGCTGTGTTTCAATTTAAGATTAAATGAAGCGAAGACAAGGCACATGTTGTCATATTGAACAGGCTGGAACCAGGAAGTTCCTGCTGTTATTGCGTAATCAAATGAATGGAATAAAAAACAATTAAAGGCAGTTGCAGTTGCAGTTGCAATTTCCTTTTCATTGACAGAGTAAATTATCAATCATCTCAGATCTTCATGAGTGTGGTTGATGCTATCGCCAAGAATTACAAATAATAACTGATCAAATCTTAAGCTTTTGTGCACTTAGGTTAATATATCAATGAAAAACAGAAGTTAAAATAATAATACATTTAAGGACCTTGAAACACACACATTCATTTATACAATGTAATTGCATTGAAAAAACAAATGAGTCAATACTTGTTTGTTGCGCTTTAACAAAGCAGATTGGCCACTTGCTGATTGTGACTCTGAAAATATAAAGATTTACTGATTGGGCAAATTAATCAATTATAAAAACCACTTTGATCACCATTTTTAGTAATAACACATTCAGTCCAGTCAGTGTACTTCAATATTCTGAATGCTGTGTGTGAAAGTTTTTCTATCTGTATCCAAACATAATGATTGATCAACGTACTGGTGGAAAAGGAAATACATAATTTAATTCAGGAATCTGAGGAACAATTCAAGGCTGGCCCCGTTTGTTTCAGGGAAGTCGTCTTTCTTCAGAGCTCCTCAGGACGGTGGAGGCCGGATTTGTTTGAGTGGGACACGGTTTACATTTTGATGCAATCTGAGCAACCTTCATTGTTGGTGATCGCGCTCTGTGACGGTATGAGCTCACAGTGAGTGGAGTAGGTGGGCGGCGGCGGTGTTGTTCTGGTTGGAGAGAGGAGACACGACGCAGCTGTAAACTGCACAATCATGTTCAGATCTGCTCAGATTCCAGAGGTGGAAATCAGACTCGATCGACGTTTTTCTTAAAGTCTTGACGGGACCAGACAGTCAGTCAGTCATGGGAGGAATCGCTGGATAGGAGCGTGATATTATGAGAGACTCAAACTGGGCTTTATCAGGTCTTAAAGGGATTTTTACCTACAATGGCAGCTCACAGTTGACTCCTGTGTCTCACTGGTGTTGTG